>NW_024412394.1:80301035-80393711 GCF_014898765.1 Herpailurus yagouaroundi
GAACACCACCAGAAACTCCAACTCTACAAGCATCATAATGGCAATAAATTCATATCTTTCAGTACTCACTTTAAACATCAATGGACTCAATGCTCCAATCAAAAGACATAGGGTAATAGAATGGATAAGAAAACAAGATCCATCTATATGTTGTTTACAAGAGACCCACTTTAGACCTAAAGACACCTTCAGATTGAAAATAAGGGGATGGAGAACCATCTATCATGCTAATGGTCAACAAAAGAAAGCCAGTGTAGCCATACTTATATCAGACAATCTAGACTTTAAAATAAAGACTGTATCAAAAGATTCAGAGGGGCATTATATCATAATCAAGGGGTCTATCCACCAAGAAGACCTAACAATTGTAAACATTTATGTACCAAATGTGTAAGAACCCAAATATATTAATCAATTAATCACAAACATAAAGAAACTCATCAATAGTAATACCATAATAGTAGGAGACTTCAACACCCACTCACAGCAATGGACAGATCATCTAATCAAAAACTCAACAATGACACAATGGCTTTGAATGACACACTGGCCCAGATGGACTTAACAGATATATTCAGAACATCTCATCCTAAAGCAGCAGAATTTACATTCTTCACCAGGGCACATGGAACGTTCTCCAGAATAGACCATATACTGGGACACAAATCAACCCTAAGTAAGTTCAAAAAGATCAAGATCATACCATGCATATTTTCAGACCGCAAGGCTATGAAACTCAAAATCAACCACAAAAAAAAATTTGGAAAGGTAACAAATACTTGAGACTGAAGAACATCCTACTAAAGAATGAATGGGCTAACCAAGAAGTTAAAGAGGAAATTAAAAAGTACATGGAAGACAATGAAAATGATAACACCACAACCCAATACCTCTGGGACGCAGCATAGGTGGTCATAAGAGGAAAGTATATAGTAATCCAGGCCTTCCTAAAGAAGGAAGAAAGATCTCAGAGACACAACCTAACCTTACGCCTTAAGGATCTGGAAAAAGAACAGCAAATAAAACCCAAAACCAGCAGAAGACAGGAAATAATAAAGATTAGAGCAGACATTAATGCTATTGAAACAAAAAAAACAGTAGAACAGATCAATAAAACCAGAAGCTGGTTCTTTGAAAGAATTAACAATACTGATAAACCACTAGCCAGTTTGATCAAAGAGAAAAAGGAAATGACCCAAATAAGTAAAATCAAGAATGAAAGAGGAGAGATCACAACCAACACAACAAAAATAAAAACAATAACAAGAGAATATTGTGAGCAATTATATGCCAATAAAATGGGCAATCTGGAAGAAATGGACAAATTCCTAGAAACATATACACTACCAAACTGAAACAGGAAGAAACAGAAAAACTGAACAGACACATAACCAGTAAGGAAATCGCATTAGTAATCAAAAATCTGCCAAAACACAGGAGTCCAGGGCCAGATAGCTTTCCAGGCGAATTCTACCAAACATTTAAGGAAGAGTTAATACCTATTCTCTTGAAACTGTTCCAAAAAATAGAAATGGAAGGAAAATTTCCAAACTCTTCCTATGAAGCCAGCATTACCTTGATTCCAAAACCAGACAGAGACCCCACTAAAAAGGAAAACTATAGACCAATTTCCCTGATGAACATGGATGCAAAAATCCTCAACAAGATATTAGCCAACCAGATCAAACAATACATTAAAAACATTATTCACCATGACCAAGTGGGATTTATACCTGGGATGCAGGGCTCGTTCAATATCTGCAAAACAATTAACGTGATTCATCACGTCAAAAAAAAAAAAAAAAGGACAAGAACCATATGATCCTCTCAATAGATGCAGAGAAAGCATTTGACAAAATACAGCATCCTTTCTTGATAAAAACCATCAGGAAAGTAGGGATAGAAGGAGCATATCTCGAGATCATAAAAGCCACATATGAACGACCCAACGCTAAGATCATCCTCAGTGGGAAAAACTGAGAGTTTTCCCTGTAAGGTCAGGAACAAGACAGGGATGTCCACTCTTGCCACTGTTATTCAACATAGTATTGGAAGTCTTAGCCTCTACAATCAGACAACACAAAGACATAAAAGGCATCCAAACTGGCCAGGAGGAGGTCAAACTTTCATCCTTTGCAGATGGCATGATACTCTAGATGGAAAACCCAAAAGATTCCACCAAAAAACTGCTAGAACTGATTCATGAATTCAGCAAAGTTGAAGGATATAAAATCAACACACAGAAATCGGTTGCATTCCTATACACCAACAATGAAGTGACAGAGAAATCAAGGAATCTATCCCATTTACAGTTGCACAACAAACCATAAAATACCTAGGAATTAATCTAACCAAAGAGGTGGAAAATCTATACACTGAAAACTATAGAAAGCTTATGAAAGTAATTGAAGAAGACACAAAAAAGTGGAAAAGGATTCCATGCTCCTGGAGAGGAAGAACAAATATTGTTAAAATGTTGGTACTACCCAAAGCAATCTACGTATTCAACGCGATCCTATCAAAGTAATACCAGCATTCCTCTCAGAACTAGAACAAATAATCCTAAAATTCGTATGGAACCAGAAAAGACCTCAAATAGCCAAAGCAATCTTGAAAAAGAAAACCAAAGCAGGAGGCATCACAATCCCAGACTTCAAGCTTTATTACAAAGCTGTAATCATCAAGACAGTATGGTACTGGCACAAGAACAGACACTCAGATCAATGGAACAGAATAGAGAACCCAGAAATGGACCCACAAATGTATGGCCAACTAATCTTTTACAAAGCAGGAAATAATTTCCAATGGAATAAACACAGTCTCTTCAGCAAGTGGTGCTGGGAAAACTGGACAGCGACATGCAGAAGAATGAACCTGGACCACTTTCTTACACCATACACAAAAATAAACTCAAAGTGGATGAAAGACCTCAATGTAAGACAGGAAGCCATCAAAATGCTCGAGGAGAAAGCAAGCAAAAACCTCTTTGATCTTGCCCGCAGCAATTTCTTACTCAACACATCTCTGGAGGCAAGGGAAACAAAGCAAAAATGATCTACTGGGACCTCATCAAAATAAAAAGCTTCTGCACAGAGAAAGAAACAAGCAAAACTAAAAAGCAACTAATAGAATGGGAGAAGATATTTGCAAGATATTTGGTTAGTATCCAAAATCTATAAAGAATTTATCAAACTCAACACCCGAAAAACAAATAATCCAGTGAAGAAATCAGCAAAAGACATGAAATAGACACTTCTCCAAAGAAGACATCCAGATGTTCACTGACACATGAAAAAATGCTCAACATCACTCATCATCAGGGAAATACAAATCAAAACCACAATGAGATACCACCTTACACCTGTCAGAATGGCTAACAGTAACAACTCAGGCAACAACAGATGTTGGCAAGGATGCAGAGAAAGAGGATCTCTTTTGCATTGTTGGTGGCAATGAAAGCTGGTTCAGCCACTCTGGAAAACAGTATGGAGGTTCCTCAAAAAACTAAAAATGGAACCAACCTGCCACCCAGCAATTACACTACTAGGCATTTATCCATGGGATACAGGCATGCTATTTCTTTTTTTTTTTTTTTATTAAATTTTTTTTTTCAACGTTTATTTATTTTTCGGACAGAGAGAGACAAAGCATGAACGGGGGAGGAGCAGAGAGAGAGGGAGACACAGAATCGGAAACAGGCCCCAGGCTCTGAGCCATCAGCCCAGAGCCTGATGCGGGGCTCGAACTCACGGACCGCGAGATCGTGACCTGGCTGAAGTCGGACGCTTAACCGACTGCGCCACCCAGGCGCCCCTGGGCGTGCTGTTTCAAAGGGACACATGCACCCCCCCATGTTAATAGCAGCACTATCAACAATAGCCAAAGTTTGGAAAGAGCCCAAATGTCCCTTGATGGATGAATGGATAAAGAAGATATGGGAGATATATATACACACACACATATATATATATATATATATAAAATAGAGTATTACTTGGCAATCATAAAGAATGAATCTTGCCATTTGCAACTACGTGGATAGAACTGGAGGGTATTATGCTAAGTGAAATTAGTTGATCAGACAAAGACAAAAGTCATATGATTTCACTCATATGAGGACTTTAAGAGACAAAACAGATGAACATAAGGGAAGGGAAACAAAAATAATATAAAAACAGGGAGGGGGACAAAACAGAAGAGACTCATAAATATGAAGAACAAACTGAGGGTTGCTGGAGGCGTTGGGGGAAGGGGGATGGGCTAAATGTGTAAGGGGCACTAAGGAATCTACTCTTGAAATCATTGTTGCACTATATGCTAACTAATTTGGATGTAAATTTAAAAAAATAAAAAATAAAATTAAAAAATAAATTAATGATAAGTAAATAAAATTAGAAATGCTGAAACATTGTATTTCTGTATAAGGCTGTACAAATATATATATATATATATATGTATATATATATTATGTAAAAAAAAAGAAATGTAGATGTAGATAGGACATGCTAAGTGTCACCTGTGCTGTCCTCAAACTTCATCCTTCATTTGTTGTGAAAGAGGAGAGGCAAAATAGGCTTTCAAAAGGAAAACATGTTGACAAGCACAAATGGTTTTCTTTGTCATAACGATATGAAAATGTCCTTTTTTAACTTATTTTTTTTTAGTTTTGTATTTGACACTGTGCTATCCACAAAGCAAAGTTAAGAAAGCAAGCTATGAAACATGAAAAGATGCTTAACATGACTAATCATCAGGGAAATGCAAATCAAAATCACAATGAGATATCATCTTATACCTGTCAGAGTGGCTAAAATCAGAAAGACAAGAACTAAGTGTTGATAAGGGTGTGGAGAAAAAGAACACTTGTGCACTGGTGGTGAGGATGTAAATTGATACAGCCATTGTGGAAACATTGTGGAGGTTACTCAAACAATTAAAAAGAAATACCATATGATCCAATAATTCCACTACCAAATATTTACTCAAAGAAAATGAAAACACTAATTTGAAAAGATATATGCACCCCTATGTTTATTGTAGCTTTATTTACAATATCCAAGATACAGAGGCAACCTAAGTGTCCATCAATAAATGAATGGATAAGGAAGATAGAGTGGTACACACACACACACACACACACACACACACACACACACAGAAATATTACACAGCCATAAACATGGTTGCCATTTGCAACAATTTGGATGGACCCAGAGGGTATTATGCCAAGTGAAATAAGTCAGACTGGGAAAAATAAATACCATATGATTTCACTTATATGTGGAATCTAAAAACCAAATGAAATGAATAAAGAAACAAACATAAAGCAGAAATCAGACCTATATATACAAAGAACAAACTGATGGTTACCAGAGGGAAGTGAAGGGTGGGGAGGGACAAAATGCTAACTAATTTGGATGCAAATTAAAAAATAAACAAAATAGGGGCGCCTGGGTGGCGCAGTCGGTTAAGCGTCCGACTTCAGCCAGGTCACGATCTCGCGGTCCTGTGAGTTCGAGCCCCGCGTCGGGCTCTGGGCTGATGGCTCAGAGCCTGGAGCCTGTTTCTGATTCTGTGTCTCCCTCTCTCTCTGCCCCTCGCCCGTTCATGCTCTGTCTCTCTCTGTCCGAAAAATAAATAAACGTTGAAAAAAAAATAAACAAAATAAATAAAATAAATAAAACTGTGGTGGCTACTAGTTACTCTTAAATAAGAATTTGAACTCTGTGTCATGCCCTAAAAGGTTCTCTGTGGTCTTCCCTTTGCCATATTCCTGGCCTCAGATTCTTCTACCCTCTCCCTCATCCATGTCCCGGCACTGGCTTTTTCCCTCAGCTTTGGGACACACCAGGCTGTTTCCTGGAGCAAGGCTCTTGCATTTGCTGTTCCTCCTACTTGGAATTCTCTCCCCCAGATCTTTACACAGCTACCCCTTTCTTATTATTCACCTCTTTCCTGATGTATACCTTGTCAAAAAGGCTTTTCCTGATCATCCTAGATAAGCATCATTCTCTATTATTTATCCACTTCATAACACATTTTGGTACCTGAAATCATCTTATTTTCAGGTTCCCTATCTACTCCCTTCACTTAGTTAAGCAGCTTGAGAAAAAGTCCTCAGTCTGTTTTTTTTCTTCTTCTGTATCTTCAACACCCATTAACAATACATATTTGGAGCCTGACTGACCCATCCCCAGGTACCAAAAGGCTGGGACTAGTAGTGGGAGCTCACTGTAGGTACAATATATCATCAAAACCCACATCCTTCCAGGCTTTACCACTTCTTCTGCCCTCATACACACTTTTTTAAACCAAATAATTACTTTAAAGATGCATGCTGTGTGACTTGTAATATGAAAAATGAAGTAGGTTACCCTAAAGTTATACAAAGTCTGTAACACAACACAGATGGATTTCAATAATTCCATATACCTGACCTAACTAGTTACCTCCATTCTTGACTAAAGGCTTATATCAGAGGTATGAAACTTCCCATAGAAAAATACATATAAGTTAAACCAATTTTCAGAAATTACAAGAGAAAATATCAGGGGAGCCCGGGTGGCTCAGTTGGTTAAGCATCCAACTCCGGCTCAGGTCATGATCTCGTGGCTTGTGAGTTCAAGCCCCACGTCAGGTTCTGTGCTGACAGCTCAGAGCCTGGAGCCTGCTTCAGATTCTGTGTCTCCTTCTCTTTCTGCCCCTCCCCTGCTCATGCTCTGTCTCTCTCAAAAATAAATAAATACTTAAAAATATTAGAATATTAGATGGTATCACATTTTTCCAAAAATATTTTTATAGTCTCTTTATCAATACACCATATTTGTTACATCTAGCCAGGCAAAGCAAAGTAGAAAATGGAAATAGACAGATACACATTTACTCTTTGTCTTAAAATCTCATAAAATCACCAACCAGTGGTGTGGCAATTTTAAGAGAAAGATATATCTGTATATTCATATTATTCAAATTGATCACATTAATTTTTACTTAAACATATCATGCACTGGCACAAAACTAGTGAATATATTACCGAGATACTCTTTTTTTTAATTATTTGAATGTTTATTCATTTTTGAGAGACAGAGCACGAGCTGGGGAGGGGCACAGTGAGAGAAAGGGAGACACAGAATCTGAAGCAGCCTCCAGGCTCTGAGGTGTCAGCACAGAGCTGGCATGGGGCTTGAACTCATAAACCACAGATCATGACCTGAGCTGAAGTCAGCCATCCAATCGAGTCACCCTGGCATCCTGTGAGCTACTCCTCTTAAGCAGACCCTATTCAAAGATAAAGCAATGTCAGTCCCGTTTCATAAAAATATTTATAATTACTTGGCTTTTTGAACCAGTCTTTCTAACCCATTAAGTTGCACTAGTTATTTGTTTCCCTTACTTAGAACCCATGGATCTGAATCTCTGACAAATAGACCTATTAGTTGTATAAATTACTAATTATACCTCAAATTCTCGTGTCTACAAAGTCACTTCAGCATACAGTCAGGAAATCCCAGACTCACTGCTTAGAGGTTCAAGAATACACCTAATTATTTCCAGTGAAAGACTAGTTTGAAAGTCATCTAAGTGTTAAAAATAAAATTAAAACTCAAGAATCAACTGTATAAAAATAATTTAGATTGTGTTGGAAAATACACTGTTAGAAAACAAGACATTTCTTTGGGAAAATGGAGAACAAAGGACCGATGGGAGAAATTGATGTGGAGGGAAACAGTTGCACCTTCCATCTGCATTCTCACCAGAGAAAACTCTAAACATTACATCGCAGCAGATTTTTTTGACATCAATTGTGAACACAAGAAAAGCAAATTTCACTTCTGTAGTTGGTTTATAACAATCATTCTTTCTGATTTTAATTAGAGAAGTTTAGGTAGGAAGGATCAGACATTTAACACAATTTAGCACACTGAAGCAAGGATCCCAAGAAGCAGAGGGGTCTTCTGCAAGTACACATAGACATCTGCACTGGAGAGCAGAGGGGACTTCCATAATAATCATCCTGGAATTCTAGATACATTTATTAGAACGAAGCAATAGAAGATGGATATTCCAATCACCATATGAAGAAAAGCCAAATAAAATGGTATATAATCTATTTTCAGATACAAATATAATATTTTTATGTAAATATAATCTAATGGGTTTGTGGATTGAATTGCAGAATTTATTGGAATGAAGAGTGAATAAATAAAGTAAGTAGCCTGGATTCCTTAGATTTTTCTTCTTGTCCCAGGGATTGTATCGTATCTCAGGTGGTGACTTAGTACATGAAACAAGGTTTCTAGCTTTTGATTGGTAGCACCAAACTGAAAGGACAGAATATTATGCTCTTAATCAAAGTGAAATAGAAGAGAAGAGATCTAAAAATGTGATAACACAAGAGTAATGGGGATGAAACAAGGTGGGAGGCAACAGTGAAGCATCTTTCTTAACTAACCAGAATTGTCCTAAGCCAGAAAAAAGAGAAGTTTTGGAAGAAAAAGAGATGGCTTGTTATAGATATTTTTTAGTGTGAGGTGTCAGGGGAGATTTCAAGCTGTCCAGAAAAAAGCTGGAAATTTGGAAATGAATATCCATTGAAAAAAATCAGCAAGTAAATAATTTGAATAAAGATTTTGGATTCCTTGTCATACAAAGCATAACAAAGCTACCATATGTGGGCACATTGTGGTTGGGAAGCTAATTTTGCATCCCCTTTTAATCATCACAAGCATCCTATAATTTAAATATTATTTCCATGTCATGGACAAAACTGGGACAGAGTAAAATGAAGAATCCCTCCCTAAATCACAAGTTAAAAGCAGGAGTTAAAAGCAGGTCTTCTCATTCCAGTTTCCTGCTCCTACAAGAAGAAAGGAAGGTCAAGGAAAACAAACAGATGACTTTATGACTCAGAATTGGGTTAGCATGAATTTTCAGTCAATATAATTTTTAGAGTTTATCCAGCAAAGTCCAGCAACCTGGGAATAAAATCTGAAAAACAGATGGTAGAATGATTCACTGTTGAAGATTGGCAAGTTGACACAATGCAAGGTTAAATATGAGACTTTTTAAAAGTGGTTATTAATGAGTGTATCACTGGAAAGTTGGGTCATATTTGCAGAAAAGAAAGTGAAGCCAGGGGTGATTCATAAACCAAGAGTTTGAAAAGTTCTGAGTGTTCCCCTCCTACTACTGATGCTCAAAATATCAGATTTTCATTTTCTCAGCTTCTTTTGATTCTAGAGCATAGGTGCATTGGATATTTCTGAAACTGGTTCTGTAAGATTTAGGGCAATTCTGCAAACTTCCTAATAGCCTCTCAGTAGATTCCATTTCTGCTTAAATTAATCAGATATTTGCACTTTTCTTTCTGTTTTCTTGATGAACACAATATTTGTTCAATTTTGGTTTCATTTTTCTGACCTCCCTCTTGTCCTAAACCCTAAAAATTATAGAAAATACTTAAAACCAATAAGGGACATGGCCAACAATAAAGCAATTGGGAAAAAACTCTTAGAAGATGGAAAATAAATAACATTGGATTGGCAGGAGTAAAAGAACCCATAAATTTGAAACATGCTCAGGAAGGAGCCATTAGAAAGATTCATAGAAAGAGTAGATCCAAAGTTGTTCATAAGTAAGTGTACAAATGGAAAGAGAACTGGTTTCCAAATACAATCATCTGAGCAATTAATAAACTGCATTTCCCACACAGGCCAAACAGGATTCTCTCTCCTTTTTCATGTATGGAGCACTAGCCATTGGAAGATGCATTCATCCCAGGGCTAGACAATCAAGCCCCAAAGAAAGTGAACTCTCTGTCTAGAGAGAGGTTCTTAGACAATGTAGGGGGTTGAGATAAGAGCCTGGGGCAGCTGGCAGAATGTTGGAACTCCAGGGAGAGAAAATGCATTAAACACACAAGGTGAAGACATGGGAAGGAGTCAGCTTTCCTGATTTCTTCGCACAGCCCTCTGAAAGTGGAGATGGAGTGCCAGCATTTCCCCACCCGATTATTCAGAGCACAGAATCACTTCTTCACTTCACTCAGAACGTTAATCTGGCTACTTCAGCTAATCCACTCACCAGAAGCTAAAGTCCCAGAAAAGTAAGTGATGTCTTTTTATTGTTCACGTGTCCTTATTCTATCATTTGCTCTAAACAAAATCATTTAGAAATTGATCTGATATCATATATCTATACTTTAGATCTACTTAATGAGTATGTCTTTATTAAAGAATTTCTGACATCAGAAAATAGGTTTAAAGCTATTTAACATTAAGAGATCTTCCCAATTCCTCCGAAATTGCCCAAGACCAGTGTTTTCTAGATTTCCTTTATCATAATAATCACCTATGAAATTTGTGGGAACACACACTCATATTCATAGAGCCCACTCCAGATCTACTGAATCAAATCTTCATTTTGAGCTCATTAAGGCGTTCAGAAATCTGACTTTTAAATGAGTTGGCCAGGTAATCCTATGATCTCACAAATTTGGGGAATAGTGTAAAATATAGTACTATGCATAACCACAAACACACCCATTCACCTGCACCCGTACACATCTACACACACACACACACACACACACACACACAGCATTTCTGCTTTACTAGACCACCCTTCAATGAATTTTTTCATGTTCAGTGTTTATGAGGGTATAAAATGTTTTTAAAAGAGTGATAACTTCCAGTGGGACTTGTCAATTCTTTTGTTGACCAGTATTAGTGTTCTCAAACTTCAAGAGGTCCTGGATCATCTTGAAAATGATTCAAGCAAACATTTTAGCCTCCTCCATCCCTGGAGTCTCTGGTCAATCTGCATTTGTAACAAGCAATCCTGCATGATTTTATCTCTTTCATCCTCTCTCCTTAATTTCTCTCTGTGTCTCTCCATCTACTCCTGCTGCCACTTATTTATCTTTTTTTCCCTAGTTTTCTCCTCTGCTTTCCCTGCCTTATGTAGCTCTTATCAAGTGACAGGGATTATGATCTAATTCGTAAGTGTCATGGCAATTTGGGGAGAGGTTATCAGCACTATTTGCAAGTACTGTATGATTTTACTATCAGTAAAATAAAAATCACTGCAAAGATATCCTCAATGAGTTCCTTTATTTGAAATGGGAAGGTAGGAGATCACAAACTGGCCAAAAATAAGTAGATCAATGGTTCTCATTCCTGGTTGCACATTAAAATCACTTGAGAAGATTTTAAATTCACCCCCCATAGATTCAGATTTATTTGGCTGGTTTTGGTACCAGAAATTGGTATGTTCTTTTAAGTTCCTGTGTAATTCTAAAGTGCAGGAAGAGTTGAGGACCCCCAGATTAGATTCAGTGGAAACCTATGCAAAGGTAATGATAGGGAAAAATATGCTTCTGAGACCTGAAAACAATGGTAGGAGATAGGGACTGTAACAAAAGGAAGGGAGAAAAAGATAATTCTGTGCAACTGATGGTGGAGAAAATAGAAAGAAACATTGTCAGGGAAAAGAGAGAGAAATCAATGAAAATGAACAGTACTTCTTCAACATCTGCTAAAAAAAAGAGAGTTTAAATGGAATCGAGGGTAAAGTGTTTTAGATGGATTATGAACTGATGAGGTAAAAGGAATGGTCAATGCTCCCCACTCCAAAGATAATGAAGGGATTAGAGCTCATTCCTCTTTCCAGGTTAAATCCCAGAGATAGAAAGAGCAAAAGGCAAAGCATAACAAGAGATATTTTTATGAATGCTTATTCAATGAGGGAAGGAAAAGTGACTGGCACATAGACGAATACTTCGAAAAAATAAACCTGAAGCTCAGAGGAGATAGGGACAAACTAAACCAAAGTCAGGAGCACAATTAAGGGTAAGAAAAATCCCTGGCAATGGTGTTAAGCTTGAGGGGCCTTTAGACAGGTCATAGAAGGTTTACATTAAACATAACCAGACACAAAACAAAAGGAAAATGAATAGAAAGGTTTGCATTGCCAGAAAAATGGGGGATTACAGACTATTGTTTTTGAAGGACACGTAAATAGGATGTTTCACAAATATCCCATTTCAACAATAGAGATATGTCTAAATTGATTAAAGTTATTAAATATAAAAAGATGGAGAAAGAATAAGTGTTACTTAAAATCTGCAATAAAATCTTAAAGAAAAGAAAAACTTATTCCTGAGAAAAATGCAGTTAGGAAGAGCCATAAATCCAGATAAATCAAATTATTTTGCCTTATGCAGGAACACAAGATGACTAATTTTCAATTCACTCACAAGAGAGATCTGAAGACAAATACTGACTCTTCAATACTGAAAAATCAACTCTTATGAACAGGTCAATTTGAGATGATTGTGCTTGAATAGAATTTTTAATTCTAGAAGCAATCACATTTGAGGTGCCTGGGTGACTCAGTCAGTTAAGTGCCAGACTCTTGATTTTGGATCAGGTCATGATCTCATGGTTCAATGAGTGAGTTAGAGCCCCAGCATCAGAGCCTGCTTAAGACCCTCTTTCCTTCTTTCTTCCTGCTCCTCCCAGTTCATGCTTGCTCACTCACTCGCTCTCTCAAAGTAAATTAATAAACATTAAAATAAAATAAAATAAAATAAAATAAAATAAAATGAAATAAAATAAAATAATAAAATACATTCTTTAATGCAATGTTTAATGAGACAGACACACACACACACACACACGCACACATGGATACACACTTTTGGTCCCAGGTTAAAGCCTCCTTTTTTTCTGGTTTTCACCATCCCCCTCCCCTATACTGCAGTCTATACTGCTACAGAAAGAGTATTTGTAACAACATGAAATGTAATTAAACATAAAATTTGATAATATGTCAAATCAGCTAAATAAATTGTGACACATAAATTACAGTTCTATTTTTTCTATGACTTTGCAAAAACTTTTTATCAAGCTATAAATGTAAGAAAAAAAGAAAAGAGTACTTTGCTTATACATTTTAGTCTTCCAAATATAATGTTTATGCTTGAGACATCATAATATGGCAGGAAAAAGGTGGGTTCATGTGCAAGAGTGCCTGTTTTGAATTCTCCAATCTGTATAATACACCTTCTGGGGTTTTGTTTTCAATTCCTCTGTTGTCTGGATTTGGAAAATCCATTGGTTAATTTTAAGTTTACCTCTTACTTCATTCAGTAACTATTGGACATCAGTGACTACTCCATACTTAAAACCTTCTTTCTTGCCTTTCATAGAAATTCTCTACACTAAACTCACTTTTCCTTCCTATCAGGCCCTTTCCTGATTCTTCCAACTTTACATTCTGTGGGCAATCTCATTTATATCAACAAATTTCAACACTTCTAATAATCATCAAATTTCTATTTCCACCATAGGCCTCTTTTCTGATCTCCAGACCCATAAAATGAGTTCTCTGTTGAGCATCAGCACCTGATGAAATTTAGTAATGTTTCTTTAATCACATCCTCTTTTTTCCTATATTGGCTCCATTTAAAGTATATTCCAATCATGTTATTGACTGTAACCCAATTGCCCAAGTTGGAAACCTTAGAATCACCCAATGTTGAAGTTGACCATATAATTTAATTTTCTATTCAAACTAGGATATGTTTGATAATGAAATGGGCACTCAATAAATATACTGGTTAGTTAGGATGTGTAGTTACATTAGAATTATCCTCCCTTTATTTCAACTAATTGAAATTTCTTTTTCTCTTTGAAGTTTATGTATTTTGGGGCGCCTGGGTGGCGCAGTCGGTTAAGCATCCGACTTCAGCCAGGTCACGATCTCGCGGTCCGTGAGTTCGAGCCCCGCGTCAGGCTCTGGGCTGATGGCTCAGAGCCTGGAGCCTGTTTCCGATTCTGTGTCTCCCTCTCTCTCTGCCCCTCCCCCGTTCATGCTCTGTCTCTCTGTGTCCCAAAAATAAATAAAACGTTGAAGTTTATGTATTTATTTTGAGGGGAGGGAGGGGAAGCGAGAGAGGGAGAGAGAGAATTCCCAAGCAGGGTCTGCCCTGTCAGCAAAGAGCTCAATGACACAGGGCTCGATCTCACAAACCATGATATTGTGACCTGAGTCAAAATAAAGAGTCAGACACTTAAGCGACAGAGCCACCCAGACACCCCAAGTCTGAAAAATTTCTTGACTTCTTTTCAAGTCCATTTCTTCTTATTCAAGTCCTTGTTATTTCATCTCTAGAATATTTCAAGCCTAATTGATCTTCCTGCTTCTAATCTGTGTCTTTTTTTAAATTTTTTAAAATGTTTATTTATGTTTGAGAGACAGAGAGAGACAGAGCACAAGTGGGGAAGGAGAAGAGAGAGAGAGGGAGACACAGAATCTGAAGCAGGCTCCAGGCTCTGAGATGTCAGCACAGAGCCCAATGCGGGGCTAGAACTCACGAAACACAAGATCATGAACAGAGCCAAAGTTGGTATTTAACCAATGGAGCCACCCAGGTGCCCCTAATCTGTGTCTTTAACACTCCTGTTGAGGTTATTTTTCTAAATCCCAGACCTGATCATGTTATTCCCTTGTTTAAAATTCTTTGTTATCTCCTGCCTTTCAGTAAAATTAAACCTCTTTATTAGAATATATACATGGAAGCCCTAAATTATCTTAATTAGCAGCCATTTTGGGTATGTGATGGTTAAAGCACAGCCTGGTTTCTATCTAGGTTGGGGAAAGCTGGAATAGGCATTGCTCCCTCCCAACAATAAGAAAAAGCTGAATTTACTACAAAGTCATAACCTTCTTTGAATCCATCAAAGATCTATGGTTTCAAGGCAAGGAAGCAGCCTGAATTCCCAAGGAGAGCCAGGCCTCTCCAAGGAGAGATGGAACACAAGAATTTTCTCATGTTGGGAATAGCAATGGGAGGAAGAGGTATTATCTACCATACAAGCAGATAGGGGAAATTTGGGTAAAAAATCAATATATTCCTAAAGTGTGGTCTAGTGTGACAATATAGAATATCTAGAACCCTAGACTCAAGCTAATATGCACACACTTATTATGGTCTCTTTTCCATAGACCTTCACTTCTTGCTCAATGAAGATTGGGGAATACTATGGGAGACCAGAGAGAGCCCCTTACAGTGGGCAGACATGGAGGACAAAATTGACCACCACTGAGGGAAAGGTATGTGATCCCACACCCCTGACCTGATCTTTCTCATATATGGAGCAAAAGCCTAAAGCCACTGGAGGAGGGCCAGCAAATCCTGTCATCTTCAGGTGAGGGTATATTGATGCAATGGGAAAAATAGAAGGAAAATCCCTTTGCCCCAGAGAGACCAGCAGCAGAAGAGTTCCAGACCCAGCATCCCATCCTAATACCACTAGGATAGGGGCAAAATACTCTCTCCCTCCCCGTGTAAATTCTGCCACAGCTACAAGATAGAGTGGACTGCCATAGGGAGAAGGGGTATAAATCCTAAGAAACTCCTTCCCCTGAGGTCCAAGCACACAAGACTTCCTTAAGATTGAGACTGGACCTGAACAATGGAGAATCTCTCTACAAGAAGCTTAAAAAGTGCCAAGTAACAAACTACAGTCTACCCCTGAGGTAGGGAGAAGAAAGACTTCCCTTTGTAGGACAGACTTTCAGGGATAGCTGAAAACTGAGGCTGGAACACAAACACTGGCGGGAAAAAAATCCTGTTGTACTCTAGTCCCCACCCTAGTCACAAGGCAATTCCAGAAGAAATTGAAGCCTGTGGTACACTGACAATAATCAAAGCCAAAACAAAATTCAAATTTGGCTCAACTCCTGACTAGACTGACTTTGTACCCTACAATAATGGCCTGAAAGAATGAGAGAGCTTACCTCCAAGTATAAATGTTGTTTACTTGAGTTTCTACTGTCTCACACATGATGTCCAGCATGTAATAAATAATTATAGGACACATAAAGAAGCAAGGGAAAAAATGGAGCCATTGTCATGAGATACAGTAATCAAAAGAACCAAACTCAGAGATGACCCAGAGGTTGGAATTCTCAGGCAGTGACTTTAACATAATTTTATTCACAATCATCCAAAAGTCAAACAACAACAAAAATGTGCACCAACTGATAAATAGATAAACTGGTTATGAATCTCATGGAATGGAAGCTACTCAGCAGTAAAAAAAGAAAGAACTTCTGATATATGCCACCATATGGATGAATAGCAAGTGCACTTGTCAAAATTTCTAGACTGTCACATAGAAAAGTGTGAATTTTACAATATGCACATTTTGCCTAATAAAAAAAAACTGAATTTGAAAATAAAATCAAGAGAAAAAATGCAGACTGCCTGCATTTGAATCCTGGCTCTACAATGTATTAGCTGAACAACCTGTTCAACTTACTTAGCTTTTCTGTGCCTGCATTCTTACATCTATAATATTGGGACATTGTTTTTTGTTTTTTTGTTTGTTTTGTTTTGTTTTAACTTTTTAATCTTTATTTATTATGAAAGGGGAGAGACAGAACATGAGCGATGGAGGGGGAGAGAGAGAAGGAGACATAGAATCCAAAGCAGGCTCCAGGCTCTGAGCTGTCAGCACAGAGCCCGACATGGGGCTCGAACTCATAGTCTGTGAGATCATGACCTGAGTGAAGTCAGTTGCCCAACCGACTGAGTCACCCAGGCACTAAAATTGGAGCATTGTTAAAGACAGTATACTTACCTGAGTAGTTGTAAAGAGTTAAAATATAGAATATTCATACAGAAAATTATAACATAAATATTCGGTATTATTTTTAGTTTCACAACATTGTCTCCCACCAATGCTACCCATTAGCACTGAAGCAGCCATTTTGAGCTATTCTAATCCATTATGCTGTTCTGTATGTGCTGCTTTATCTGCCAGGAATGGTCTTTTGTGCCTTATCCACAGTTACCAGCAGTAGCAAACTTCACATCCTTAAATACAGAGTTTATATGTCTCATCTGTAGGCTTTCTTTACCATTTCCCATTCCTATCCAGGTGAAAGAGATGGATCCCCACCTCCTTTATGTCTATGCACCCAATGAGTTCAAAGCATGACATATGATAAATGCTCAATAAATATTTGAATGAATGAATGAATGAATGGATAAAGGAATCTATTATGGTTCACTTCAATCTTGGCTACGTGATAGCTCTGAAAAAAAAGTGTTGATAACTATTAAAATTATTTAAAAACTATTAAAACTATTAAAAAAGGATGATAACTGTTAAAATATCAAGACTAAAGGAGCATCATAGAGAGAAGTTACCTGGAACACCAGAACACACAAAGTCAATCAGAACAATAGGACCTGCTGCTCATAGAAGCCAAAATCTGCAAGAGGCCAGGGGACAAGAGAAGTAAGTGATGGATTAGTGGCCATGTATCAGGTACATAGCAAGTAGAAACAAAGATCCATAACAGACAGTTAACAATAGATGGTTAAACAGAATTTAGGGTATCAGATTAGGCTGCAAAAAAGGCTTTGTGGGAATCTGCTTCCATAAAGCTGCTGATAACCCAGGCCCTCAACCTTCTGAGTTTTTTTAACTTGGCCTAAATTAGACTTGGACAACTTAAGACTTGCCAGCCTGATTTGTCACTTTCTTGGAAAATTCTGGTTGCTTCTTATTGTGAACTTGTATAGTGCCCAGATCTGCTTTCACCTTTGTTTCATTCTCTTGCCGTGACCTTGTTTTATATTTCTAAGCCCTTGTGGGAGGCTTAAGGAGGTTACTGCCAGTAGTGTAGCCAGTGACAGGTCATCTGAGGACGTGGCACAATGTTACGATGCAGGTGCAAAGCTGCAAGATTGTGAGAATATGATATAGTTGAGGAGGCAGAGCACTTTAGGAACTGAGTAATCGCAACA
The DNA here is from genome assembly GCF_014898765.1 of Herpailurus yagouaroundi. Lineage (NCBI taxonomy): Eukaryota > Metazoa > Chordata > Mammalia > Carnivora > Felidae > Herpailurus > Herpailurus yagouaroundi. The sequence continues at coordinate 80,318,860 of NW_024412394.1, forward strand.
TTGGTGATTCTGAAAACATGAAATAGAGTATGTTAGTTCATGTGCTCTCAGCAATTAATAAAACCCAGAAATGCCTCTCAGAGGGTGTTTGTTACCCCTAGTAATACCTCTGCTGAAGGCATGCCAAGAAAAAGCCTTTGCTGCAATGAAGGAAGCAGTTCTCATGGAAACTCCCAAACTACCAAAATTCTGGTTTTTCTACCATTATTCTATCCCTTTCTTGTAAATAAACTGTAGTCCACAATAATTTGGAATTGCATTTTTATCCTGAAGCAGTCCTGCTGTCCTTAAGTGGGAGAGTATAAAGTCATTCCCTCATGACGAGATTCTCCTACCTGTAGTTATTTGGGGGCAAACCACGGTACGTCAGTATTTTGCAAATATCCTCATCAGAATGAGACTGATCCTCTGATATGTATTAGAGTTCAAAATATCCTCCTCTCCCAAATGAAGTGTTTGGACAGATAGAATATGTATTCAGGAATTAAGGAAAATAAAGATTTTTAAATTTTATATAAATACATATATATATATAAATATATATATAAATATATATATAAATATATATATAAATATATATATGTGTGTGTGTGTGTGTGTGTGTGTGTGTGTGTATGGACACATACATATATAGTGACCCAAACTCTTGATATCTGATCTCAGGAACTAAATATATTTAGGAAGCAAAAGATACTTGCATACATTATCACTTGTGTAAAATTAATACACAACCTTTGTTTATTCTTTTAAGTGTAAAATATTTATTTATCAACTCTTAAGTGTTAACGATTAAAGATGAGTGAGATTTTTTTTCTGTAAGTGTTGAACTCAGCGTCTAGAGGAGTTGACTGACATGTTGAAGGGTGAGAAACAATATTACATAGTAATATATACTTAGGCCTAAGCCATAAAGATGTCATAAAGTGACCCTGGCTTTAAACCAAGTTTATCTCCCAATAAGGTTTTTCTTGCCACAGCTAAATTCAGTAATATGTCGATGTGGCTGTGAGCTATGAGCTATTAGCTACTAGAAGTTTAACAAAGAAATATGTCCATGAGGGTTTAGAATTACACAGGTCACAACATGTGTAGAAATTTTCCTGGAATGGAACACTTATGATCTGAGCAATTTTTTGTATGTAAAATTTACTTCTGAAGAATTAAACAGAATAAAGAATTATTAAACTCTAGGTAAGGAATGCCTACTGAAGTGTCACATCTTCAGTTGACTTTGAAATGCATCCAAAAATAAGATGAATTATTGGTTATATAGGGACATATGTGCAGTAAATCCAGCGTAGTAAAATATTATCTGTAGAATCTCAATAGCAGAATTTTATTGCATATTTAAATTTTTAACAATAAAATTGGGAGGGATAGCTAGGTCAAGATTGGGAGCTAAGGAGAGCTATAATAAAATATAGTTCAATAAAATATAGCACATAGTTTGAAGTCAGATACCAGATTGACCAAGAAGAGTTATTGTATCTATAAGATGAATGTGAAAATCAGATTCCAAGATGAAATCTGGGTTTAAAGCCAATAAGTCAACCCAAAAACAAAAACCAAAGTTCACAGGAACACTCATGGACAGATGTTACTGTTGTTCTTTCTTCTCTCTCTCTCTCTCTCTCTCTCTCTCTCTCTTTTTCCTTAGACCTTGCCCCTGAGAGCATGTTTTTGTTCAATTTTGAATGCCAGGTCTTCTAAACCTAGCATCTTATAAACATACTTGAGCAGAATTTAGCTAATTAACATATATTTTATGATTGTATATAATGCATTAAGGCAGGCAATCATGCTTCATGATAAATTCCAATTGGATAAAACTCAAAATCACACTCTATCCTTACAAGAAATCAGTTCAATTGGTTAATAAGTGCTCACAATAAGCAGTTTTCTATGATTACCAAAAAAAAAAGAAAAAGAAAAAAAAAAGAAAAAGCTCTGATTGGGAAAATATGCTTACTATAACAACCTCTCGGTAGCAGTTACATAAATTGTCCTTCATTTTTCATCCAATAATACACAAAATTGTTAGATTTCTATACTTTGCATGTAGCTGCATTTCCTCTGAAGTCACATGACTTGGGTAACTCCCACCACAGATAAACAAAGGCAGAAATGAGAGCCATGCTGAAAAATGGGCAGAATCACTCTCCTTAAGTACCTCCTAGTGATGAAAAAGCTCCAGAATGTTGGAATTTAGTACAATGTTAGTTTCCTGAGGATAAATCCATGTTACGTTGATTTCTTCATCCCTATTCCTTACCTGGTAGAGAGTTGATTTCAGTAAATGTGCTTAAATGAATGACTGACATAAATAGCAAACAGAAAGTGAAGGCATTTAAAAGGAGGAGAAGAATCCAAATTGAGGGAGGAAGAGTGCCAAGATTAATAAATATATTTGGTAATAGAAATAAAAGGAAAAACAGGAGAAATATGTGTGAAAAATAGCTATGTTAAGACAGGAAGAGAGACTATTAAAACTGAGCAAAGTTTAACTTATTTCTAGAATTAATGTTAAAGATTTAAAAGAAGTATATTCAATTCCAACATGCTATTACTTCTTTTTTCCTCCCCAAATGCTGTTACCTACTTCTGCCTCCCAATATCACACTGAACTGAACAAAGAAATGAGCAAAAATTTAAGATAATTATCTGCAGGAACAGCAAAAACTAGAAAGGTCTCTTCAAAAGTCCTGAAAATTTGATTAATTTCTGAGAGATATGAGGCTTGTCAGCCTTATAAGATAAGACTGTTGTGCTATCAGCTCATTATCCAACTTAAGCAAAAGCTGCTTGGTGAAAAAGTGGGCAGTTTTCACTCAGTAAGTATGTGTGTTAGTCCAGGCCCCATGAGAAGCAAGCTAGGAGGAAAATTGGGGCGGGATCCAAGAGAGCCAACAGATCATGGTTCAAACCTGACCTTGAGTGAAGGACAGAGGAAGGAAGGAAGCAAGGTTGGGTGGAAATGTCACTGACTGAAGTCAAAGGAAGGTTCAGCCACAGTTGCTGCCAGAGACACCTTGCTTCTCCCCAGAACAGGCCTGCCTTTGAATCCCTGCCATAGTCATTGGCAAGAGTAATCTGCGGGAAGTGTGGCTTCCATTAAAATGTGGCCGCGGAAGTCAGAGCACAGCGGCGGGAGATCTCATTGAGCTCTGCTCTGTGCAGTCCCAGCCCTGAAAGGCGCATTCTCATGGCCACCACAGACCACAGATACAAGCCAAAAACTCCTCCCTGGTTCCCATGGTCCCCTCTCTCTGAGGGAAATTTTGAATAATTTCAATAATTTGAATTTTGAATAGGGAGGTTTATAAGAAGAACTATGGATAGCCCCAGTCTCGGCAGGTGATCTGGGGACCACCATTGCTCCCCATCCTTTCCTTCCTCTGCTCTTTGTTCCAAATTCCCCTCGTCCCTTGGCTATCACATTGGCAGGCTATGGTGTTCCATGGTGGTGTGAGTCAAATCTTCATTTCTGAGGGTAGTGAGCTCTTGACAGTTACCCCCCAGGCTAGGGTTGCTGCACAAGTCCACCTACAGTTCCAGTGAGTCAACAGAACACCAAGAGGTATTCAAATGGATCACCTAGGTTCCACACTTACTCTTCACTGGCTCCACTTGTAAGAGCAGCCACACCTCCTCCTGGAATCAGCATCGATTCCCCATTCTGGTAAGGTGACTCCTTTTCTTGCCTTCTGGCTCTTGGCAACAAGGAGTCCCAAGTGCCCTAGCAACAGCCACCACAGCCACCTCAGTCATACAGCGAATACGTTTTCTCACAACGCATCCTAAAGGCACAGCAACTCCTCAGTCAGAATCCATTGCTTCCTGCTGGATGAGACAATTTCTGTTGTCATAACAAGTATAACTTCTGTGACATGTTTCTAGCTTTCTCTTTTTAATTTAAATCCTAATGCCATAAAATCACTTAGTAATGAACTATATCTTCCCTCCTCCCAATGCATACTCAGATTGTTGAAAGAAGTAAATGAGATAATGCATGTAAAAGATTAATGCAGTTCCTGGTACAAAGTAGGTCTAGATAAATATTAAATTTTATCCACATCTTTCCCAATGATAAATTATAATATATTTATAATGAACATCTTATTTAATATTGCTATTGTAGCATCTGTTTTCCACTGAACACACAATAATTGAGGGCCAGTGCACGGCATTGGGCATGGACATGAATAAGATGGGGTTGCCTTGAAGACATTTGGAGTTGAGCCCTACGCTCTCGTGTTCCTCTTTTACACTCAGGCTATAAAAATGCCATGGTGGCTCATGTCCTACACAAATAACTTAGCCCTTACCACTTAACGAAACATTAAAATGTCTTTGAACATTTAACCATATTACTGTTGAAATGATGACATTTGCTTTTTCCAGGGGAAATTCTAAAAAATGCATCATCTCTGCCATTTTAATATATTACTTGCAGTGTAGTAAGTAACATGGTTTTCAATTAGTTCATAATGGCTGAACATAGTCTAAATTTGCATCTAGATATTACTCCTCTTTTGGATATTTAGTAAAGCAAACAAGTCCTCATCTTCCTGAAGCTTTCTGTACAAATCTAGGGCTTTTTTATTTGGTTTTGATGGTTGGTTAAAATTTTTTACTTTATATCCTCTGTGGTTTGCCCTGCCTGATATTAATTAGCAAGAAGAATTCATTAAGAAACAGTGAGTTGTATATCTCAGTGAAAAATCAGTACCATTAGTAACACCAAATTTTCATTCCCCAGAGGCAAAAGAAACATTATATTCTTTCTGTGGTCTCTTCTTTTGTCCTGTCACAATATCTTGACTATTCTGCTCTGAATAATGTTCCTACCATGGCGTTCTGTACAATCGCAGTAAAAGCTCTACACTTATCAAAAATATCAGCTTTGTAGCAGTGTTTAATTTACTGGAAAAAAATAGACTATTTGAGCAATGAAAAATTTCCTTTAAACAATAAAATACCAGCTGAGGAAAAAATAACGAGTATCTTACATCTTTATAGTGAACAGTGAGACAAGTAAAGAGAGTCAGAGGAAGGAAGATAAAAGGATGGGCAAGAGAACAAACAATAAGAAAATCAAGAACGTAATTATGAGATATACAATGTTGGGGACATTTTCAAAGAATTTTTAATCTATGTTAGAGTTCAATCTTAGCATATAAATAGCAAGTTCTAAAAATGGAACTCTAAACCATTTGCTCAATTATCAGTTTGGGGTTTTGAAGGGATGTAATTCTGAGCTTGTGCCTACTGACTAAAACATGGAAGAGGCCAACGCAAAGGGTTTTTGAAGTTTTACTCCAAAGTATTTTTAAACTTTTTTGTCGTTTGAAATGGTAGTTTTGTTATCATTATTACCAACAATCATCCTCTCTAGCCTTCCAGAAATATCAGCAGAGTAAATGTCTTTTATTTTGTGCACTATCATTTTCAGGATAGAAAAATACTGCTCATAATTTGCTGATCATAAAATAAGAGATTGATTTATTTTATACTATAATACATTAGGGTCATCTCTGGGGACAGAGGCAAATAGGGCAAGTTTTATGCCCTTAGGTGAGGCCTAAGATGAGAGCCTTCAAAATCTTACTATCTTACTATCCCTCAAATCCTACTGAGGGGTAAGATGCCCAAATTCTCAGCTGATTTTAAAAATGTCTGCAAATAGATCACACATCATTTGGAGTAGATGGCAGAAACTGAATATTGCCCTTCCTTGGAAACTGCTGGAGTTTCAAATTTGAAAGCACCCTGATACAGATGTTTTCATGTCCTTTGTGAAGAAACACAGCTAGCTTGCTGCTGAGTCCTAACACAGAAGAACATAAGATAATTCTGAGATCAAAACTACCTATGGTGCTTTGGATAGCATCAAAGAAAAAATAAAGAGACAAAGAGAAAAATAGAGCCCGTGAATAAAATACAAATGGTATGTTTGAGGACATGGAACAGGGCAGGTGTTTAGGGGGACTTCCTCAATTCCTGTGCCTAAGCATCTGCTTCACTGCCTATGATAGAGCCCACTGAGGATCTAGCTACCCTCATCTATTCATGAACTCAATGCTATGATTCTCTCCCAAGCAAGATGAAAGAGGCTACTTGGCTAACTGACAGGAGGTCCTCAATTAAAATTCACATTTTCTGTGTTCATAACATAAAATGGCAAGGAGTACCTAAGCAAATCAAGATGGACCAAATGATGACATATTCCCTTTGTACCTGCTGAAATCACTAATATAGCAAAATACTGTACTTGATACCAAAAAGAAATAAATCAGGGTGCCTGGGTGGCTCAGTCTGTTGGGCAGCTGACTACAGCTCAGGTCATGATCTCGCAGTCCGTGAGTTCGAGCCCCGTGTCGGGCTCTGTGCTGACAGCTCAGAGCCTGGAGCCTGCTTCCGATTCTATGTCTCCCTCTCTTTCTCTGCCCCTTCCCTGCTTGCTCTCTCTCTTTCTCTCAAAAATAATAAACATTAAAAAAATTCAAAAAGAAATATATTATTTGAAAATGGTTTTAGGAAGAATTCCTTGACGACAAAAGTCTAAACATAGTTACCAGGTGGATTCTATCAGACCTTTATGATAACCCCCAGGGATCTATATGTTTATATTAAAAGGGAATTGACACTTGTGGTCAATGTGCCACCTAACTGCTGCAGTGTTGTCTGCAGGAATTGTCTCAGTAGTAAAGAGCTGCCTCACTGCAAGTGACACGCTTCCTAGGGAGACTCCTATGACATGCCATGTTGATACACTGGCATATGGATGCCCTGCCATTTCAACCCAATGCGGGACAACTCTGACAGCCCATTTGAGCTCCAAAGCTCTCTGTGGGGTTGGCTAAAGCTCTTATTGACAAGTGTCACAGCTTGACTTTCTTTCTCTCTCTAATCCTGCTTTCTTCCCCTCCCTTCCACAGGTATGGATTCCAAGGACACTTCCTAATACAAACCATGACAGTAAACTGCATCTCAGAGTCTGCTTCCCAGAGAATGCTACCCTACAACTGTTGGTACCAGAAGTGGGGTCTTAGAGCAGGATCGTTCATCAACCACCTCCAGGCTAGCAATAAGGGCCTCATCACTAATTGTAGTTGGAGAACTGGTGGCAGCCTAACTGATAAAATTTTCATCTATTGTGAATTGGTATTGTATACTTCAGTAGGAAATTCACCAGCTGGCATCTATCAGGTATTAGACAAGTATGTGGAAAATTATAATTATAAAGAATTGTATGAATGTTGTCCAGCTCAATGAACATTCTCAAAAAAAAAAAATTAAGAGCTTCAAGGTGATTAACATGTGACTTAAAAACCACGTGTGAGAGCCTGAGGGACTGTCTGGTAGCGCAGAAACACGTTCTCATCGCCTGTAGGAGGAAAGAAAAGCTGAGGACGAGACCCACTATTCCAGCTTCCCTTAGCCTGCAGAAGTGCCTTATCCCTCCCTATTCAGACATACCTCTTTCTATCCCACACCTTCCCCACTTAGTATCTGCTCATATCTCCCTTCCCAAACATTAAGCCTATCACAAAAGATTAAGTCACAGAAAAACCAGGTGGAAGTTGCTGGGCCTGATAAGAGAGGAAAGGGTCTGGACTCCAGCATGTACCAGTAAGTACACATGGGAATAGATTCCAAGTATGTTTGATCAAGGGGCTAGAAAACAAGATTCCATAAGGAGAGTTATCAATTTTAGTCCACCCTTTTGAAATACAGCATTCAACACTCTGACAAGGACCCCAAAGACAAGGTAAAACTCCCTACTAGAATAGTTCTTAGAGGTATGGAAGAAGATCTAGCCCTTGCTAAGTGAGGTTGAGATATCAGAATTGCAGAGAAAATGGGGTAGGAAGGGATTAAATGGCACAAGGAACTGGGTTTGCTAAAGTAAATGCACTATGTTAAGCTAGAAAAGGTCCTCAAATAATTATATTCTACTGGAAAGCTTAGAGGATATACCATCATTTACCAAGACTTTAATGCTGTCCTGATGAGAGGAACACCAGCACCACTAAAAAATTCAGCGGGGGTCTCCTTTCTAGGTCAGGCCTGACAATTGGAGAAGCTGTCACAGAACTAAGTTCTCCAATAACAAAGGCAATGGTAGCTCACTAAAACAACAGAGGGCAATGGGATCCAATGATCACAATAAGAGGCAAGCTTGGAATAACGGACAAGGAGATCTGACTTATAGAGAGTTAAGGATATAATTAATAGAATATCTTGTTTCTAGGAACAAAGTAGATGGGCAACTGACCACTATTCAATTTGTGTCATCAGAATGAACCAGAAATAAATGATTAGAAGTTTGAGGGCACCCAATAAAATATTATGATCCCTTGACTTAAGTAAGTTTTCAGATCTGGAAATCATTGACTGAAGAAGAGTCCAGGTACCAAATAGGTCCACTGTGCCCACTCAGTAGTCATTTCCCAAGTCCCTGAATGAGTAATTTGGGTAGACATATTTATAGTAGTGAACTCATCCTTCATAGTCCTTGGCCTGAGGAGTATGAGCTCTCACAGTGGAGAAGGCCAAGCACGTAACACTTTAACACCTATGTATTCATAAGCCAATGGAGTGACTCAAAAACAATATTACATCTGGATGGAATGGTGGAAATTAGTACCACTGTTAAGGATCTAAAGCAAGGGTTGGAAAATTATGACCCACATGCTAAAACCATCCACCATCTGTTTTTGTAAGTAAAGATTTATTATAATCTATCAATTTATGCATTATTTATGGCTGTTTTCACATGACAACAGCAGAGTTGAGTAGTTGCAACAGAGATCATGTGACCCACAAAGCCTAAAATATGTCCTTTTCATAAAAAGTTTACCAACCTATGATCTAAAGACTATAAGAGTAGTAATAATTTAATTTATAAGCCTATGGAATCAGATAGACATAGAAAGGTGTTAGTAGGACTTCCACAAATTCAAAGGTGTAGTAGTACCAATTTTAGTCACCATGAAAGATGTGTAGTGTCCTTGCTAGAGCAGATTAACCAGACATGTGACATACAGCCATTGATTTGGCAAATGCATTCTTTCCTGACCCTACAATAAAAGAGGATCAAAAATAACTCACACGCATATGGAGTAGACAAAATTGTACATTTATAGTTTTTCCCCAAAGTTATGTCAACTTTTCCCCAAACTTATGTCATCTTTAAATGGAGCCTAGCATAAAGGAGTCTCTGTAGCAACTCTAGGCTGCAGTGCAAACAGCCCTACCTTTGCACCATACACACAGAAGACCATAAGGATATGTAACAGGAAAATATACAGCAGGGGGAATTTATATTAAGCCCCAGTAGGAAAATCACAATTCAGGCCACTGGGTTTCTCAAACATCTTGCCATCTGCAGGGGAAAAGTATATACCTTTGAAAAACAACTTTTGTTCTGTTGTGCCATAGAAAGGTCTTGGCATGGCTGATGTTACAGACTGCTCTATGGGTAAGCAGTACTGCTGAATTAAATTGTCCCAACAGGGAAGAAGTGTATAGATTAACATGAGTAATAAATGGAAGCTATAAAGATTATGGCAAATGGGAAGGGGTCACACAATGGATCAATGCTCCAGTAAATGATCTGATAACATTATTCCCATAAGAACAAGAGATTTCTACAGGAAATCCTAGAGCTAGAGAATAATATCAGCTGTCAGATTGTGTCCTGATTAATGGCCAATGCTGAGAGAAATCACCTGATCTGTTTTCTCTAGAGAAGAAAAATTAGACTCATGCTTATTTTACTGGATGTGCCTGAAGACTCCACCTGGGGAAAAAAATGCAATGCAGTGTCCCTGGTGACTCAACTGACCAATATCCAATTGAAATGCCAGTTGTAGCTACCATTTAGTTTACTAGATAGGTATTTACTATTTGGTTCTTACTAGGTAATCAGAGAGAGGAATTACATTTGAATTGAATGAATCATGGGTTGATGAAGAGCTAAGCATCTGCACACTGGGTGTCAGTTAATTGAGATGGCAGTACACTGATAAAACATTTGTCTAGGAATGATGAGATAGAGATTGCTGTTGTCTGAGGAGTATGCCAGAGTTTGCTTTGTTCTTTCAACTATACCAAATGTGAATGTGGATTGAATGACTATAAGGAAAGTGGAAATAGAACCAGGATATTCTTGAGGGGAATGGGAAATAGAAATGACATAGTCATATATCATAGAACATGCCCGTGGACATTTTGTGAAACATCTGATATTTGGATGCCTATCATGTACCCAGACCGTATCCATGCCACAAATGTCCAATAGCAGCAATATATATATATATATATATATATATATATATATATATATAGTTGTCTAATCATCCCTTGCTCCACCTAGCTCATAATAACGTGAGAGTATTAGAAAGAGAGCACCGATTACTAGGTCTAGTGAAAATATCCTTCCTGGAAGTTCGTTAGTGATGAAAAAAGAGTTGCTAACACAAACAGATATATTAGAAGAAACTGCATTTCAGGAAGCTGAGAGTAAATATGGAAAGAAAGTGATATGACTCATGAAAGGATGAGACTTGTCACCAAGTTATGGGACACCATACCATCATCAATCAAGGACTCATTCTATCCCAGTGTTTCAGTTGTTACTATACAATAAACCACACCAAAACATGATTATTATTATGTTTTATTATTATCTCTGATAGTTCTGTGGGCTGACAGAGCTCAGCTGGAAAGTCCTCATTTGCAGAATCTTAGATGACAATCACTTGGTGGCTGAAGATGATGTCTCTTGAAACCTCTACTGGGCTGCAGGGAGAGATAGTTTTTAACTCTCATGGCTGACGGACACCTCAGCTGGGATGGATAAAACAGATAGGGGCTACCTGGGGGCCTCTCTCCACAGGACATCTACACATGGCTTACTTGGTTTTTCTCACAGCATGATAATATTAAGGCAGTCAGATTTCATACAAGAGGCCAACCTCCTATAAAATGAACATTTTAGGTAGAAACTTCAGGTCTTCTTATCAACTCAGAAAGTCCTCAGAAGTCACAGTGTTACATCTGTCACATTCTATTGGTCAAGAGTGAGTCACTGACACCAGAGTTGGGTAAATGAAGATTCCACACTGTGTTGTTCCTGAGGAACTTGGAAGTCTTTTTCCATAATATTTTCATACTATGTCAGGTATTACTTTAATCCTTCTGCCACAGCCATGTGGTTTTATTCATACTAATAAATAGGATTAAATAAAAATCAGACTTATATAGATGACAATCTTCAGAATAGAAAATAATCTGAAAGATGGATTTGAAGGCTCCAACAGATAGAGTATCTATGAAAATTGACCTGGTGGAAAGCAAATGAATGTGCACTTAGAAAAAAAGTACTTTCATTAGTACACATGAAGAGGTGCAAATCACTTTTGATGATGAAAAACTAGTAACAGAGTATCAAAGGGGATATGGTCATGATTAACACATTTTATAGTGAAATTCCAACTCCTCACTTGATGGTTCATATGCTGATAATCATCGGGATAGTCATAGGTTTATACATTTGTGTAAAAACCTGAACAAATTTTTATAAGGCTTTTTTAAATGATTCTGGGAATATATGAGACAAGGAGAAACTGCTGCAAGTCTGAGATTGGATTGGGAAGGAAAGAAGTAACAAAAGGTGTGAAACTCTCTCTCTTCAGAGATGCCTGAGGTCATGCATTCTCAACAGAGGCAGGGCAAAGTTGGTTCTTGAGTGCAAAACTCTTAACATTTTTATGTATAAGGCACAAATGTACATACAATAATAAACATATATACGGTATATCTATGGCATAAAAATTTCATGGGGATACAATTATGATAAAATTATCTAAAAAGGCTTCATAGAAGGGTGATAATTACAAAAAGGTCAAGAAACCATGCCATAGGCAATTTTGACTTGGCCAGATATCTTTGGGAAGTAGGGAAATTTTAATAATATTGATTCTTCCAATCCATATTGAATAGAACATAGGATATCTTTCCATGTCTTTGTGTCTCAAATTTTTTTCATCAATGTCTAACAGTTTTCAATGTACAAGTCTTTTACCTTCTGGGTTAAATATATTCCTAAGTATTTTATTGGTTTGATGCTCTTATAAATAGGATTGTTTTCATTATTTATTTTTCAGATAGTTCCTTGTTATTCTATAGAAATACAACTGATTTGTGTACATTAATTTTTTATCCTACAACTTTATTGAATTGATTTATTAGTTCTAACAGTGTTTTTGGTAGAGTCTTTAGGGTTTTCCATAAATAGGATCATGTCCTGTGTAAATAGAAAACTTACTTTTTCCTTTCCAGTTTCGGTGGCTTTTATTCCTTTTAATTGCCCTAGCTAAGACTACTAGTACTATGCTGAACAGGAAGGAGAGTGGGCACCCTTCTCTTGCTTCTGATCAGTGGGAAAGATTTCAACCTTACACCACTGAGTGTAATTTAACTGGAGGTTTGTCATATCTGGCCTTTATTTTAATGAGGTACATTCCTTCTATATCCAATTTGTTGCACATTTTTATCATGAAACGATGGCAAATTTTGTCAAATGCTTTTTTTGCATATGGTGAGATGATCATATGATTTTTATTCCTCCTATTAATGTAATGGTTGTTGAACCATCCTTGCATCCTAGGGATGAATCCCACCTGATCATGGCATATAATCCTTTTAATATATTAGTGAATTCAGTATGCCTATATTGGTTGAGGATTTTTGCATTTATGTTCATCAGGGATATTGGCCTATAGTTTTCTTTTCTGGGAATGCCCTTATCTGGCTTTGGTACCAAAGTAATGCAGGCCTCATAAAAGGAATTTGGAAGTGGTTTTTTTCAAATTTTTGCAAGAATTTGAAAGGAGTTGACATTAATTCTTCTTTAAATGTTTGGTAGACTTTACCAATGATGCCATCTAGCCACATTATATGAAGAACTCAATGTGACCAGCAAGTGGATCTGAGTAGTGCATGGAAAAAATTGTAATATAGGCTGGTGGTGCCATTGGTGCCCTGGCTAAATACTCCTGAAGGTGAGGAATACCTATTCTACAGCTGTTATTAGTATTAGCTGATAAAAACTCATACCTGCTCCCTGTTTTTAGAATTTCCTACAACCAACTGGAGGCCAATTTGACTAAGCAGTTATGTGCCACGCTATGCATCCGAGTACAACTTGCCCAAAGGCTCAATTGAGTACTCCACCTGCCTCTAGATAGATCAAATATACAGTGCATTTCTCCTAAAACTTCACTGTGCAATCAGACTAGGCACCCAAGACCGTTTTTTTCCACCTACTGTATCCTGCTTCCCTCAATCTCTCCTGAGAGCATTCTCACAATAAGTATACCTGTTAAAATCCCTATTTCTTCAACGTTTATTTATTTTTGGGACAGAGAGAGACAGAGCATGAACGGGGGAGGGGCAGAGAGAGAGGGAGACACAGAATCGGAAACAGGCTCCAGGCTCTGAGCCATCAGCCCAGAGCCTGACGCGGGGCTCGAACTCACGGACCGCGAGATCGTGACCTGGCTGAAGTCGGACGCTTAACCGACTGCGCCACCCAGGCGCCCCAAAATCCCTATTTCAAGCCTTGCTTATAGGGAACCTGGCCTGAAAGTCTGGGGAACCAAACTAACCTAAAAGGAGCCCTAAGTAAGTGGGAAACCAAAGGGTAGACCAAATGAAAACAGAAGCAATTTTTCTCTGTTTAACAATTCTCCATTGGCTTGCTCCAAAATTATTAGAGTCAGTACCACTGGACATATATACAACAAATATGCACAAAAATTAGTGAAGAAATAAGTGAATTGCAGAGAAACAAACTATTATAAAAGTAACATGAATACTTTAGTTATATTAAATAATTCATGCATCAGAATTCTTCTGAGAAATCTTATCAGAGCAATGTCTTATAATCTTCAGCTTCTACCCAGGATTACCACAATTTCTGTGGGTCATTGGATTAAAATCTTTCAGTGAAATCCCACTCAAGCCTCTGTCCTCAATGAATATACCCTATAGAAGGATTGCTCCTCAATTCCTTCCCACACATCTTCAGTAAACATACTGTATATTTAGAAAACAATTATTACCTGGCTTCTGTGAATTTATTCTTTGAACTATACATTTTATAATTGATTTTAGGAAGTTAGGATGGTTACCTTTGTGTGTTAACTTGGCTGGGCTGTAGTACCCATTTATCCAACTAAACACTAAATTAGGTGTTTTTATGAAAGTATTTTATAGATAAGATCTGCAATCAGTTAACTTTAAATAAAATAAATTATCCTCAATAATCTTGGTGGGCCTGATCCAATCAGTTGAAGGGCCCTAACTGCAAAACTGAGGTTTCCCTAAGGGAAAAGAGATTCTGTCTCAGGACTACAGCATCAGTTCCTACTTGAGAATTCCAACCTATTAGATAGACTTACAGATTTTGGACTTACCAGTCTCATGGTAATATAACCAAACACTTAAAATAAATCTCTTTTTATATATGTTAGTTGTGTTTCTACTGATTTAATACTACTGGTTCTGTTGGAGAAAATGGACTTACATAGAACTTAATTTTTTATGTATAATAACATTTGGCCTAGAAGCAACAAATATTGTGATACCTCTCTCTCATTATTTCAATGCCTTGAGAATGGACTCATAGAACATACCATAAATGCTTATCTGCCAATCATCAATTAGGCAGAAGACAGCAGAGACAAGCTAATCTTTGTTATTGGATATATGGTTCCAATATGTGTCCCACTGATACATATATCAGTGATTATATACAGTCTGAAACACTTTCTCCGGTTCTTCTGTGTTTAGTACTTACCTCTAGGTTTGTTTATTCCTCCAGAAGTTAATTACAATCTGTATTTTGTTTTATTCCAAAAAAGTTACATATCTGCCTTCCAGACACAAGAGTTTCTTATCTACTGGACATAGCCCAATATTTATCTCTTGACATAGTCTGATCAATACCACTGGGTTTGTCATTTTCTGATCCATCCTTCCACGACCTTCCCAATGGCCTTCCATGAGTTGGTTCTTACACTGTGTCACAACTAATTAGTTGCATGCTGAATAAAATGCTTGTACTCTCAACCAGGACTTATTCAACATTGTTTCTCGTGTGTGTAGTTGATAGTATCCTATACAATTAAAAGACCTATTTGATTGTGAGTCTTTATATAAGGTATTCTAAGATTAACAATTTTCCAGTTATTATAATGAACTAAAATATACATTATGGTAACACCACCAGCTAGTGTTTTAGTTTAATAGATTTAATTTAGATTCACAAAGCCGTCAATTTAAAGTATATTAGAGATGCCATTGTTTACCTAATTGATTATAAAATTTTAGGGGTGTGGTTCCATCTGATATGATGTCAGGCGTCAGATAACTTGCTATGTTATTGTAACTCAATTAATATCATGAATCATTAAATTCTATAACCAAGATACAGGACCAGGGAATGAACAATACTCCAGAGTCCTGGCTTCATTCCCAGCTCAGTCAATATCTATTACAAATAAATAATCTCACCTGCCTATTTCATTTTCTCCATCTATAAATCAGAAACGCTTAGAGTTACCAAGGTAAGCCCTCAGAGCAAGTTGTAAAGATTAGGAAGATAATGGTTGTAAAGCTGTTTGCAAACCCTTAATCATAAATTGTTATATAAGGGTTATGATTATGTAGTTACTATTTAAGTAAACAACATAAAATCATATTTAATCTTGAGATAACTGAGCATGTTAATGCCATGCACACACACACAATGGCTAGCTTTTCACCTACATATTTCCACAGTATATTTGAAATACATAATATTACAAAAAACAATGATTGCCATATGCTAACTCAAAGGTGGAAATGAGAGTAAATTTATCATTTGAACGTTTAAGGTCATTACCTAATATAAGAAAGTTGTTAAGTGACCTAAGTCAAAACCAAAGAGAATTGAGCACTTGTCTGCAAGACTAATGCTTTAAACTGTCTACCAATAGTCCCCTAACAATTTTGCTTCTCTCAGAAAATGTGTCTTCAGTTCTGTGAAAAAATCAGTAATTCTTCAAACAAAGATACAAACAGAATGTATTCAGGTTCCCAAATATAAAATCCTTGACTTCTTTCACGTTAGATTTTGGATCAGAATATCTCTTTCAATTCTATTTTTTTATTTCTCATAACTAATTTAATTGGATATTTTTCGTCATGGGGATGAGGAATCATTTGATAAATACACATAAGGTTTTAAAGTTTAAAAATAAAGCATATCCTGTAAAATAGTAGAAGTGAACACATTTTGGGGAAGGAATTTATGAGAAATGTTATACTAATTGCAATAAAAGATTTAGACAAAATAAATGCTCATGAGAGCATTTTTTTACAGCAGTGAAAAACTGTAATAAACCAAAATAGGTGACAAAATAGTATAAATGAATTATGTTTTGTGACTATAAAGAATTACTGTTCAGCTCTTAATTTGTTGATTTTATATAATTTTAGTAGTATAAGAAATGCTATGTAAAAAATACAGTATACAAAATGGTAACACAGGATATTCTATAATTTTTTTAATGTATTAAATGTTTACTCATTTGTTTCTGAGGAGGAGCATAGGCACAAGCTGGAGAGGGGCAAGGAGAGAGGGAGAGGGAGAATCTCAAGCAGCCTCCATGCTATTAGCACAGAGCCTGACACGGGGCTTGATCCCATGAACCCTGAGACGGTGATGGGATCCCAAATCAAGAGTCAGTCAGATACAACCAACTGAGCCACACAGGCAGCCAGGATATTCTGTAATTTTAAAAATACTTAGGAAAAAGAGTGAAGAAATAAATTACACCAGAATGACAGTAAAATTATCAGATTTTTATTTTGTATACCTTCAGATTTGCTCAATTTTATTTTCAAACATTCCTTATTTTCTGAACATCTTGAGGAAAGCCCATCGATTTGTGGTGTGCGCATTTAAATGAAAAATCCTGCTCTACATTGTGATGACATTTTCATAATCAATCTATGTATATTCATTCACTTGAAATAATGTCTTTAGAATCCTATTTACTTAACACTTTTAAAATACCTCTCAGTTCCATGCCTCCAAAAGCATAGGAGTTCTCTAAAATCATCAAAATTAAAATTGAACTTAAAAAATGAGCTATTTTGGGGGGCGCTGAGAGTGTGGAGCCTGCTTGCGATTCTCTCCCTCTCCCGCTGCCCCCTCCCCCACTCATGCTCGCTCGCGCTATCTCTCTTTCTCAATATAAATAAATAAACTTTTTAAAAAGGAGCTATTTTTCATCCATGACCTTTTGCCCTTCTATTGTCTAACAACTTATACCCTAACTAAATTATTCGTTATTAGTTGTATATTATTGACTTCCTACTATATACCACTTGTTATATATCAGAATTAAATTCTCTAGATTTTTCCTTGTCTTCAATTTAAAATGATTTTGAGGGGCGCCTGGGTGGCGCAGTCGGTTAAGCGTCCGACTTCAGCCAGGTCACGATCTCGCGGTCCGTGAGTTCGAGCCCCGCGTCAGGCTCTGGGCTGATGGCTCAGAGCCTGGAGCCTGTTTCCGATTCTGTGTCTCCCTCTCTCTCTGCCCCTCCCCCGTTCATGCTCTGTCTCTCTCTGTCCCAAAAATAAATAAACGTTGAAAAAAAAAAAAATTAAAAAAAAAAATAAAAAAATAAAATAAAATGATTTTGAGAATTTCTTATGCTATTCTTTGTAATTTGTTCTGAAATATGTTTATACTCTGCAACGGTAGATACTTCAACTGGCTTTCTGAACCTTTATTTTACCCACTTCTATTTTAAGAAAGTGGGAAGCTAAAAGTTACATTTCCCAGTCGTTGAAGTACCTTAAATTTTGCTAATTACATGTACTTACACAAAACTGGAAAGTGAAAATAAGGCAGAGATAATTCCGTGATTTCTGACTCTGGGCACTGAGACCATAGGAAAGTCATGGTTTCCATGTAGTACATTTCACTCTTCATTTTCAAGAAACAGTAGTAATAGCAGTGACTTGAACTGGGCCCCTAATCTTGGCTTCCAGTTTCAGTTTCTGATTCCCTTATGTTTAGACACTCTTTGTGAGAGTGATCACAACTTCTGACCTAGACCTGTACAACTGGTGGTGACATCATACATGATCTCTCCCTAATGGACCATTTTGGTATTGTTCTGGGAATCATTCCAGGAGCCCCAGCCTAGAAACTGCTGGGTTTACCTCATCGAATTTTGCAAAGCATTTAAATCCCTGTATTAAATAACATCTTGTTTACGTATTTAGAGTGGTTTCTATTTCCAACATTAAACCCTGCCTGATTATTTTCTTTAGCTATTTTACCTATGATACTAACATATATAACAACAAAAACTGTAAACAAAACAAAAACCAAAAATACTTTTTTAAAAAAGTTTTCTCTCTTTATGGGTAAAGATCTATTCTTTATTAAAATTTCTACTTGAGGAATATTTTCAGTTTATCTCTCTATATATATAATATATAATATATTACATAATTATCTATTTTATATAATATAAATATAATATCTTATGTAATGTAAATATATTAAACATTTATAATGCCACTTATATGAAATGTCCAGAACACACAAATCCATAGAGACAGAAAGCAGATTAGTGTTGCCTGAATTAGAGACTGAAAAATATATATAGAGAGAGAGAGACAGAGACAGAGAGAGAACACAATCCCATGTAGTATGAATATAATAGTCCTTTAGGCACAAAGCTTCATTCAGACAATTTCTTAATTCAAATTTCTGCCCTATGATATATCAGACCTTAATCCCATTGAAAAACTCTCTGCACTTTCTCTGGCCTTTCAAAATTTATGGTTGCCAAATTGTCCACTAAGTATTTTGGCATCAATAAATGCAGCTGGACATAAAGTAAATGCCAGCAAGGTACAAGAGGATATTTTAGACCCACATTAATAATACTCCAAAAAAGTCAAAGGTCCTTAAACACATAAGGAATGCAGCTTGTAGAAAAATTAATAACCAAGTTAAGTACAGGTTTGACCAACAAATCAATATTTTTATTCAAATAAAAGAATTTGTTTCTTAATTTTTATGTCTGTTAGTATTTTAAGAAACAATAGATTTTAGGGGTGCCTGAGTGGCTCAGTTGGTTAAGCATCCAACTTCCGCTCAGGTCATGATCTTGAGTTCATGAGTTCGTGAGTTCAAGCTCTATGTCAGGCTCTCTGCTGACAGCCGGGAAGTTAGAGTTTACTTCAGATTCTGTCTCCTCTCTGCCCCTCTCCCGCTTGCACTGTGTGTGTGTGTGTGTGTGTGTGTGTGTGTCAGAAATAAATAAATATTGAAAGAAAACAATAGATTTCAATTTCCACTACCCATCAATTGACTTTCAATTCATTATTTAGAACATAATACTGCCATATATAAATTTTGGCCTATGAAAATGCTATCATGATGTGGTTTGGTCAATCAGAAATTAAGAATTATTTATATATAATTTAGTTCCAAGTCAAATAGAAAAAGGAAGTCAAACTGTAAAAGCCAACAATGTAAAAATCAACTAGTAGAATTGACATTGACACATACAATAGTAATCCCAGAATAAAAATATTTTTACATGTCTATTGCCTAAATTCAAAAGTGAAATTTATAATTGACTGTTGATTAATTTCCAATTTAAATGTTAGCTGGTATTTAAGAACTTCAGCATCTATGATACTTCTTTCTAGGGATTATCACTAGTCTCTTCCCAAAATTAAATTTTACCCATATAATGGCTTATTTAAAAATATATATAAATTTCATTACATTTATATTATTATTTGATTGATTGCAAACCCAATCAAGTAACTCAAACTAACTTCAGAAAAAAATTGGCTACTCTCAGTTAAAATATGGAATCCAAGAATAAATTGTGGAGTTAAAACCCACCAGATAAGAGGAAATAAGCCTGCCATCTTCACTGCATGCTTACACTAGCTGTAATAGTCTTCCAACTGGTCTCCCTCTTTCCACCCGTCCCCTACTAGAGTCCATTCTGTCATCGATTGTCCATATAGCAGCCAATGCCATAAATGGAATGTAACAAATGAAATTATGACCCTACTTTTCTTCAAAACCTTCCAGGAGCTTTCCATCTCATTCAAGTAAAGGTCAAAATCTTTACCACAGCCTGCAAGACTTACATTCTCTGACCTCATTCGCTGCTCTGCTGCAATGTTTTCATTATCCTTGCTGTTTCTCGAAGTTATGCAGGCTATTGCCTCAAGACCCTTACGAGAACGGCTTCTTGCTGGAGTGTTCTCCCCCAGAGAGCTTGTTACGTTAGTCATCTATGCTTCATAACATGTTACCCCATACAGTAGCGATGTGAAGAAACAAATGTTTATTATCTCACAGTTCTCTCTATAGATCAGGAATTCAGAAGTGACTTTGGTAGGTGGTTCAGCCCTCTCCTGTGGTTGCAGTTCAGGACATTGGCCAGTACTGCAGTTATCTACAGCTTTAACGGAACAGGAGGTATTTGTAAGCTTAATCACATGCCTGGCAAGTTGACTCTGAGGGAGACCTCAGTGCCTTCTGACACAAAACTCTCCCCTGAATTCCTTGATTGTAGTCAATGCAGCAGCTGAATTCTTCAGAGTGAGGGATACAAGAGTCTGAAGTGAAATCCACATTGCTGTTTCTGATTCAGCCTCAGAAGTCCCACATGATCACCTCTGCCACACTCTGTTGTCAATCAGACCAGTTCTGAATCAGTGCAAGTCATTAAAGCGTCAGTGTCCCCTAAAGCGTGTGTGTAGATACTAGGAGGCAAGGATCATCTAGGGGCTCTCTAAGGAGGCTGACTACCACACTTATTCAATTTCTTTCAGGGTTCTGTTCAAATGTCTCCTGACAAGAAACATCTTATCAGGTTGTGTAAAATCACACTTCCAATTACCCTCCCCTTTCTTTGTATCTTTTCTTTAATTTTTATTCATATCTCTTCCCAACTATGTCTGTTTATTGTTTGAATCTCCCCCACTAAAGCAAAAGCTCCACCAATGCAGGGACTTTATTTTCTTCATTGTTCTATCTGTCTTCAGTGCCGGGGATGAGACCTGACACATAGTCAGGGCCCAAAAGATATTTTGTTGAAGAAATGCTGCTAACTAATTTTACTTCTATTCAGTTTCTCCAAGAATAGGATAAAGGGTGAGGGGAGAAAATGAAAAGGTCTTTTCTCATAATGATATGTACTCTATAGCACACACTCCATATCATCAGTTTTATATGGCTGTTCAAAAGGCAGAGGTTACAGATTAGTAAAATTAGTAAAATATCTAAAAGGTTAAAATGTGTATTTACATTTCCACATAAAGCTAAAGAACAAAAAGAAGCAAAAAAAAAAAGAATTATAACATAATTTAATTCTGTAAGTACTATATTAATACCTTCTCTTTGTAAAAAACTAAAATATTTCAGATAACTCCTCAATCCCTGAGTTCTCACCTGTGGTAACCTTGTTATCAGGTTAGAGATAAGAATCTCAGTACACACACCTGAATATGCAAAATATCTCATTTTGTTTTATTATTAAATTTACATTTTGTGTTACTATCCACTACATGGAAACAACTATTTTTTAAGCCTAAATACTTGGAAGTGGTCATTGTATACATGCTTTTCAAATGAGCTATCTTTTATCTGATGTAGTCTTATAAAACATTTGGCTTATCTGCCACTCCACTTCAATTGTCTTAAACTTAATCTCCACTAGGTGGAGAACACTAGGATTAGCCAATTAACTAATGTCTTTTTTTTTTTCAGATCTATTGAGATAAAATTAACAAAAAAAATAAGATATATAAAGGGCACATCATGATGACTTGATACACATATACACTATGAGAGGATTCCTCCCGGGATCAGTGAGGGTACAGTCACGTTTTTCTCAATCCCCTTGTTCTAGGGTAATATGTAAATGGGGGTGGGGGGGGAGGTGGGCTGGTGTTAGGAGGTACACAGTGTTCATCTACTATCCAAGAATAACTAACATGTACCTGTTTCTTAACAGTCATCTTTCCACAAAGCTTTCTTCTGAGAAATTCTCACCTGTCATCTGTTCTCTGGTTATTGACCCACACTGATACCCACTAAACTGCCTTTTTCCCTTGCAGTCTGTGCATGTTTCTGTGTCATCTTTAGGCCAACTATGGTTGATGTCTAAAAGAAGGACTTCTCATGGTGATTTGGTTCTTAGGCAGTCCTTCTGCACAGAAACATATGACTACTTTGTTGCTCTGCTCAGCTCATGGAATTTTCATCTAGTCGTGGGAAGCTGGAAAAACATGCTTTGACCCATCACATAAACATCATCAGCAGAAGCTCTGGCTTCTACAATGAGAAACAGATTTTGTTCTTTTAGAAATGCAGTTTATGGCCTTTGTGGCTACCCAGATATTACCAAGGTAATTTTAAATATTTCAAAGTATTCTCCAATGTCATAATAAACTATAAGTGCTCCTGAAATAGTCCAACTCGTCTTCACCAATGTTCTCAAAAGTTTATGGCCAATGACTTAAGATACATTTGCTCCAATTCCAGTCTAAGAGTTTAAATCAGTATTTGGTAAAAACATATCTTCCACCTGGATTCTTTAAAATTCTGGAAAGTTCCCCATGTGACCAAACATTCATTCTCTCCAGCTAAGTTATTGGCTTATTTTCAGTATTTTTTTCTGTTTATACTTGTATGTTCATAGAACAGGATATTGGATTATTCTATGGGGGCATCTCAGAGAAGACATTAGTATCAATAGCGTCACTGTACCAATCACATGTCAACTTTCATCCTGTTGTTCTAAAATATGTCTAGGAGAACTTTAAAGCATGGTTTACTGCATTGAATAGTGTCCTCACCCAAATTCAAGTTAAACTGGAATCTGTGAACGTGACTTACTTGGAAATAAGGTCTTTGCATATGTGTAGTCAACTTAAAATGAAGTCATACTGGACTAAGGTGGACCTAAGGTGGAAAGACTAGTACCCCTGTAAGAAGAGAAAACTTTGGACAAGGGACACATGCACAGGGAAAACAGCTAAGCTAAGACAGAGGCAGCAAGTGATGCGATGCAACTGTTAGCCAAGAACGCCAAGGATTGTCCACACCCACCAGATGTGAGAAAGAGGCACAGAAGTATTCTCTAAAGCCTTCAGAGGAAGCATGGCCCTGTTGACATTTTGATATGGGGCTTCTAAAGACTTTAGAACTGTGAGAGAACACGTTTCTAGCATTTTAAGCCCCTCAGTATGTGGTGTTTTATTTGGGCAGCCTTAGGAAATGAAAACCCACAGTGGTTATGATTAAACAATGCTGTAGGAACTAGACTGTCTCAGTAAAAATTTTGACTCTTGTGTTTATTATCCATTATCTTGGTTGAGTTGTTTAAC
This sequence comes from Herpailurus yagouaroundi, assembly GCF_014898765.1. Taxonomy (NCBI): domain Eukaryota; kingdom Metazoa; phylum Chordata; class Mammalia; order Carnivora; family Felidae; genus Herpailurus; species Herpailurus yagouaroundi. The sequence continues at coordinate 80,342,360 of NW_024412394.1, forward strand.
CTTTCTTCCCTTCACTTTCCACACCTATAAATTTGGAATAATCTCAACCTTCCCAGGGATGTTATAAGAATTACATAAGTTAAGTTGTTTAAAGAGCTAGGGTAGAATCTCATCAGTTGCAAGCACTGAAAGTTGTTAGTTATTATATACAGTTGACTATTGAACAGCACAGGTTTAAACTGCATGGGTCCACTTACATGTGGATTTTTTTCAACAAATAGTATACTAGTACTATAAATGTATTTTCTCTTATGATTTTCTTAATAACATTTCTTTACTTACTTTATTATAAGAATATAGTATATAATACATAAAACATACAAAATATTGTTAATTGACCTTATGCTGTCAGTAAGCCTTCTGTTCAACAGTTGGCTATAAGTAATATTTGGGGGGATTCAAGTCATACATAGATTATTTTACTGTAAGGCCGGATAGAAGGTTGGTGCCTCCAAATCCTGCATCATTCAAGAATTAACTGTATCTTATTATCTTAAGTATTATAGCTATTCCAATTTACTTGATATTCCATGATTAACCGATATAACTTGTTCCAATTTTTCCCTATTAAAATCACAGAATAAACAATCTACGTGCATGGTGTGTAGGTGTGTTATGTTCCTAAGAAAGTAAAATTGCTAGCTCATAGGCAATGCACAAGTTAAATTATAAAAAAAAAATCCTGCCCTTCAAGGTGTTTGAACCAATTCATACCCACCCAAAGTATGAGCTCCCTTGTCTATACATCCTTACCAATAATTGATATCATAAAACTTCCTTATCTTTGTCAATCAGAAGAATGAAAAGTGGTATCATTATTATTTTATAATAAATTCTACCTAATTCTTGTTATGTGACTTGCTCATTAGTAAATTTTTCCACTATTTTTTCATGTCTACTAGAAATTCTATATCTATAATTGGGTACTACTCCCTTCCTATCATATATATTAAAACATGTTATCTCCATCTATCATTTGTCTTTTCAACTATTCTACAATAGCCACTGTCATATTATTTTATTTCAGATGTAGTCAAAGTATTAATTTTCTTTATAGTTTTATGTATTTTGTATTGGAGGCAACATTTTCTAATATTGTTTTCTGATAAATTGATTTATCAAATAAGCTATTATTGCCTGCTAATTTTACACACCAATTTTATCACCTAAATTTCTAGGTATTACATATAAAAGTTTCTGCTTTTAGTTTTTATTTTTTTAAGTCTTTATTTATTGTGTTACATTGAATGTTTATTTATTCCTCTTGTAAGAGCTTTCTGTTTTACTTAGTAGAATTTTATCATATATCTGGATATCTGCAGGCAAAAATTTCCCTCTTTACATTTCCTTCTAAAATTTTTCTTGATAGTTATGAATTTAAATTTCTTTTTTTTTTTCAACGTTTATTTATTTTTGGGACAGAGAGAGACAGAGCATGAACGGGGGAGGGGCAGAGAGACAGGGAGACACAGAATCGGAAACAGGCTCCAGGCTCTGAGCCATCCGCCCAGAGCCTGACGCGGGGCTCGAACTCACGGACCGCGAGATCGTGACCTGGCTGAAGTCGGACGCTTAACCGACTGCGCCACCCAGGCGCCCCATGAATTTAAATTTCTAAAAAAAAGTATGTATACTTTATGATTTCATTGAATGTGTAGGTTAGTTTTAGCTTTACAACATTGAGTATTGCTACTCAAGTCCATGGTATACTTCTTAATTAATCAATATATATTTCAATGTCCTCAAGGAAAGTTATATTCTCCATTAAAGCCTTACAGGATGCAAGATCACAGTAAAGATTTAATTCCAATTGTACCTAGTAAAATTAACTCAGAATTCAATTGAGAAAATATTTTTTAAATTGAAAATAAGGACATAATTACTTGGGCAGAGGAAAGAAGACTAAGTCATTTGTATAGGGAAGAAAACCAGGTTAACATTAGATTTCTTTACACTAAGTCATACCAGTATAAAATAATGCAACATATTTATGATATACAAAGGAAGAAAAATATCAGTCAAGAATTTTATATCTTGCCATCTTGACTTTCAAACATAAAGACCATAAGCAAGATGCTATAAACATGCAAGAACACAGGTTTTACAACCAGCAGGAAGCTACAAAGGTGAAATCAGAATAAAAGTCCAACTCAAATCCTGTGCACTTAACCAATACAGTATAATGAGAAAAGTCAAAGCCAAAATTGTTTAAACATTTGGAAATGATTTATGATATTACATTATGGGCTCATAATAGGCCTACTGGCATTGTCTATAATTTTAAGACTACAAGCTTTAACCCTGGTAGCCTTGTTGCAGATAAAAACGTACAAGTGGTTTCAAAAAGGTCTTGCAAAAGCCTGGTATATAGATGGCTCAGCCCTAATCCATACTCATAAATCCAAATAACTCATGAAGTTCTCATCTTTTATTGAGAGAATGGCATTTTCTTGACCTATCAATAGGTTCTTAATAGCTTAACATTGTTCATATCCAATTGTTCAGCTAATAAAGTCTAGACTAGAAAACAATAAGATCATTTTACTCAAAAAAGTTCACAAATCAGACTAACAGATTAATTTATGTAATAATAAGATTAAAAATATATAAATAATTATATTTTTTTCCATGATGATTTAGTGTAATGGAGAATTATGGAAGTAACAAGAATAATACAAATCCAAGTAAAATTGTTTCTAAATATGTTGTTAACTTCCTATCAGTTTATGTGTGTCTTATCTTTGTAGCCTCTAAAACCCCAGCACTATGTCTCCTTTGCAACTGAAAATGTTTAATAAATTTTAATTGAAAAAGTGAAGGAAGAGGAGACTTTTAGTCTATAAAATCAATGTACCAAAAAAAGTTGATTTTCAGTAAACTAGCAAAAAAGAGAAAATGTAGTTTTTGAAAAGACACTATTGACAATAGCATCAAAAACTATAAGAAACCCAGGAGTATATCTAACAAAAATGGGCAAGAGTTTTTTAAATAAACTTAAAGAACTTTATTTAAAATTTTTGAAGAAGACCTATAAAAATGGAGAACTATCTTACATTCATGGATTGTAAGATGCAATACTTTAATGTTAATTCTCCCCATATTTCATCTCTATAATCAAATAAATGCCACTCGACATACCAACAGAGCTCTCCATGGAATGTGACAAAATAATGTTAAATTTCATATGTAAGATCGAAGAGCTAAGAATAAATTTGGAAAATAATAGTGGTATGGAAGATACTGGTCTCCTTAAGCCAATGACAAGCCTAATGATAATCCTTTAGTAATTTAAAATTATGATGTTTACACAGCATTTGAGAAAATAATCTGTAAAAAATCCCAGAAAGAAACTCAATAGAAATGAGAAACCAATATGGCAAAGATGGCATTTACCTTCTCACAATTCTGGAGGCTAGAAGTGCAAGATAAAGGTGTCTCCAGGGTTGGTTTTTCCTAGGGCCTCTCCTTGGCTTGTTGATGACAGTCTTCCTTCAGGGTCTTCATATGATCTTTCCTCTGTGTGTCTGTCTAATCTCTTCTTTAAAGACATGAGTAATACTGGATTAGGACCCACCCATATGACTGCATTTTATGTTCATTACTCCCTAAAGTTCTCATCTTTGAATCCGTTGCATTCTGACATATCAGGGTTAAAATTTCAACATATAAATTAGGAGGGGGGGCATATTTCCACCCATAATTTCCCTTCTTAACTTTGGTTTTCCCTAAATACTCCAAGAGACAGGCAGCGTCTTGCAGATATTTCAGCTGCACTGCACTTGTACTCAACTGGAGCCTATTGGTGTGTGATGGTAAGACATGGAGGAGGAATCTGTCTTTTAACAAGTCTGTGTCTCTGGCCAGTGACGTCAAAAGTGTTTCTTTTTATATAGCTCCTTTCTCTTTTAGTGAGATAGGAAAGCTAGAGAGGATTGGGATGAGGGGCATGTCCTTTTCTGATGGCTTCTGTTAAAAGAAGGCCCCAGTAAGTCATTCCCCTTGGTGAGTAGAGCTTTGTTATGGACAAAAGCATGGGTCTATGGTTATGCTTCTTCTATCTCTGTCAGAACTAAAGGGATCTTCCTCTGCTCTTCACTGTGAATAACTGGTAGGATTTTTTGAACTAATGCCTATGAAATATGAAGACATCCCGAAGACTGGGGCTCCAGGAGCTTCCTGCTCTCACAACTAATCCATATTCAGCTTCAAGCAATTTATCAGTATTACCATTTAAGAGTTTCTGCCCATGGGGCACCTGGGTGGCTCAATTGGTTAAGGCTTCTGACCTTGGCTCAGGTCATGATCTCATGGTGAAACCCTGCATGGGGCTCTCTGCTGTCAGCACAGAGCCCGTTTCAGATCCTCTGTATCCCTCTCTCTCTTCCCCTCTCCTGCTCTCTTTCTCTCTCTCAAAAATAAAATAAACTTTTAAAAATAAAGAGTTTCTGCCCATTTATAATTCCAGCAGCCTCTGTCCAGATAAGCAGATTCTAGCTGTGACTCTCTGGGTTTGCCTGACTCTCCAGCTTTTGGGGTGGTGGCCTGTAACCTCAATTCTTTGATGGATCCAAGAAAAGTCAATCGCAGTATGTCTAGCTTTTTCTTGTTGTAAAGAGAGAACTGATGATTTCTAAATTCCTTATAGATTGAAACAGAAACCAAATTCCCTAATTAAATTTTGTTTACAATTCAGAGGTCATTACTCAGTCTTCATTTTCCACACTGCCTCTGAAGCATTTGTTAAGTGATCATTTCTTCATCCACTGCCAGTCTACAAGCTATTCACAGTCTGCAATGAAATAAAGGCCTTGTGGCAGATATAAATTTATTCTATCAGTAAGTGTACACTTAATTCAGCTGACTTTTTTTTTTTTCCATAGTGAGACTTCTTTGTTGTAAAGGCAGAGAGTTATTGTACCATCTTGCACAAGTTGTTTCTCCCGTCACAGACTGGTCACAGTTTGCTGGCTGGCCACTTGAAGTATCACTACTCAACCTGATGTCCAGGCATCTATTTTCTGCTATTACCTACATTTTGGAAAATGTGAACTATGGATTCCCTCCCTCTTGGTGTTCTGGTTCTCTGAGTCTGACATATAGGTTTTCTCCCAAGCTACATACATAGGCATAAGAATGGTGATACTATTCCACTGCCAACACCCATCGTTCTTTTGATATGTATGCTAAGATAATATATTTTTTCAACAATTCAATTGTCATAATAAACATTTGTCCTATAGCTGAATGGGAAATTCTTTGTATCGTTTTATCTATAAAACTCAATATTATATTGAATAGAATTAAAAGTGCACAGGTGACGTTGTATGTTTTATCAACAATCAAGATATATGTTGAATTTAGATAATTTAAGATACTATATAAAATTGTAAGTTCATGGATTCATTAACATATTTATGCAGTCTTATTGGTAAATATTCTTAGTCAATTATTCTTCTTGCCCTATAGCCTAGGATCCTTATTATTATATGCTCCTAAATTGGACTTATCAGTTTCAATATTCTAGAACATTCTTATTATAATGACATTATATATTACTAAAAACAATATAAGCAACCAAGTAAGTAAAGATATTCTAGGCTTCCAAACTAAAAATGTCTGATAGAGTCTGGAATATTTCCCAGAAAGAATCCATTGAATGCAGGTTACCATGGTGATTAGCAGAAATGTGAAATGAAGTTCATTTCATGATAATTGCTACATATTTGCAGCTGAAGTGCATCTTTCAGTTTCAGTCTCAGACTTTGAGACCATAATAATAGCTCTGGAATCTGAATTGTATATTTAAACCTATAATATTGTGCAAGGACATATCTAATTCTGTGGAGATTTTTTTTTTTTTTTGTGGTGACCAACATGGTAATTTTTGAAAGCTTATCCCTATTTATTGGAATTTCTATGTACAGTTAATTGAGATTATGTTTGATTGATTCTTAAAAAAAACCAGAATTTATAATATCCCCCAAATCAATTTAAAGATAAAAGGAAAGCATTTTATTTTAAAATCCTCCTCTTTTAGGAAGAAAGCTGAATTTATTTTTGAGGCAGCTGAATGCTCCTGCTTTGTAATTATTTCTGAAGAAGTTCATGGTCTAATGCCAACTTTTGTGAATTAATAATAAGTTTTGAAAACTGTTGCCAAAATCAGAACATTGGTGCTTTGAATAGCTATCTTAACTCTTTGGGGTTAAGTGAAAATGTAAATACAAAATGCAACAAATCGCTAAGAGATTAGTATGGGTAATTAATTATACACATAAACCCAATCAGTGATTCTTAATAATAGATACAAAATGGCTCTGTCAAATTTACTTGGTTGTATACTACTATTTCAAGTTTGTGTCACGCTTTGATTTTAAGATGTCTGTGTTTTTTCTTAATTCTTACAACAGCCCTCTGAATAAAAATACTGTTAAAAATAAAAATAATATTCATTGAGGACTTACTATGTCATGGATACAAATTCATTTTATCCTCACAATACTGAGAAATAAGTTGTTGCTGTTGTTGTTGTTGTTATTATTATTATCATCTTCCTTTTATGGATGATGAAACCAAGGCACAGAGAAATGACACAGTTTGCCTGACATCACACAGTTAGTGTAGGGCAGAGCCAGAAATCAGATTCGGAGAGGCTGGCTCTCTCATCCACCCTCTTAATCATTTAATGCTATACTGCTGATCTGAAGAATTTTTATCCTCAATTTATAGAACCTTTAGATTGGTGGCTTAAAGAAGCCAAGTACTGCCAATGTTACACAGTTATCAAATGGCAGAGGTAGAACTGAATTTTGTTTCATGATTTTAAATGCAGGGAGCACCCCATCACACCTTATGGTCTCCCTGGACTTGAGTAAAAATTAGTGTCCTTTTCTACCTGCCAGCTGAGAGATAAAACAAGATTAGTTCAAACTGATCGTCACGGTTATAGCCTTTAGATTGGACTCCTCTATGTCTCATGTATCATACCTGCCCTTTTCATATATTAAAAACATATTGTAATATGTAAAAACAGTACATATTTATTATTTTTTTCATGTCTCGGGAGACTAAAGGTAGCAGATGTTAATTTTTTAAAAAAAAATCCAAAGACAAGGGCGCCTGGGTGGCTCAGTTGGTTAAGCTTCTGACTCTTGGTTTCAGCTCAGGTCATTTCTCAGGCTTTATGAGTTCAAACCCACATTGGACTCCATGCTGGCAGTGCAAATCCGGCTTTGGAATCTCTCTCTCTCTCTGTCCCTACTCTCCCTGCTTGTGCTCTCTCTCTTTCCCTCTCAAAATATAAATAAATAATTTTTTAAGTAAAAGCTTTAGGGGCGTCTGGGTGACACAGTCAGTTAAACATCCAACTTCGGCACGGGTCATGGTCTCACAGTTCATGAGTTTGAGCTCCGCTGGGTTTCTGTGTTGACAGCTCAGAGCCTGGAGCCTGCTTCAGATTTTGTGTCTCCTCTCTCTGTACCTCTCCTGCTCGTGCTCTGTCTCTGTCTCTCTTTCTCAAGAATAAATAAGCATTAACAAAAAATTTTTAAAAAGTAAAAGTTTTAAAAAAATCCAAAGAGAAACCACAGAAAGCCTAGAACAGTCTGCTATGGAAAGATACAAACTTGTTGTTCTGCCTAGAAAAAAAACACTCATGGGGTAATAGTGAACCAGAGGAACTGCTGTCTTGTGACCCTAGCAGACATAGCTAACAGAAATACTTAAAATACGTATTGACAGAGAGAATGTTCATATTTAAAGTTTTAAGTTTAAATCAATAACAATCAGATACTACTAATATTAATTGACTGCAACATATTCTGACATTAAGAAAACAGAACACAATTACAATAACCTCCCTTACAAGTGCCCGATCAGGGACAGCTTTCAGCATTCATTTAAGGATATCTGTTTACTCTCTGCTCATGATTATATTTGCATATATCCTAGTAGCATAATAATTTGGCCATATTTAAGAAGAAAATTAATGTCCTAGAACAAAATAATGAATGTCTTTTTACTGATATAAAATATTTTGTGAAATTAAATTATAGCAACATGCATAATAGTAGTGAATTTTGATAACTCAAATTAAATACTAAGGTTCAAATTCCTTAATCATCATTGTAAATGGGAACTCCTTTTAGTGCTTACATAATAAATACTTTACCTTTGAGAGAGCTATGATTGTCTTGTCATTAGTGAAGTAATAGGCTAGCCAGTTACTAAATGTCAATCAAAGTCTTTGAAACATTTTACAAGTTAGTCTTCACAGATACATAAGGATTAAAATCCCCAACTGTGAAATTTGTCATTATTAACAATTAGTTTGCCACTTAGAATATATATATATATATATATATATATTAATTTTGGTTGTTTATGCCCATACATATGGGCGAACTAGGAATTGCAATTAGTGCAATTATGAAGATTCTTTAGAAAATAATGATTCATATGAAAATGTTTCTGCTTTTATCTTTCCCACTTAGCCAGAATATGTTGATTCCTTTTGGTTTGGAAGTATGAAATATACTTGACATTGTCTGAGGAAATAATACAGACTATTGTGACTCCTCAAATCTGCCAATGATATTTTAATGTATTATATTCCCTACAAAACTGTTTAAAATATAACTGAACTTGTTAAGGAGTAACTTCAAATGTTTAACTGATTCAATAATGTGGGACAGAAATTGTAAAGTTATTAAGGTAAATTTCACTTCTAAAATAAAATACATACTATTATGTACCTCTTTATATTATTAGTGTAGCTAGATGAAGTTGAAATTCTTTTCACAGCAGGAGAATTACTGCTGATGTCACAGACACTAAATTACAACAAATCCATGCCAGATTGGGGGAAGTGGAAAGTCACCAGGCTCACCTACATGAGCCATGCCCACACAGCCATCTCATAAAGCTGTGATTCAAATTTGTGCCTCATCAAAATCACAAGTCAGTACATATCACTGGCTTAGTACGCTATTCACAGAAATAGAAACTCCAAGTATTAATGGCGAATGCCAAATATATGTTAGCTATTGAGACTGTTTCAAAAGAAAAATAGTATCATTTCTGAGCATAAATAATTTAGTTGGCAGAAAGAATCCTTTCATGAAACACTCAAACAACATCCAAATTACTACAAAAATATAGTACACATTAAATGTTTCTTTCTCCTGTAAAAGTTTTCTTAAAAATCACCTCCTCTGTTAAGTGTTCCTGACTTCTCTCAACAAATTTATTATTTCTTCTACTCTGAATATGTTTACTAGGCATTTCTCAGAATCTGTTTCATGTTTTGTTCTTATTGTGTCTATCCTCAGCTAGTTTGAGAATGTCAAATAGAGTAATGTTGTCATATTCATCTATGTATTTTCTAGCACATTTCCTAAAATATATAATTATTTGACCAAATTAATTAATTCATAGGAAGCTCTACTGAACATGGGTTATTGGACACAAGTGATTGTCCTACCCCTATTTGGTCCAAGAAGGCATTAATCAAGTGTCATCTGTGGATTCAGAGCATGAACAGTGGCATTTAAGTGTATTATATTATACACAAATTATCACACACTCTGGACACCGTGCACACAGATACACCAAGTGAGGACATGTAGAGGTATTATGATGGGGAAGCTATAGGTTGATCCGACAGCCCAAATTTCCCTTCAAGAGGAGATGCTGATAGTTCATCTTTCTTTTTCTGGTTTCTTTCTAGATGAAAGATTTGCATGTTTACACTTTCATAAAAGACAAAGCACTGTGGCATATTTCACCATTCGCTGTGGATTTATGTATTATATTTTATTTTCTGTCATGATAAAGACAGCTACATTTTTCCCCTTCTGTGACTTCCATTTGTTAAGTTGTGATATCAGGCAGCATTTTAATTCTCCCCCACTGTGATCTATTCCCTTGACAGCTAGCTGCCTATTGCTAGGGAAGAGTCATGGGTTGGACCTATTGGAGCACTCAGGTCAGACACAGTCTCTACTTCTGAGTCCCTAACACCAGGTCTTTTATCACTAGAGATTTATTTTCATATTTAATGATTTCTTCCAGTTTTTCAAAATAAAACTACTCATCAGAGAGGCATTCTTCCTATGAATGAATTGATCAGAATACTTTCTTTCTAGATGGAATCTTAGAACTTCCTCCAAGGACTTGCCACCAGAGGAGGGCATGAATGATGCAATTCATCCTTGTCTTTCTTGTCCTCTTGTGCCATTCGGTTATTTTTTAAACATCCTTAAGAAGAGGGACTCCATGTAATCCCTTTCTGCATATTCTTCTTTTATATTTACCATACAGGTAGTATAGTGTTGTACTAACTGAAAATATTCCATAACTACCTTTTATGATTCAATTAATTAAATGTTTGCCCTTTCTCTTTCAAATGTCAAAGTATCTTCCCTCAAATTATTATTGTAACAGACGTGTAGTTCTGAGATGATTTTTGTTAAGGAAGTGCTTTCATTTTAAACTCCAGAATTTTGACGCTTCATTTACCAACTATTCAGAAATCGTGCTGAGTTGGCACTTGCGTGGCAGCCTAGATTCAGTGGCACCATTGTAGAACCACTTAGCTAATTTAGAGAGTCGCACAGTCTAATTCAACATGCTAGTTAAACAATATAGAGGCTTTTCAGAAAAGGAAAATATGAAGATCTGTATTTGTGTCACCCTAAATTATACTAAATATTGATATAATGCCACACAAACAGGAAGACTTTTGCTGTGTTTCTTGTAAACCCTCATGAGAGTCAGCATTATCTGTCATTTCTTTCTTTGAAGTATTTTCAACTTAATGTTCTTCTTGGCTAAGAAATAATGACTAATGAGCATGTTTTTGTTCCAGAAGTGTTGAAATGTATTCTTTCTGTTTTTGGTTATTTTCAGAAATCCTTTCCTAAAGCCTACATTTTCTTCAAGATTAGTAGTAATAAGAAAAAAAAAAAAAAGAATACATGCCCTAACAGCATAATTTTCATGGATGGTAGATATTTGGATTAGGAAATCCATCTCTTGGCACTGTAAAATTTTGAAAATATTTATATATTTGGTCTCATAGTTTGTTAAGTATTGCTTATCTATGATTCATATGGATTTCAGTAGGTCAAGAAGATATATATATATATATATATATATATATATATATACATACATACACACACATATATACCTTTCGAATATCCAAAGTTCTATGGGCAAAGGACTTTAGATGGTCAGTTAGCAGGAAAGATAACTTTTTTAATGGAAGCAAGATCTTAGTGAATTATATGTCTAATTACTAAAGATAAAATGGTATTTATATTTATAACATTTAAAGTAGATAATGTCAAATTCATTCATTTGATACACAGAAATATAGAAAGTTCCTACTATGTACTAGGCACTGTCCTAGGTCTTAAGGAAACTGCAGTGAACAAAACAGTAAAAAATTCCTGCCTGTGCTTTTATTTTTAATGGGTGGGTGAAATAAAGTAAAAATAAATAAGTAAAGTGAGATAAAAGGCTATCTTATAGGGAACAAATGATTCAGAAAAAAAGAATGGCAATTAATTTTAAAATAAGTTAGCGAGAGTATACAGACCAGATGTTAGTTAAAATATGTATTTATTGATATTCTGTGTGACTTTTTCAGAGGTTCTTAGTGACCTCACTGAGATAACACATAATCTCTATAAATCCCATAAATTCCAACGATGATCTTGAAACAGTATCTTTTACTGCTTATGAGTCACCTTATTAAATAGTTATGGAAACAGCTCAGGGTGTGAGCAGTATGGTTTTTCTGATCCTAGGGATGATGTTGTCGGGGAACATGATAAAAAACACTTTACCGCCCTTTGACTCATGAGCTGGATCCTGGCACTCAGAGGCTCCTTGGTCCCTTGCTGGTCCTTAGAATGTGGGTCCCATTCTTTTCCTTTTCCCATTCCCAGAGGCTGCCCCAAGGATCGAACCTTGAGATGGTGATGTGGGGTTGAAAACACCCACACTGTATATTTATTAAGCTCAGTTAGGACTTCTTTATAAGCTTTTAAGATCTGGAGGGAGAATGTGTGGATCCATTTGTCTTGCTACTGTCCAAGATAAGCCTCATATGTAAGTTACCTTTGCTATTATGAAAACTACCACCCACCAACCTGGAATGGCCTGCTGCTTTCTTTGGTCTCTCCCTGCCTTCTGTGTATGGGGCCAGTTTCAGATTATACCAACAAAGCTCCCCAAAGAGTTGGGAACTTACAGATGATGGCTACTAAAAAGATTGTGCATTTTGTTATTCAACAGAATCAATAAAATTTGTCAAGACAGGCTGTGGGGACAGAGGGGGAGGTGTAGACCATTTTCTCTTCTGATATATAGAGGATAAAATCTGTTACTTGGTTAGCCATTGGATCCCATCAAATTAACACTTTTCCATAAACAGTAAGATTAATTATGTGTTTCTTTTACATGTCACTAACGACAGAGTAACATTAGTGGGAAAGAAAGCACAGTTTTGAAACAGAAAAACTTATGAGATGATAAGCTGGAAAGGTAATAACAATCTTAAAGATGAGAGAGCCAGAAAGATCAGTGCCATGATGTGTGTAACAGCAAAATCATTGTAGGGCACCAGGGTGGTTCAGTAGGCTAAATGTTTGACTTGGCACAGGTCGTGATCTTCTGGCTCGTGAGAGCCCCTGTGTAGGACTCTGTGCTGACAGCTCAGAGCCTGGAGCCTGCTTCGGATTCTGTGTGTGTGTCTCTCTCTCTCTGCCCTTCCCCTGCTCATACTCTGTCTTTCTCTCTCTCTCAAAAATAAACCAAAAAAAAAAAATTACAAAAACAGCAAAATCATTGAGAACAAATTATTTTGTAATTAAATCTTTTGCAAAAAGAAAAAAAAGGAGCAGAAAACATCAAAATGCTTGCTCAAGTTTTATTTATGGTAAAAACCAGTTGATTTAAGTCCCTTTCTCTTATTTCCCCCGTCCCCCATAGTCTTATGCTTTTTTTAATACAGTTTATTTATCTTTTTTGAGAAAGAGAGAGACAGAGAGAGAGAGTGTGTGTGCATGCGCTCACAAGATTGGGAGGGACAGAGAGAGAGGAAGACAGAATCTCAAGCAGGCTCTGCACTGCCAGTGCAGAGCTCAATGCAGGGCTCAAGCGCACAAATTGTGAGGTCAACAGAGTCGGCCGCCCGACCAATTGAGCCACCCAAGCACCTCCTAACCCTTATCTTTTGATGCTATTGACAAAAGGAAAATCTAAAAACTAAGCTTCATGTAGAATTATTTCTCATTCTGACATAACAAGTTATGAGTTAACCACAAGTAATAATTATAATTGACATTTATTGAAAGGATACTATGTGCTAGATATAATCACTTAGAAATTTTGTAAGTATTGTTTTATTGATGAGGAAACTGAGCCTCAGGGAGATGGTTACATCATCAAAGCTAGGGAATAAATGACAGAGATAGAAGTCAAAGTACATCTAAAGTCCACATTCCTCAACTTTATAAGTCTGAATCTTCTAAGCAATATCCTTGAATCAAGTGTTACAACAGAGAAATAGTTGAAATCAAAGGATTAAGAGGAAACATACATATTGTCAACATGGACATAAAAATTTTTTAAATTGCAAAACTTTAATTATAATGGAAAATTTTAGGGCTTAGAAATTTGGGGGTCATATCATGGCTATAATCAATCAATCAATCAGTCAATCAAACTCTTTAGTAGTGGCAAAACTGTGCCAGTTACTGGAATTGATGAAAGAATACAAACAAGAATAAAGTGTACTAAAGTCTTGAAAATTTACATATGAAAAGATTTCATGGATCACCCAAAATGAAATGTCTAGTATATCTAGAAGGGAAAATGTACTTGTGTACATATGTGAGATAAAGCTCACATGATCACCTCCCTAGGCATCAGGTCCACAAATGATTAGAAATGCATCCAAGGTTGGTAACCATGTAAACAAAGCTGTGTAGGCCACAGAATAGAATATGATTGTATCCTAGATGTGGTAGTTGTCATTGGAGGATTTCAAGCAAGTAGTGTGACATGATCTGACTTAACATTTTATTTTATTTTTTAAAATGTTCATTTATTGGGGCTCCTGGGTGACTCAATTGGTTAGGCGTCTGACTTCAGCTCAGGTCATGATCTCACAGTCTGTGGGTTTGAGCCCCATGTCGGGCTCTGTGCTGACAGCTCAGAGCCTGGAGCCTGTTTCGGATTCTGTGTCTCCCTCTTTCTCTGACCTTCCCCTGTTCATGCTGTCTCTCTCTCTCTCTCTGTCTCAAAAATAAATAAACGTTAAAAAAATTATAAAAAAATAAAAAAATAAAATGTTCATTTATTTATGAGAGAGAGAGAGAGAAAGAGAGAGAAAGTGGAGGAGGGGCGGAGAGAAGGAGACACAGAATCCAAAGCAGGCTCCAGACTCTGAGCCGTCAGCACAGAGCCTGATGTGGGGCTTGAATCCAGGAACGCAATATAATGACCTGAGCCAAAGTTCGACACTTAACCAACTGAGCCACCCAGGAGCCCCTGACTTAACATTTTAAAGCAAAGGGTTACTCTGGATGCCATGGGAGGAATAAGCTCTAGGAGAACAAGAATGGAAGATAAGGGGCCAGTTAGGTTATCTTTTTGTGGTGAAACCAGGGAGCAATGGAAATAGTTTAGACAGAGTGGCAGTAGAAGAGGCAAGGAAAATTGGCCAGGTGTAGTATATATTTTGAAAATAGAGCCAATAAGATTTGCTGCTTAATTGTAAAGTAAGAGAAATATAAAAAGAAGAAAAGTAAGAGAAAGAAATGTAAGTTAAAGATGACATTTTGGGACTGAGATTAATGATGCAATTCCCTGAGAGGAGAATACTTGGGAAGGAGCAAGTTTGGGGAGAAGGTTTACCATCATGAAATGAAGACAATTAGTTACTCTAATGACCATGTTAAGATGCCAGCTAGATCTAAAAGTCTGTACATTAGGAAATCAGTTACATTCAAAGTCATGAGAGATGATTAGAGAATGAACAGGAATGAGAAAAATCTGAGGGTAAGCCTTAAGGACCACCTGAATTTACAGGAAGAGAAAAAAGATCTTACTGAAGAGCCTGAGAAAAAGGGATCAATCAAGGATATGGAAGACCGGAGGACAACCTTGTCATGGGGCCTCTGAGGGATAGAAAATGAAGAGACACAAATGGGAAACAGTCCTCTTGCTCATCAGTTGTCCTCATTCTCAGGGCTTACACTGTAGAAACTTTTTCACACATTAAGTTGAGAAGGTATCCAAGGATTCCTTTAGGGGAAATAATTAATTTTCCTTCTTTTAATTTAAATTTTCCTTGAGATAACTATAGACTCATATGCAGTTGTAAGAAATAATCTAGAGACATCTGTGTGCCTTTTACTGTTTCTCCCAGTGGTAGCATCTTGCAAAACTCATGCAATATCATAAAAAAAGATATTGATATAAGTCAACTGATCTTGTTCAGCTTTCCCAAGTTTTACTTGTACTCACTTGTGTTCGTTTATGTGTATTTAGTTCTATACAATTTTATAAGGTATAGGTTCACACATCTACCACCAGAGCCAAGATAAGGATAATTTCATCAAAAGGCTCCCTCGTGTTACCCTTTTATAACCATCCCTAAACCCTGGTAACCAGTAATCTGTTCTTCATGTCTAAAATATTGTCATTTAAAAACTGTTATGTGAGTGTAATCACACAGTATGAAATCTTTTGTGATTGTTTTTTTTTTTTTTTTTTTGTGCCTGGCATAATCCCCTAGAGATTTGTCCAAGTTGTTGTGTCCACCAAGAGTTCATGCTATCTTATTGCTGACTTGTGTGGATATACCACAATATGTTTAACCATCCACTCATTAAAGAACATCTGACCTGTTTCCAGTTTTTAGTTATTATGAATAAAGCTATTATGAACATTTGCACACAGGATTTTTTATAAAGTAAGTTTTCATTTATCTGGAACAATTACTGAAGAGCATATAATTTCTGTGTCATATGATAATTGCATATTTAGTTTTATATGAAACTGCCAAATTGTTTTTCAGAGTGGATATACCATTCTACAGTCCCATCAACAATGTAGGAGTGATCCACTTTCCTTGTATCGCCATCAGCATTTATTGTTGTTGCTATCTTTTAAATTTTGTCCAGTCTGATAGATGTGTAGTGATATGTCATCGTGGTTTTAATTTGCATTCCCTGATGGCTAATAGAGGGAAATATCTTCCCATATGCTTATTTATTGTCTTAATCCATTCAAACTACTATTATAAAAATACCATACACTGGTAGCTTGAACAACAAATATTTATTTCTCACGATTCTGGAGGGAAGTCTAAGATCAAGGAGCCAGCAGAATCAGTGTCTGGTGAGAGCCCACTTCCTGTTCATAAACAGCCTTCTCCTCCCTGCATCCTCACATAGTGGAAGGGGCTAGGGAGATCTCTGTGGTCTATTTAAAAGGGCACTTTAAGGGTTACCTGGGTGGCTCAAACAATTAAGCATTCAACTTCAGCTCAGGTCATGTCTCATGGCCCACCATTTCAAGCCCTGCATCTGGCTCTGTGCTGACAGCTCAGAGCCTGGAGCCTGCTTCAGATTCTATGTTTTCCTGTCTCTCTCTCTTCCCCTCCCCCACTTGTGGCCCTCTCTCTCTCTCTCTCTCTCTCTGTCTCTGTCTCTCTCTCTCTCTCTCTTTCACCTCTCACAAAATGAATGAACATTAAAACAAAATTTTTAAAGGCCACTAATCCCAGTCATGACTTAATGACTTAAGTCATTGGGGATGACTTAATCATCTCCCAAAGACCTAACCTCCAAATACCATCAAATTGGAAGAACAGGTTTCAAGATAGGAATTTTGAGGGGACACAAATATTTAGTCTATGGCATTTGTCAGTTGTAGATCTTTTGTGGTGAAATATTTGTTCATGTCTTTTGCTCATTTTCTAATGGCATTTTTTTAATTTGGACTTTGAGAATTCTTTTCATATTCTAGATATTAGTAGTCTGTTGTCATATATGTATTTTAAAAATATCTTCTCCTAGCCTATAGCTTATCTTTTCATTGTCTTCACCTGGTCTAACAGAGAGCAAAAGTTTTAATTTTAATAAAGTTGAATTTCTCAATTTTTCTTTTACAAATCCTGCTTTTGGTGTCAATTCTGAGAACCTTTTGTCCAACCCTAGATCCAGATTATTTTCTCCCCTCTTGTTCTCCTAAAATTTTTATAGTTTATGTTTTACATTTTAGTCCATGATCAACTTTAAATTAATTTTTGTATAAGGAGTGAGGTTTAAGTCAAGGATTTTTTTTTTTTTTTTTTGCCAAAGGGCATTTAATTGTTCCAGTACTATTTGTTGAAAAGGATATCTTTCCTCCATTGGGTTAATTTTGCACCTTTGCAAAAAATCAATTGTGTATATGTAGATGCACTGACAACACTGCCTCCATCTTTGGCCCTCCATCTTGTTCATGTCCATGCAATGACCTCCCTCAGGGCTACATGTTCCAGTGAAGGTTAATATATGCCCTGACCTGAAGGCAGGAAGCCTTGTTACGATTGTCCCTAAAGTGATGCACAGAAGACTCCACATTAAACTACCTTATGATCCAGCAATTGCACTACTAGGTATTTTCCCAAAAGACACAAAAATACTAATTAAAGTGAGGCATGTACACCATGATGTTTATAGCAGAATTATCTATAATAGCCAAATTATGGAAAGAGCTCAAATGTTCAGTGACTGATGAATGGATAAAGAAGATGTGTGTGTGTGTGTGTGTATGTATATGTGTATACATATATGTATATATATATGTGTGTGTGTGTGTGTGTGTGTATATGTGTGTGTATATATATAATAGTCATCAAATATAATGGAATATTAGCCACCAAAAATAATGAAATCTTGCCATTTGTAAGGATATGGATGGAGCTAGGAAGTATTATGCTAATTAACTCAGAGAAGGACAAATACCATATGATTTTACTCATATGTGGAGCTTAAGAAACAAAACAAATGAACATAAGGGTGGGGGGGGAAGAGAGGAAAACCAAGAAACAGACTCTTACCTATATAGAATAAACAGTTACCAAAGGGGAGATGGGCAGGAGGATAGGTTAAATGGGTGATGGAGATTAATGAGGGCACTTGCTGTGATGAGCACCAGGCGTTGTATGGATGTGATGAATCACTAAATTCTACATCTGAAAATAATATTACACTGTATGTTAACTAACTGGAATCTGTACCTGATCTGTAATGTCTCCACTGTTTGCTGAGATTTCCTATTTTTCCATTTGCTTCTGATAATACTGTAACTAATTCTTGGTGCATGTTTATGATGGTTGCTTTAAAATCCTTGTCAAGCAGGGCACCATGGTAGCTAAGTCAGTTAAGCGTCCGACTCTCAGTTTCGGCTCAGGTCACCATCTCATGGTTTTGTGGGTTTGGCCTGCATCGGGCTCTGTGCTGGAGGTGTGGAGCCTGCTTGGGATTCTCTCTCCCCGTCTCTCTCTCTACCCTTCCCCTGCTCATGCTGTCTCTCTCCAAATAAATAAATAAACTTAAAAAAATAAAAATAAATCCTTGTCAAGTAATTCCAACATCTGATTCATCGCAGCATTTGTGTCAGTTGATTTTCTTTTCTAATTTGAGTTGTGATTTTTCTTGCTCCTGGTGTGATGGGTGATTTCAGTTGCATCCTGAGCTTTTTGTCCGTTATGTTAGGAGACTCTGGGTCCTTTAGACATTTTATTGTTGCAGGTCAGTCCATCTCTTTAGGTTTAGCATGCAGGTCCTGATCCATTTTTTCAGGCTGTGGTTTCAGTGACAAAGACAACAGTTTTATTTTGGTTGGCTTGGTTTATCTTGTGGCACAGGGGACCCCTATTTGTTCCTGCTGTCTGTGGGGAAGCAAAAGATTTCCCTAGGCCAAGCTACCCATGTCTCTTGGTGGGTGAGGGAAGTCTCACTACTATGACAGTGGGTACGAACATTTTCTTGACACCTGGCAACATACAGTGATCCAACATTACAGAAATATGAGCCACTAATTCTGCCCAATGGGAGGATATTTTCCTCTGAAACACCTGTCTTGTTTTCACTCCTTTTTATTTTTCTCTCATTTCTTATCCTTTTTTTAATTCTATTTTTCTTATGGTTTTGCTTTGAAAGTAGTTAGAAAAGAGCTCTGTTCCCCTTCTCACCTCCCTAGCCTCCTACCCACAGAGCTCAGCCATGGCAGAGCTACTTTGGCCTGTCACTGCTTGCCCCGTACAGACACACTTAGGACTGAGTGACTCAAGCAAAGAAGGGGAAGCTTTTGTGTATTTTAAAATTTGGCAATGGGGAGTTTGCATTTCTAGTGCCAAATATAGAAATTAAGCACATACACAAATAATATAATTTTAGATATTAAGTGGTAAAGGAAAAAAATAGGACAATAGCATAGACAGTGATTGCAGTGTGTGTGTGTGTGCGTGTGTGTGTGCGTGTGTGTGTGTGTGTGTGTGTGTGTGTGTGTGTGTAACTAATTGAGTAGACCTCTGGAAAGGCCTCAGAAATGCCAAGGCCTAAAGCAATGCGTTGAACTTGGTGAGTTTAGGGGACAAGGCCAGTAGGGCTGGACTGTAACTTGCTTCAGATCCATAGTACAAAGCAACACTATTAATCAGTACATTCCCCTTTACCACTGGTCAGATTGATTTATCTGGTTTCAACAAACCAGCTCCAACTAATTTCAAACTTGCTGAAATTAACCTCCACAGCACATCTTGTAACCATTATTATTATTTTTTTTGAAGGATAAGTGTATTTCAGGTGGCTTTTGAGAGGACCATATCAATTAGGGAGAAATGAGAATCAGCAGGGCAATGAGACCATGGGAAGTCTGTTAAAGGAAAAAAAAAAAGAACTTGGCATCTTAGATAAACAAAATGATTTAGGGGTGCCTGGGCAGCTCAGTTGGTTAAGCAGCCACCTTCCACTCAGGTCATGATCTCATAGTTTGTGAGTTCGAGCCCCTCATAGGGCTCTCTGCTGTCAACAGAGAACCCACTTTGGATCCTCTGTCCCCCTCCACTCTCTGCCCCTCCCCTGCTCTCTCTCACTCTCTCTCTAAAATAAGTAAACATAAAAAAATGATTTAAAGAACTTAAAAAAACTTATCATGAAAATGAGAGAAAATGTACAAAATTCAAGATTGTGGTAAATTGCTGTATTTAGAATTCTGTGTATCATAATAGATAGTAACCACTCTCCTTATCATAATCTTGAAAACAACATCCAGCAGTGGATCAGCTTTTCCTCTAGGAACATTCGAAACTGATATTCAGTTTAATATTAACTGAATATATGGCCAATGATCAAAAATACATCATAAAGGTAATTTTACTATGCACTTCTGTATTCATTTAAAATAAAATTTTCCCATAAATTCTTTATAAGGTTTATAAAGGTACAGAAAACATAATAATTAGGGGCATTCTACGAGGCGCATAAGAAGTAGCCAGAAAGAGAAGAGGAACACAAGGAGGGTATGGGGTCATGGTAGTTGCCAGAAAGATGGTTTCTTGAAGGACAAAGTAGTCCATAACATAGATCATTGCTGAAGAGTGAAGTAAAATGAGGTCTGAAAAGTGCCCATTGGATTTAGCAATATGAATGTTATTTAAGGGAATTAGTGGCTGGTTTTCCTATGGAATAAGGGTGTTGAAAGTGAAAAGTAAGTTGAGGAGTAAGTTTGAGGTGTAAGTTTGAAATGAAGAAACTGTTTGGTGTTCAAGTTTATTACAAGTTAAACTTGGATCAGCAGATTTGCTGGTTATGATGCTATGATGTTTGTTCCAAGCTCTTACTCTACCTAGACACATAATCTGTGCAGAGAAAGTTATATTTAAGGAACAGGTGTTTTTTTCACTAACTATTCCATTAGTTTATGAAGCTGAACTATTCAAAGGTATTTACTTGGGCATATGCCTTCTCTTCGGTGTATTTTAATTCCGATGCACATTGTAGATAACTGATATACATAATCATACATATTACCTAAAATTAAAATGTTACTTAACATCTCAAATGAAAAACCTTTTAAATTTACTTCCTTGCCATATCTTATATTGTATTTTCAAGGCATTATGGTTTGGATAGCCCAGCATATGTCCTTCTATTTGCTAGCATTTAAGGGATCAATAAATAACATTCCTGTGTTCTCTTGTGTTCCAAACTGGTTAAGAGATCGACGCAGCAGTCAGATACAGATAAATATTTTAATTTGTATTCTTCTGATAAATGTTCATCAGAAAAATGTGCCATTAGCTCTGTACAAAATGGACTGTAGTAACTCCAGAATTTGGCAGATTTATCTACAGTACTAGGTTGCACTGGATAATCCCAAACTACCGGGGTCCTGCCCTGTAAAATTATTCTCTGCTTAAGGTATTAGACAAATTTGCTTCATTGCAGACTATTTTTTAAGATGTAGATATACTAATCTAATAAATAAATATAAACCAAACTTCTTTTTGAACAGATCTTGGTAGTTCTCAATGTTAGTGTACCGGAGGTCTGGACTAACTCTTGTCTCCTCTTGAACCCTCTTTTTTATTAGGTCTCAACCTTGGCCTTCCATGCCCATCCTGTCTTTCCTGGGCCTGCATTGCTCAGTCTTAGCCAGAATCTTGTTAAGTTAGTTTATCTAGAATCCCCTCCCTTGATATTTGAACACACTTGGTATCTGACCAAATACCTCATCCCCTATTTTTAATATGTATGTCCTTGACCTATCTTTAGCAAGAATTCTGTATAGCCAATTGAGTAAGAATCTCCCTACCCTTGGTTTCTCCTCTTAGTAATTTCCATCCACTGACCCCACACCCTGTTCCATGCTTATAAATCCCCACTTGTCCTTGTATTTGGACTTGTGCCTGATCGCTCTCCCTATGACAGCCACCTGCATTGCAATAGCCTTGCATAATGTCTTCCTTACCATTTTAACAAATGCCAGAATTTTTTCTTTAACAATATCTGGGGTAAACTTCATTTAAGTTTTATTTCCTGACTTTGCTTTTCAGTATTGTCAGTGGCTTAAATTGAGGGGCATTATGAAAACCACAGATTGCCAAAGAAACAAAAGTTTTCCCTGGAAAACTTTTCTTTCCTAATAATTTTCATATAAAAATGTAATTGAAGATTTTAATTACAAGATAGCGAAATCTTTGGTAAGACTCAAGAGAAACAGCTTTCAGGTCTCAGAAACTAGGAACATTGTACTTCTTTTAATCCACTGGATTTTCTCTACATTGTTGAGGTTGTTAATCAAATCCCTATCATCATTCAATTTTTTGCTGGCTGCTAGAAAGGTTAGGCCAAATTAGCAGTCCTCTAATAAATGTACTGCTCCTGCATAAGAAGCTTGTTATATGCTAATCTAACTCCTAGCTTCAGGTTAGCTCTCCATTCTCATTGTGTGCTCTATTATACTCATCTACTCTCTTATCTGCCTTCTTATTTTTCTTGCTGTAGTTTTTTTAAAGCCATCTTAAATCTCTTCTAGAAACTAGCAGATTCTCGAGAAATGGTTTAAAAATAGCCAAGCTGAGTGAATCACAAGGGCTGAGAAAGCAGTGGTTTTGAACTCATCTCATATCTACATTATATGTTAGTTATTATTTCCCCCATATCCCTGGGTCAAAAAACACAAGAAATGAAACTATAAAAATTTGCAAGGCTAATGTTTTTATACTGATTAAACATGGGGACCTCAGGGTTTTTTGGGTCTTTTCCCCCATAATTACTCTACTATGCCTCTGTCACAGAGTGCTGCCACTTTTTCATTTGGAAATTTTACGGATCAGTGATATAAATGCAAATATAAATGAAAACACGTAAAACATCCGAATCCCTATCTTGACTCATTTACTAAAATATTCTCCCATATTGGCCTTTTTTCTCCCTCTACACAAAAGGTATTTATTTCTTTATTGAAAAACTCATTACATATGCTTGTGCAATGTCAATTAGCCATGGTGTAACAAGAATTTTATGTTTGAGCTACAATGAATTTCTAAGGAAATCTGTTGTTTTCAAGGCTGAGGCTGCAATTGGAGAAAATCCAAATCATTACCTAAATTTACATTCTATTGTTATGCATGAATCTTTTTACAACTTCCTATAGGGTATTTAGAAATAAACAAAAGTTTTGGGTTTGCTTTCTTTTTTTTTCCTTCTTGCTTCTTTGTGCTAATACCTTTTTATATAGCCAGCTTTTGGGGGTAAAATCTAAATTAGAAATTTAAAAAAAAGCAGAAATAAGTCTCATAAGGAACAATACTTGCGAAGGAAGGAAATTGGCTGGTGGGAATCAGAGATTCCTTGGGGCATCAGGAGGTGTACTAAAACTAAAAGTAACACAGTAAACATCTATGCTTTGGTATGGAAGTGTTTGCATTGTTTGGGAATGAATTTAGTTATGCCTCTCTATTTTTTTATCTTTGAAATTCACTTCTTTAAAAATAGTGTTGGGGTGCCTGGGTGGCTCAGTTAGGCATCTGACTTTGGCTCTGGTCATGATCTCACGGTTCATCTGTGCTGACAGCTTGGAGCCTGGAGCCTGCTTGGGATTCTGTGTGTGTGTCTCTCTCTCTCTCCGCCCCTCCCCCACTCTCACTCTGTCATTCTCTCTCTCTCTCTCTCTCAAAAATAAATAAAAATTTTAAAAAATTTAAAAATGATGTTAATTTATTTTATAATGAAAAATGAAGTGATGACAAAATATTATTAAAGAGTACTGTCTCACAATGTGTCTGCCAGGAAACAGACCGAGACTGAGATTTGTATGAAGGAGGTTTATCCAGGAGGATGCAAAACAAAAACACCAGTAAGGGAGTGAGGGCAGCAGGATTGGACAGAAGGAGAATTTGATTGAGATGCAGGCACAACAGACGCCTCCACAGATTCCACAGGGACCTCTGGATCTAAAGTCTACCTTCAGAGTTATGCTAACTTACCTCAAATGGAGGCAAGAGCCAGGTCTTTGTACCCGCAACATGGTCCAGTCATTATGCTAGAGCAGGCAGTTAGTTTGGCTTTAACAAGTTGCCTGGAGACCAGCAAAGGGGGAATCAAGGCCCATTATCAGAAAAGCTGGCAACCTGCCTGGGCAGCATTCCACAAACAAGGCCACAAGAAGCCAGATCAAAGCAGACAGAGCCAAGACAAAGAAGGTCTGAGACCCTGACCAAGTAAGGGAGGAAAGGCACAAAACCTGTTCCCAAAGAAATCTCCTCCCGAAATAATGAACACTCATTCCCCCCCTTAGTTAGCAACTATCCATAAAAGAGACCCAACCCACAGGTGTAGCTCTCCCTTGAGCTTGCCCTATGTCATATCTCCAGAGTCTGCTCTCTCACTTCAATCCAACTCCTCACTTGAACCACTCAAACATTATCTGGCCAGCTCCTTGAATTCTTTTCTTGCTTCAAGACTAAGACCCTCCAGTTGATGAGGTTTTGGAGTGATGGGGGTCCAGTGCCAAAGGCCAAGAAAGAACTCTTGAGACATCTTTGGTGCAAAATGGTGATTTTATTAAAGCACCTCGAACAGGTTCCAGGGGGCAGGAAGAGCTGCCCCAGAACTGTGAGGTGAGACTGACTGTATACTTGGGACTTGGGGGAGGTAAAATCAAGGGGAACTTTCCAAAGGGATTTTCACGTGCCTTAGAAGACTCACAGGACACTGGAAGCCTAGCTATTGTTCAAGCTAAGGTTGTTCTTCCTTCTAGCAAAGCATTAACATTAAAACAGTAGGGAGTTCCTGGAGAAATGTTTTACTCTGCCAGCCTCAAGTTCTTTGTCAGTAGGCTTCAGATTATAAGGAAATTTAATTTTTTCTGCCATTTCCTCTGCCTTTATTTCCCACATCACAGTGACTTCTGGGTTGGACTAGATGGAGGCCTCAGGGTCTGGAGGTCTCCCCACTCCACCTGGCAACAATTACGTGAGAGCTGACTGGTGGAAGGGGGCACAGAACCTTGAGCCTGGCAGCTCCTTTCAGCTGAGAGCAATTTGGGGGAAGAAATTCAGCTGTGAGCTGTCATCAGGCAACCATCCAGGCAGCTGGGGTGGCAGTCTTGCTCCTGAGTAGGGAGGGGTTAGGAATCTGAGCAGCACACCATAACATCCTTGAGCTGCTTGTATCCATTAGCTTCGTATAAATTCACCTCATCTAGGAACAGTTCCTTCGGATTTCTGCTTGGTCTCTTTTTCTGAGAAGATTGGCAAGAGAAAGGTTTGTTGGATAAACCACAGTCCTCACTGCTACAACTGGTCTTGAGGCCACCATCGATACTCATCTTTTCTCCTCTGCTACCCATTCTGGGTTTCTTCACCTAGGACTTCTTCTGGTCTAGGTGTCTTACTTGTGGGGTAACCCAGATCCTCTTCCTGAGGTTACATGGCTGTGGCATTTGTCCACTTTGTTTCACATGGCAAAGAAGTTCTAATGGATCATTTGAGTGTTAAATGTTTGCTTCCCTGCTTCCATTACTTACCAGGAATGCTACCTCCTCCCAAGGGTCAAGGTTAATTTCACCTACAAGAATGGGAACTCAGTTTCTTCCTTCTTGTTAGTCTTTGCACAAGGAGCCCAAAGCGACCAAGCTGCAGCCACAGTTGAGGGTTTTTTTTTTCAACGTTTATTTATTTTTGCGACAGAGAGAGACAGAGCATGAACGGGCGAGGGGCAGAGAGAGAGGGAGACACAGAATCGGAAACAGGCTCCAGGCTCCGAGCCATCAGCCCAGAGCCCGACGTGGGGCTCGAACTCCCGGACCGCGAGATCGTGACCTGGCTGAAGTCGGACGCTTAACCGACTGCGCCACCCAGGCGCCCCTACAGTTGAGGGTTTAATGAGAGACTTGCTATACTGCCTGGTGGAACCAGCACATCTAGACCTGCAGAGCTTAGACTCTCAGGTGAGAGACACCTCACTCACCAAGTGAATCACTGGGAGTGACAGTAGCAGGGCTTTCTCCCTCTGGCTCCCAGAGCTTCCAGACCAAGACACAAGTATTCTACCTACTAGGGACACAGAACCATATAAGGGTTATGGGTTGAGTATGTATACCGCATCCCAGAGAATGATGCCCCATCCTTGTAGGATGTAATCTCTAAGGTGGCACCTCAGCTGTGCCTTCAGAGGCTTTTCCATCATTCTGTCAGACTGACAGCTTCGGGGAGGTACAACATAAGATAGGACCAGTGAATCCGATGGTCATGTGCCCACAACCTCACCTAATTTGCAGTAAAGTATGTTATTTAGTTGACATGATTATATACAGAACTTTATTTAAGAGGATCAAACAGGGACGCCTGGGTGGCGCAGTCGGTTAAGCGTCCGACTTCAGCCAGGTCACGATCTCGCGGTCCGTGAGTTCGAGCCCCGCGTCGGGCTCTGGGCTGATGGCTCAGAGCCTGGAGCCTGTTTCCGATTCTGTGTCTCCCTCTCTCTCTGCCCCTCCCCCGTTCATGCTCTGTCTCTCTCTGTCCCAAAAATAAATAAACACGGAAAAAAAAAAAATTAAAAAAAAAAAAAAAAGAGGATCAAACATTCTCTAAACCTGAATAGTAGTGCTGGCTGAGGCCCTACTCACAGAAAAGGGTACAGAGCAATCAACTTAACCCTAAGTGTCTAGTAGATCTCCGAAAAGGATGGGGTCATATTGAAGGCTCAGTATTGGTTTCTACTGCTGGAAAACTGGACATTTGGCAACAGCTGCAGCTAGATTATCCTCAGTAAGAGGGAACTCACGCTGTAAGGCCCATTCAGAGCTTCCATCTCTACCACCCAGGCCACACCTTTCATGTGCCCATTGTGCCAGCACTGGGGTGGCTGATAACAAAGGCTGGTTGATGTCAACTGTGTGAATTATTCTGTTGCATTGGTTATTTAATCTTTTCTAGTGTAGTATTTTCTGGAGGGCTTGGATATATGATACAAAATATTTCTAATCCACTCCCATAGGCCCATCCACATGCCTGTTCCCCAGACCTCTTTGTCCCTGATCTCCAAATCCTTTTCCTTCCCGACCAGCTATCCTCACCTCACCCTTGTTCCATATATTCTAACCTCAGACCACTTCTCCTTCCTTGAAAAGGGGATGACAAAGTGCACCTTCTGAAATTCAGTCTATTGAGATTTTCCTTCACTGCCTTCTTTCTGGCTCTTCCCTGAGCAGACCTTGACCATAGTTACTGCTCACTTTCAGTTTGTAGATGTATGCCAGTCTAATCCACCCTTAAAAAAGCTCAGTCATTTTCCTCCTGTCATTTGATCTGATGAGAACCTCCACACCCCCTGTTATGGCCATATGTGTTACAGCCATACGTGTTAGCCAAGGGAAAGATTCCTGTGTGATAACCGTGGATAGCATGGGAATCTGGGTTATCTGTTTGTATTTTCCTTTCAGGTCTTGCTCATGCCTGATCCTAGAAGTACCATTTTTACTTTACTGGATCTTTGACTGGGATTGCTGCTGGGCTAGCATAACTATACCTTGATGTACCTGATAAAATCCAGCTCAAGATGGGCTGTTCTTGCAGTGTAGTCATTTGAGATCCCATGGTCAGGTACTCCATCTTAGAACCCAGCAGCAAAACCAGGACTCTTTTTGAATGGAATCAATTTTTTTTTTCTGTAGATGACATGGTTTTGCTTTAGAACTCTAGGTGTTTATGTTGTAATTCTTTTTACTGGGACTTTCTATAACCTCCACATGGCACCTTCTCCTATCACAGATGCCTCTAAAATGATAGACGCTACTATGTCCTGTGGTTCAAATAACAGGTCTGTTCATACTCTTGTCTGGATCTAACAAAGACATCTTTCCTGGTCTTGATCCAACTCAAAGCTGGTGTCTTCCATGTCCCTTGGTAAAAAAGCTAGAAGAGAATTCCCACATGAGGAATTTACCACCTGTAAACCCATAGAGACCTACCAGGCATTGTGCCTCCTTATGGGAGTGGATTGCAAGATGCCATACCTTGTTCTTTACTTTAAAGCAATGTCTCAGAAACCCCCAGACCACTTGACTACTAAAAACTTTTCTCACATGGAAGTCCCCTATTCTTCATAAGTTTTATCTCCTGAGTCCATTCTTCTCCCTACATTTGCCCTTGTGGAACGTGTTGCTGTCAGCCTTTTGTCCTTATAATCTTCTTATCATAATCACCTAGACACTGATGAGCTCCATTTTGCCAAATCAATTGGTCAGTTCTTAGTCCTCATTTTATTCAGCCTATCATCACCAAGTAGTATACATGTCTTCTTCCTTGAGAATTTTTCCTCACTTGTCCTCCAGGACACTTTTTCTTAGCTGTCTTCTAGCTTACTATTCATTCCTTATCAGTCTCCTTCGTCAATTCTTCCTCACCAACCCGAGCTCTAAAAATTGGAAAGCCCCAGGCCTTCCCTCTCAAAACACTTTTCTATCTATACTCAGTTCTCAGATGATCCGCTCTAA
The DNA here is from genome assembly GCF_014898765.1 of Herpailurus yagouaroundi. Taxonomy (NCBI): domain Eukaryota; kingdom Metazoa; phylum Chordata; class Mammalia; order Carnivora; family Felidae; genus Herpailurus; species Herpailurus yagouaroundi. The sequence goes on from NW_024412394.1 coordinate 80,370,932, forward strand.
TCGTGTGGATTTAAATGCCATCAATAGTTTGATAGGTCTCAAAGTTTTAAATTCTTTTGGGAATTCTCCCTTAAACCTCAGCCCAAAATATCCAACTGCTTATTTAACATCTCCATTTGAATATCCACAAGACATCTCAAATTCAAAATGTTCAAAACTAAACTCTTTTCCCTACTATGGAAAAAACAATCTGCTTATCCAGTCTACTCCACATCTGCAAAAGCCTTCTTCATTCTTACAGCTACTTAAGCCAAAAATCTTTGGAATATCCTTGAATCCTCTTTTTTCTTACATTCCACAACCAATCCATTAGAAACTTCTTCAAATCCCTGCTTTGAATCATACCTGACATATGTATATGTTCCCCCTCATCTACCACAACCATCCTGGTCATGCCACCATCATGTCTTGCCTGGATTATTTGAGAACTTCCTAATTGGTCTCTCATCTTCCTTCCCCCACCCACTACACCTACCATCCATTATGTACCCTGAAGCTAGAGTGAGCCTCTTACAATGTACGCTAGATTATATCCCTTCTCACATCAAATTTTTAAATGGCTTTTGATGTTTGGATTGGACTAAAATTTAAATGTATCACTATAGCTTACAGAGCCTTACATGATTTGGTGCTCCACTATTCCCTGGATTCATGTCCCAACCCACTTCTCCTCATTCACTTTTCTTTAAAAAATTTTTTTTAACGTTTATTTATTTTTGAGACAGAGAGAGACACAGCATGAATGGGGGAGGGGCAGAGAGAGAGGGAGACACAGAACTGGAAGCAGGCTCCAGGCTCTGAGCCATCAGCCCAGAGCCTGACGCGGGGCTCGAACTCACGGACTGTGAGATCGTGACCTGAGCTGAAGTTGGACACTTAACCGACTGAACCACCCAGGCGCCCCTCCTCATTCACTTTTCTAGCCACAGAATTTCTCACACACTCCAAGTATACTTGTACCATGAGAACTTTGCTCTGCCCGTTCCCTCTGCCTGAAATGTTCTACCTTAACACTAACTGTTTTAAAATATTCCTTTATAAGAGATGCCTTTCCTGACCACCATATGTAAAACAAATACCCTATCACTCCTTATCCCCCTTATCCTAATGTAATTCTCTTTATCATGCCTACTGCCATTTGATGTACATTTATTTACTGTCTTCTTTCCTTCCTTATTGCTTATTATGTTTCTCCTTTCTAGAATGCAAAATCCACAAAAGAACTGATCTTCTTTATTCTGTTTATTATGGAATCATTGTTTCAAAAACAGGACCTGGGACAAAGGGGATCTTAACACATACTTGTTGAACAAGAATGGAAATAATTCTAGGACTATTAAAGCAATGAACTACACATAAACTTCCTTTCAGACATGGAAAAGAAATGTGCAAAATTTTATGTAGGTATATTTTTATTATATGTATTTTTTACATTAAAGTATTTCACATACTTTGATTTTATTATTTCTTGTATTTTTAAGCGTGAAGATAATACCTAGATTAGAGTTTTAAATATTGTCCTGCACAGACTTTTATGTATGTGCTATATACTCTTTGTGTGGTAAATATGTTATCAAACTTATTCTATCTAATTACAATACAAAATTTTTCCAGATAACCAGATCTTAGACTAAAAAATTCCACAGCTGCTGATATTTTCAAAGCATACCTTAAATTCCCAAGGAACAGCTAGGTAAGCATAGAATATTTGCAAATTATCTATACTACTTAACAGGTGTTTCCTTAGTCTAAGAAGAGGATAAAGGAAATAAAGTATAGAAAGATAAGGCATTAGGTTGAAAATGGGGGAAAAGAAGGGTGAAATGATGAGCTTTGTAACACATCTCAATTCTTAAGAAAGCAGAAATGTAATAGAGAAGTAAAAATAATAAATAACAGATACATTTAATTAAAAATCATAGTTTGGATCATCGAGCACTTACTATGTGCCAAAAATCTATGAGATGCTATTTTAGTTTGTTTGGGATGCTATAACAAAATGCCAAAATGCCACAGACTGGATAACTTATATAAAAAAGAAATTTATTTCTTAAAGTTCTGGAGGCTAGAAGTTCGAGATCAGAGTACCAGCAAGGCAGATGAGGGCCTTCTTTTGGGATGCAGACTTCTCACTGTGTCTTCATATGGCAGAAGGGGGTCTCTTTTATAAGGCACCAATCTCATTCATGAGGTCTCTATCTTCATGGTCTAAGTACCTCCCAAAAGGCCCATCTCCTAATACTATTATATTAGGCGTTAGGATTTCAGCATACAAATTTTGGGGAGACACAGACATTCAGACCATACCAAATGGTATACATTTATTTTCAAATTTAAGTCTTAGGATTACTCCATAAGATAGATGCTAATACCCTCTCCCGTGTCAAAGATGAGTACTCTAAGTCCAAGAGAAGATAGTGAATGGCCCAAGACCAAATAAATGTTGAAGACAGGATTATCAGCCAGGTATTCTTTCTCCAGAGTTATGTTCTTTACCACTGTGCTAAAAAAAAAACACAGTGCACAAATTCTGAGCAAGAGCAGCAGTCTGTAATCAGATGAATATCATATTACTTCAGTATTTACCCTTACTGGACATTGCCTAGCTAAGATCTTACTGCTGCAGTTAGATAATTACCTATGATCTAACTAAAGCAGTTCTTTGAAATTGATGGTAAAGAATATTACCCTTCACTATAAAAGGAAGAGAGCTGAAAGTTATTTTATTTTTAATACTATGTAATATATTTCAAAATGTTGTTTCAGCTGATAATGCAATAAAATATTTTGAGCAAATCCTTGAGTGAAAGTCCCAAGTCTTATTACCATAGATCAAACTTGATTGAGAGAACTGATCAGCAGGGAGAGAAAGAAACCATTTCCCCAAAGTTAGAAACAGCTGGGTTATAAAGCTCCAGTGGTATCTGTTCTTAAATTTCCATTTAGGCATTTATTTTTAACACTGGAATACCTAGGACAAGGAAGACCAAATGGAATCCACAAAGCATTTCGAAAGTTCCTTCAATGTGCCAAGACCAGCACTGAGTGCATTTGAGTGACCCAAAGAAGTAAGGTTTGATCCTTGGCCTTCAAGACACCTTATTCCATAATATTAATCTTTGAACAATATAACCTTATAAACATACATAGAATGTATCCAACTGGTCCTTGGAAGGGATTACTTTGTGATTAGAAGCCTTACAAAAGAAATTACGTTGCATGGCCTGGACAGCTCCAATCATTCATTATGACATAAGCCTTGATGTATAGCACAGACTATTTTTTTGTTGTTCTTAGTCTAATAGTTTCAGGCATAAAGCATTAGCCACATGAGGTCACTGTTGTTCATACATGCATTATAACTACTATATAAATCTTGATTCTCTTGGTCGAGTGGTCCTGGGATCTATGACTTGAATAAATAATGTATATGTGGTGAGGGGCTGGTAGGATATTCTGTAAAGCATACTCTTGCAATTCATTTAACTTAGTTATACTTCTTTAAAATTTAAGGAATTATTTTATGGATAAATCAGCAATTATTTTTAATAAATCCAAAATGGAAATTGTTTAGGGTAGTTTGATTAAGAAACAAGAAAGAAGAATCAATAATGTATACAAAAGCAAACTTTGTCATTAAGGAATCCTGAAATTATCTGCATATGGGACTCCCAGTCATTCAGTCTTTACTGGTGGTTTTTAAAGAGCATGTTAAGTTCCATAGCCTTATGTACAGTCAGTTATTGTGGAGTATCTTTAGAAATATAAGAAATAAATTATTTATTATTTAGATAGTTTATTTTAATTCCATGGGGCCGAGACATTGATTGTGGAAAAAGAATAGTTGCGGACATAAGTTGTTACTTCCTCATTGTTAGAGGTCCATTTTGAATTAAGGCACTTCAGAGTTACTGAATTTAACAATGGTCACAGAAATATCAGGCTTTCCATACAATTAAGCATCTTGGAGTTAATGTACATGAACCAGAGGGCATCATAATTCTGTGTGTGTGTGTGTGTGTGTGCGCGCGCGCGCGCGCCTGCGTGCTTGCACACGTGTGTGTGTTTCTGTCTAGTTCTCCCACAGTACTACCAAAATTCATCTTATCAAAGTTACCACCAATTTTGATATTAAATCCAATGGACCCTGCTTAGTCCTCTTTTTACTGGATCTCTCAAGAAGGTGAAACAGAATTGACCTACCCTTTCTTGAAATTCTCTTTTGTTCTGCTTTCTCTAATATGTCCCTCTTCTAATTTTTCTCCTGCTCCAACAGCTGCTTTATGTTGGTGATCCTGAACTCCTAAAAATTTGGTAATCTTTGGATCTCCTTAGAATCTTCTTATCTCTTTCCACTACCTCCCCAAGTGATCTTATACATGCCCATTTTTTAAAATAACATCTGTATACAGATGGCTACCTAACATATCTGCAGCTTGTATTCTTTTATATATTCTTTATAACATATTCTTTTCAGCTTCGGACTAACATATCCACACTGGCTAGTTATCACCTCCATGTTGCTGTCACACAGACATTGTATCTCAGTACCTTGCACGTTCCTGGCAAGTAGTGGCAGCATAATGAATGTTTCTTGAGTGAAAGTGTGTGTGAGGGCACATATACATCACGTGTGCACTAGCTCATGTGTGAGTTATTTGCATTGGGTTTGCATTAGTTCACTTGTGTATTAAGACTATGAGGAGAACCATACAAAATCAAATTCTAGCATATGTGAAACAAGTCCCTAATACTCTTAACTTTGTCAATATTTTTTGAAGATCTTTGGTAAATACACAAAATATGCTGTCTTATCACATAAAATGCAAAGAGTCACAGGGACTAATTGAATTTATTCTCACACTTGGTCAGTTTTTCATATTCCTATCCACATTTTCTAATATGTTTTCTCAATTTTGTTTTCTTAGCTGCCATCTAGAGCTCCACTATGAAATAGGGCCCTTTATTCCATATGTTCCTTTATTCCAAACATTAATGAGAAAGAAAATATTATGATAGCCTCACTAAGATGCTTACATCCTTATCACAAATATTTCCATTGAATATTTGATATCTGATTTCTTTTAGGATACTTAATAAAAACAAATTTACTAATTTGATTCAGTGGGTATATGAACAATGCAATCTCCCTGGAGATTGGTTATACAAAGGAAAAAAAAAGGAAAATCATTTGTTAGTAAGAGTATCATTCAGCATTTTAATATTAGTATTTTGTGAGATTAAACTAATAGACATGTTAAATCTAATAAAATGTGTCTGGTGCTTCTTTAGGGTGTTTTCAATGTTAGAGAGTCTACCTACCTATTCATTTCTCTTTTTATGATTAGTAGGCTAATTAATTTTGAAGGGCTATATTTGGAAAGCCCTTATTAAACTAGGATTATGTCATCTTGATTGTCTCTTTTATGGGACCAGAGATGACTAATGAGAAAAATATAGTAACTTAATATTTTGTTAAAGTTTTTGCCTAATGAGTTTATTCTGGCTGGTTAATTTCAAGGCTTATTTTAGTCACTAACTTTTCTACTTCCTGTTACTGTAAATTATGAAATGTTGAATTCCTTATCACTCTCTACTTTTCTATAAGATTCAGTTCAAGCCTGTTTCTATTTATTAATTTTAAGCATTAAATTTTCACTCCAATGCAACATATGTTGCAGTCATTTATCAGGACACCTGACTGTTTTGTGTAAATACTTGACAAATTGATTGACACTTATGTTCAGAGATTATAAAGGCATCATCATTGGCTACTATTTTGTGTTCTTTTTAATACCTACAATATTCCTGGATGTAGAGTGAACAATAACATATAATAAATCTTCTTCGATTTGGAAAACAACTTATTCTTTTCCTGTTTGGTAATAAATATACTCCCTTACAAAGAGGAACATTTTTCACCTTTCAGACCAGTGCCATCAATTAAAGACAGAACACAGAACCCGGCATCACAGATAACAGCTATCCTTCATGGCATTTTTTTTTTCATTAGTCTCAGAAATTATTGCTAACCTGACATCCAATTAAAGACATTGGTTGGCAGCAAAATTTAAGAGCCTTCAGAGATTGTTGATTATTAAAACCTTTGTGTGTGTGTGTGTGTGTGTGTGTGTGTGTGTGTGTATCTGCGTGTCTGTGTGTATTGGCCAATGTGCTTTAATATATACCCATGTCTGTGTGTTGCAGGTAGAAAAACTAAGCAAATGCTATTCCAATAGAGCTATTTCCTCTATGATTTCTAGATCACAGTTGCCTGATTTCTATTTTAGTGCATAATCAAAATTCATATGCTGTGGTTGCTGTGAGATGTATCATATGCACTGTGGTAAATTCTATTATTATTCCCAATTATATGTTGCCCTCTCTGTAAGAGGTTATACTTCTATGCTCTATCGACATTAGTTTGGCCACGTGACTTGCTTTGGAAATTATGTTGCCACATCCTAGCAAAAGCTCTAAGAGCCAACCTGTGGTTCTGCCATTGATCCTTTTCTTTTTTTCCTTTCAGCACACAAAGAGTATTTAACATGAGTGAGCTTTATTAAATTGAAATATTATTGAAATAATAATAAAGAACACCCAGATAGGCCATGATCTTTCAGCCTGAGTCCCAGGTAGAAGAAGACATGTGAAGCAAGGCTGTAATTGACCTGCAGGTGAGACATAACCAAGCAAGAAATAACCTTTTATTGTTATACGTCACTGAGAGTTTCAGGTCATTTGTTAACATATAGTAACTTAGTGAAAGCTGAATAGTCCATGTACATGTAACTTCAGCATAGTAGGCCATAACCCACATCAAGTATTATTCTACTGTATGTACTTAATTTTCATGTCAATAAATGTATCACTTAATAAATGTTATGGTTTCAAAAGTTTGATATTAAAAGAAAAAATAGTGAACCTGGTAGGAAAGCAGGAACATTTTAAAATTCTTTAGATCCCAACCCCCATCCATTTTAATGATAATAGATAATTATTTTTGTAAAGGCTTCAATATTGAAATATTCTCATATAGATTTTCCTTTTGTTCCTTAATTAGTCTTGCCCAGTTGTTCTCAAACACAACTGCAAGAAAAATAAGAATGCTATAACAGGTGTATATACAAAAAGTAGTGCATTATTCTTTATGCATGGTTTAGAACCTAATTTATAACAATGCTGTAACCTCACTGTATTACAGTGGTGCAACCAGCATTTCATGTGTTGTATCAATTTAGTCCCCTTGCATTTATATTAGGCAATTCTTATAACAGGTGCAATTTCAGAAAGCACACTTCCAGTTCCCAAAAAAAGTTTTTTTAGCTAAACCCAGTATTATATTCTCCGATGGAACATTATGGAAGATTACACTTTGTATGTAATTGTCTTCCTAAATTACAGTTTGGTTTCTGAGAAGCGTCTGGGTGGATCAGTCGGCTGAGTGTCCGACTCTTGATTTTGGCTCAGGTCATGATCTAACAGTTCACGGGGTCAGTCAAACCCCCACATCTGGCTCTCTACCGACAGCATGGAGCCTGCTTGGGATTCTCTCTCTCTCTCTCTCTCTCTCTCTCTCTCTCTCTCTCCTTCCCCTGCTTGTGCGTGTGGGACAAAATAAACATTTAAAAAAATGTTGGTTTCTGAAATTGGGGCAGAAAATGTGTCTGATCTTTAGCAATTTAACTAATATGGCACAAGTTGTGCATGTTTTGAAATTATTACAAAGGATTCTCATATAGAGATATGCTCATTTGTCCTATGGAAGGCACAAAGGAGTAGACCTCACAAACACTGCAACCAAAATTCTTTAAAAAGCAACAACTACCACATATGTTTCCCATTTTATGTGAATAACATTTTAGTTTTGTTAACATTGATTCAATAAAGGTATTGAATACCTAAAATGGTAAGACTTGCTGAGACATTTGAAGATATAGAGAGCTTACATGGAACTAAGAGAAAAAATTATTTTCTGCTTCAACAGAAAATAATTTGTAATAAGTAAATATGGATTGCAAATATACACTGAGAGAAAGTTGAGTGAAAAAAAAAATGAATGAATTTGAAATTGAATTTTGAAGGGGAGTTGGACTTCAACAAATGGATATGAAGGGCGAATGAAGGGACTCCTGAGTGATGTGCACTATAACCTCAGTGGGCTTGGATTCCCCTCTTTAAAAGAAGAGTGTGGGATTTGTGGGCATTTTTACTCTATCAGTTATTCATAATATTTTGTGTCAAAGACCATTAAGTGACCATGTAATTTGTCAAACTGGGATAGTTTTGAGATTTAAAGGGGGGGAGGCATTACTAATCATTATTCTGAGATAACAGGCATAATTTAGGTTTGTTTTGGATACACTGAAATTTATGGCCAACATCCTTAAGTATTTGATGAAAGCTCTGGACACTAGGTTAGGAACCCTTGATTATTAGCTACTTTCAATTCTTGTGGAGTCCTTTTCCTCTAAAACTATACTTTTAAAATTTCAAACTATAAGTTACTGCTTTCTTAGTGGCTTTGAAATAAAGCACACTGAAACTATGAGTTTCAGCGTTTTTCTTATTGGTTATATAAGACAAGTCATATAATTAATGTCACAAAGAAAACCCAGCCTCCTATTCTAAGATACATGGAGGTTCAAGGTGTCTCCTATATCCTTGAACTTAGTCCAGTGAGCATGGACTTAGGAGTCAGAAAAACATGAATTCAAGGCCTAGTCTCCCACTTACTATCTGTGTGCCTTTGGGCAAATTATTATTCTCCCTAAGCCTCAGTTTCTCCATGTATAAAAGGATGCTGTTGGGAGGATTAGAGTAGATGAGAGATGTGTAGTGCTTACCATAATGCTGTTCAAACAATATTATTTCCATGTGTGATATTTTACATTATCAATATCATCATTTTCCAGTGATTCTCTAAGTCATGGCAACAAAGAACAACAGATAAAATATCTCTGTCCTGACTTTTCTCAAGATTCATACACATATAGCCAGCTGCTTACTTGATACCTCAACTCGGTAGTCTAAAAGATACTACAAACATCTGGAAACATACAGCCATTTGGGTAAGATAAAGCACAAACCGACCCTTTCCAATAGTGAACCCACTGTTCACTCAGGTGGTCAGGAGAGAGACATAGGAGTTATCTCTATTTCCTGAGGTCAAAACTCTTACCACATCATGTATGCCATTTATGCATAACTGCTATTGACTCCGCTCCCCAGATTTTTCAAACTTGCCCACAAGGACAGCCCAAACAAGTAGTAATCCTGTATTTAAACCATTGCAATTGGGTCTTCCCTGCTGTCTCTGCAACCCTTTCAACCAAAACAGCCAAAGTACAAATTTAAAAATTCAGATCACATTCCTGACTGTAAACAATGAAATACATTCATATTTTATTGAATAAATTCTTTTAAAAAAAATCATGACCTACAAGGTCTCCTTTCATGATCCAGGACCTGTCTAGCCCTGCAGCTTCATTGTCTCCTGCTTTTCAGTTCCTTTCTTTTACATCTCAGTCACTCTGGTGGTCCTCTCCCCTCTGGATTTGGTAAGTGTGTTTCCTCTCAGGACCTTTGAAGTTTCTATTTCTACTGTCTGGCATGTTTCCTCCTTGGCTGACTACCACCTTCAAGTAAACATTTTTTTAGGTCTCAAGTCAACTTTTATTTCCTTAGAGATGTCTACCCTAGCCATCCTACCTAAAGAAGGATTGCTCTATCCATTGTAAAACGTTTCTATTATGTATTTTCTTACCAGCCACTAGTCTGTGTATGTATGTTGTTTGTTTTGTTTTTCCCCAGTAGAAAATAGAAGCCATAAAAGCAGTGATTTTGTCATTTCTACTACTATATTCCCAGGATCCAGAATGTTCTTGGCATATAGTGGATGCTCAAAATGGAGTTGCTATGTACATGCCTCTCTGTTCTCTGTTCTGTTTCCTAAGTTTTGTGGTTGTCTCCATGTATACACATTCACCAAGTCTTCAGTAATAGTGTGGAGAATAAAATATAAGCCCTCATTTACAGCTTTACAGACCGAAGCATAATTATGAAGGAATCAGCAACCCTTGCTTGGTGTTGACATGGGCCTCCTAAATAGTGTCCATTGAGAAACAGTACAATAAGTGAGGCAACTTAACGCTAACATAACACTTTCATTACTGATAAGGTTGACACTGGAGAAAATATCTGCAGGAAGGTGAGATCCCTAGTACTCAATTAGACACTCTTGCTTAAGCCTCAAGCATGGATGAATGATCAGAGCCTCCCCATTCAGGAGACAGTCTTTGTTAGGGCTTGGCACATGTGGGCATGCTGGCTCCTAAGTGAAGACAGGCTAGGGTACATATGTCCACTTTCTCCTTTTGAATTTACCACTCAGATTAAGCCCCACTTTCTCCCCTGTGGAGAAGTGAATGAGAGGCCAGAGAGAAGCAGCAGTTGTGTAATCATGGAATGTTCCCTCATCAATGGACAGGAACTTAAGTTATGGTGAGGAAGTCTTTGTACTCTATGTATGAACACTGTAATTTCTAAAATGTGTATATTTTTATTAGACTAATGCTCATATATTACCTTCTCTCAATTTTTAAATCTTTAAAATTTTTTTCGCTAATCATGAGAGTCAAGGAGGTAGACCATCGTGTTTACTATTCTAGACCAACATGAAATGGCCCTACCATAAGGGGAAATTAGTTATCTTTAGGAATAACTTTTGAAGATATGATCCTTGGGAATTGTCATAAGACTAATATTCGAAATTTGTTTTGAGTCAACATTTTAATTCTATAGGCACTTATATGGAAGCTGAAATGGAGAAATTACCCATTTTTATTGAAAAATGATTGCTTATTATGACTAAATTTGGAAGCTCTACATTATTTACTCAGTGTGATAACAGACATTAAAACGGTCATTACTAAAAGAAGGTCTTAGCTTCAATTTTCTCTCCTCTAAACAAAACAGAACATATTGAACATGTAGAAGTATTTGGATCTCAGTATGAGCTTATGTTAATAGTACTATTTTTTTTTTAAGTTTAAAACTGTCTTTGGAATGTTATGTTACTTTAGTTTTCAAAGATTTTTAGCATCTATAAATGGAGATTATCACTATGCAGAGCATCATAATGGATGGTTAATGAAGAAATCAGTACAATATAAATTTTAGAAAGGAGGAAGTAGAGAATTTGCTGAGAAGGGGCTGTAACACATTACCTCAATTTTATCCCTACAAAAGGATCAATACTATCATGTTGACCCTACTCTTTCTGGCCATGTTCTGTGTCCTACAGTTCCTCCTTAATATCTCCTTGACTTTATTTCTCTTTCAGATGATTTTTTACTACATAAATCTCATGCTGTTACATCCTTTTCTCTTTCTGGCTCCATATCCAAGTGTGAGTCTTATCAATCACTTCTGTGATCCTTGTTAGCTGGATCAGGAACTCTTCCAAGTATTCTTTACCGAGCAGATTTGGAAAACTCCTCTCTGAGCTTGCCTCTCCTCCTCAGTTATTACAGGATAGTGATTTATCTCACTCTGGGTATAGATGATACCCATTTTTCTAATCCAATATCTAATGTGAGGAAAGCACGAAACAATCGGGACCACCTGCCAACCCTGGTCAGCTAAATATTAATTTGAAGACCCTGGAATTTCTGCTAAACAACCCCAATTTACTGACCACTCTATATGAATAAGCAGATTGTCGCCAGATCATGAAAGGAATTCTAGAGAATAATGCCTTGTTTAGGAGCACAATAAATCCAGTTCTTGGTGTTCTAGGTTCTATGAATGATCATATTGTGTAAAGTTAAGTGGGTTAATGTGGCTATTTACTTAGGAAAAAAAGTGTTAACTACAAACCATCTTAGGAAAAAAACCCAGATGTAATAAAAGCGCTAAGTGGTATGTATGGTGGCCTTTCATAGGCTATCCATTTTTCTGCATCCAGATTTGGGCACTGAAGCAGTGGACAAATAAATGATACAATGACCTTGTGGAGACTCATAATTATGGACAAGACCAGTATCTGCTGGCAGTGCAAATTCTACCAGGCAGGAGCCTGTTTGATTGGATGGGTTCAGGAAAACATCACTAATGTGTTCTCAGTCCATACTGCATGATAGATGTTGGCTTGAATCTGGCCTTCTCCAGGGACTGCGAGTGATATTACAAACCTTCTTTGTAGGATATGAGGTTATGTTTATTTGCCTACAGCAAATATTGTGATATGGTTAGGTTAGTATACTTCTAAATAGGGAGGTAAGTGTCAGCTTAATGGGCTCAAGTGGATGCGTTGTATAGGTTTCAATGGTTAAAAAAATGATTCTCTAGCTTCAGATATCTTAGATATAAGTTTGCCTATGATGATTAATTGTACTGAATCCACTATCAAGTGTTGGTAGCAGTAAGTTAGTAATGGGTTTGGGATTAGAATTCACAGCCTAAGCAGGTAAGAGAGAAAGAAAGTGGGAATTCAAAAATTTTTAAGGGAAATATGTATTTCCTCATAATTAATTTTATAGCACCCAATAATACTATAAAAATAACACCTTGAGGTCTTGGAACTTCTTGTATTATTTCGTTTAATTTTTCCAACAATCATATAAGTACTATGTTATTGTCCTCATATTATAAAGTTACATGGGGTTAGGAAAGTTAAATGAGATGTCTAAAGTTGGATACATTATAAACAGCAAAGGGGCATATTGGTTCCTCCAAAAAAAAAAAAAATAGAACTATCATATGACCCAATTCTACTTCTGGGATATATCCAAAGGAAATGAAATCAGTATCTCTAAGAGATATCTGCACTCTCATATTCATGTGGCTTTATTCATAAAATCAAAGATATGAAAACAACCCAAGTGTCTGTCAATGAATGAATGGGTAAAGAAAATGTATACACACACATACACGTATACATATATATATGTAAAGAAAGAATGAAAGCTCACATGTAGAGTTTAAAATAGAAACAGGAAATAGAATAGCTGGAGGGGGTTAGGGAAATGGAGAGATGTTGGCTAATGGGTATACACGTTCATTTAGAAGATGGATATGATTTGGGGATAGCATACAGCATGGTGATTATAATTTACAATTCTATATTATACACTTGAAAAGTGCTAAGTGGTAGATCTGAAATATTTTCACCTCAAAAAAGAAATGGCAGTTATGTAAGGTGAAGAAGGTGTTAGCTGAGCCTATAGCAGTTAATCATTTCACAATATATAAGGGTATCAAATTAACACGTTGTATGCCTTAAATTTACACAATGATATGCCAATTATATCTCAATTAAAGCTGGAAGGATAAAGAAAGAAGGACGGTTGGAAATAAGGAAGGAAAGAGGGAATCTAGGGAGGGAGAGAGGAAGGAAGGGAAGGAGAAAGGAAGGAAAGGAAAGATAAGATTGGGTATAAAATGAATGATTTGATGCTTGGCTACAACAAGGAGCTCATTATTTAGAGGAACTCAGTGGGAGTATTTGTTTTTTTCTAAAATAAATATTACTATTTCTGTCTGTATTACTTTATAGAAACTCAGAGCCTGTAGAAAACTGGAAGACACTGTAGCTTCTGTGATGTTAGGCCCTTGTGTTTTGATGGTGGCAGGTATATTTAAGACTCTGTAGTTGGCTGTTAAGCAGTGAAAGATAAAGTGAGCCATAGTGACAGGACAAGGGGTATGCTCTGCTTTCTACATGACCAAGGAAAATAAGACTTTGATGTCCATACTCACAAAATACCTCTATATTAATAAAAGTTATATCAAAGTATATGTTCCTTGTGTATGAATTTTGTGGTAAAAGTATATATGAAATATTTGAAATAGTGAATATTTTTGTGCAGGTAACCTTGAAAATACTTTGAAACCTGTTGAAAACTATATAGTTATTAATCACTACCATTACCTAATTTTACTAGCCATGAATACCTTTCTACTTCATTAAGCTTTTAGATGTAATAATATAGTGTGATTTTTTTTCGGTCTTGTACTTGAATATCCGAGGCATTTTACAGCTTATGATACTTCCCCCTCTAGCAAAGAAAAAAAGAAAACTCTTTCCAAAACTCATTTTTACTTGGTGAAAATAAAGTTTTTCCTTTAAGACCTCTTTACAGAAATCACTCTTTAGTTAAAAAGATTTCAAGAATAAGACAATATGACAATTTTGTCACCATGCAAAATGTGAAAACTGTAATTAACATAAAGCATTTCATAAAAGTATGTGACAGAATAAATGTCACTTGGGCAATCAAATCTTGAAATCCTGTAGGAAAGAATGAAAAAAAGCACTTGGCATTCTATCTTCATAGGAACCATGAAATGTCTATCATAATTTGGTATTACTATAATCCTGCTAGAATGAATACAAACAACTCTAAGAACCATAAACTTCCAATAATTTTTATTGTGTCTTAAATTAAGTGTACAAATATTTCCAGGGCTTTGCTTTTTCTCCCATATCATAAACACATTTGCTAGTGCATTATTTTAAAATGGCATTCTTTAGTCCAACATTGATGCCTAATTATATATTGTCAGTCAAATAAATACACTTAACTCCTATCTTTTCATTCAGATAGTCACATTTTAATGGGAACGTATAAAAAACAAATAAGTTATGTGTATAACTAACATATTCATATGTCTTAATACATTTAAGTTTAAAGCATAATGAAGTTATTGACGGACAAAAAAATGTGTGCCATGTTTTATTTAGAAAGGAAGCTTATGATACATTTGCATTTGAGTATGGTGATCCATATGTGACTATAACTGATAGGAAAAGTATGTTTTTTATTTTTGGGATTCAAATATCAAACTATTTGCCAAAGGATCAGTAGAACATTAAATCCACCAGAACCTACCTTGTTGAAAGGCTGAAAAAATCAGAGAGAGAAAATTGGTTTGTTAAATACATTTACTTAAAAATTGACTTCTAGGGGCGCCTGGGTGGCGCAGTCGGTTAAGCGTCCGACTTCAGCCAGGTCACGATCTCGCGGTCCGTGAGTTCGAGCCCCGCGTCGGGCTCTGGGCTAATGGCTCAGAGCCTGGAGTCTGTTTCCGATTCTGTGTCTCCCTCTCTCTCTGCCCCTCCCCCGTTCATGCTCTGTCTCTCTCTATCCCAAAAATAAATAAACGTTGAAAAAAAAAATTAAAAAAAAAAAAAAGATACAACTGTGTTTAGGGATTTATTTTTCTTCCCTCCAGAAGCTCAAAACACACCACTGTGTAAGGATTTTGAATTAATCCTATTATAAGTAAGTACACTACATCTACTTTCCTAACATTTCTCTTTGTCATTTTCTAATATTCTATTAAATTGGTATTTATTAGGGTTGTAGAAGGATAAACTGGGGAAAGCACAGCAAATAAAGAAATTTTACAGTAACTACATTATCTGTAAAGATACTTTCAAGCTGTGTAATAAATCTTAATTACATGGAAAAAAAAGTAGAGTACATATTACTATTGCTTTACTAAAAACTAATCATTTGTTTAGTCCCATTCTATTGAATGGTTTAAATACTCTATCCCTCATTTCATAATTGTAGGAAATGAGTCCCAACTTTTAACTTGCCCTTGAGAATGTGAAGTCATTTGCATGGAGAGAACATACTCCCTTTACTTGTCTTGCCCACAGCATATGAAACCTAAAGTCAAATCATTATTAATTAACTTTCATTCCTGAATTCAGAGAAACACTTTCTTTTATATTTAATTAGCTGGTTTCTCTGATATATTAGTAGAAAGGTAACTTTTTTTATTGTGATACAAGAGTATTCATGTCTAAATTTTAATTTTTTACTTATTTTAATGTTCAGGAAACTCTAAGTTCCCTTTAATTATCATTCCCTTTAATTATTCAATGGCTAAAAGAAAGGTTTGAAAACATGGTAATAGGTGGTGATCTAGGTCTCCCCCCTTTAAGTAGGGCAGGCTTGCAACCTCCTTGTGACTACTAGCATAGGGGGGAGGTAGAGCTGGATGACTTTTGAGGCTGGTAATAAAAGGCAGTCCAGCTTTTTCCTTGTTGGCTAGAACACTGAAGCCTCTGCAGTCAAGTGAAGTCTAGCTACTCTGAAGCAGCCATGCTGGGAGGAGGCCAAGCTTCCAGTACAGGCCACACTTCTGCTCTGATCTGCTCTAAGGTCCTGGGCCTCAAGCCCTTCCAACCCATTTGCCAGGGAATGAATCTTTAGCGGAGCCCTGCCCCAGCCATAAAGCCATCTCCAGCCTTCGGGTTTTCCCAGCTGGAAGCCCCAGACACTGTACAACAGACAAAATTTCCCCCTCTGTGCCTTGTCTGAATTCCTGACCCACAGAATCCACAAGCATAATAAAATTATTGTTTAAAGCCATTATATTTGGAGTGGATTGTTACAGCAGCAATTAGAAAACTAAGCTTATCTTTACACTTATTTTCTGATTCTTCATGTTAAAAAAAGTTCAGCACAAATGAGAGGAAAATCAAAAGATGAAAATATGGCTTTTCTAATCTTAAAAAAATTTATTTTTATTTTTGAGAGAGAGAGAGAGAGACAGAGACAGAGACAGAGAGACAGAGTGCAAACAGGGGAGGAACAGAGAGAGAGGGAGACAGAAGCTGAAGGAGGCTTCAGGGTCTGAACTGTCAGCACAGAGCCAGAGGCAGGGCTCAAACCCATGAAGCCATGAACCGTGAGTTCATGACCCGAGCTGAAGTCAGCGGCTTAACAGACTGAGCCACCCAGGAGCCCCTTGGCTTTTCTAATTTTGACAAATGTTTCTATTTCAAAAATTGCATGCCTTTGTATGAGATAATTTATTAAAATTATATTACAATTGAGAGTCTACATTTGTAACATAATTGTATTAATATACTTTAAAATATCTCATAATAAATACAATTGAAATGTTAAAAATAATTAAGTTATGCATGCAAATTATCACCAGCAAATAGGTATTGAGATCCTAGCTTATTCATGGCAATTTACTGGATATTATAAGTAAAATTCACATAAATTATAGATCAAAATAATTTAATTTAGAAGTCTATAATCCAAATGGTATTTAACACAAACAACAAAAAAAGAGTGGTTAGGCATTGATCATAACTACACCTCCTGTTCTTATGCTGGCATAATCTGTCATGTTGGCTTATAAAAATCTTTTCAATGCTTTCTCTGAAGGCCAGCATTTTGGTTAAATAGATACAAGGACTTTTACTGCTAAGGTCCCATAGTATAGAATCTGTCATTGGATAATCATTAGAAATGAAATTGAGGGTACCTGAGTGGCTTAGTTGGTTAAGCATCTGACTTGATTTTGGCTCAGGTTGTGAGATCAAGCCTTGCATGGGGCTTTAAGCTGGCAGCATGGAGCCTCCTTAAGATTGTCTCTTCTCTCTCTCAAAATAAATAAATGAACATTAAAAAAAAAAAGAATTGCGATTGAACTTGCTAGAGAAATCATCACAGAAAAGTGAGAGTCAATGTGATATATTTGTGGGTCACAGTTCATCTTAGCATACTTACTACGTATTTAATAAATGGGCATTATATTAAAAAATATAAATTACAATTGAAAAGTTTTTTTTAAGAATGATAATAGCCATGAGATACCTGGGTGCTTCAGTCAGTTAAGCATCTGACTCTTGATCTCAGCTCAAGTTTTGATCTCAGAGTCACGAGTTCAAGCCTTCCATGGGGCTAACGCTGAGTGTGGAGACTACTTAAAAAAAAAAAAAAAAAGAATGATAATATCCATTATGGATAATGGCATAGAGAAAATGGCAAGCACATTTCCTACAGTTATGAATTGATAGAACTACTGAAAGGAAATTTGGTATTATTTTTCAAAGGCATATTTTTGCTGATCCAAATATAACTTCTAGAAATTTATCTTAAGGAAGTAATCATAACATAAGCAAAAACATAGCTATAAATTTAAATATTATAAAATAATATTGAAACATTGGAGGCAAACTATCTTGGCGTTTATTGCTGTTATAACAAATCACTGCAAATTTGGTGGCTTAAAATAGCACATATTAATTATCTTATAGTTCTGCAAATCAGAAGTCTGACAAGAATCTCAGTTGGCTAAAACCAAGCTGGGGGCACGAATGCATTCCTCCTGGAGGTTGTAGGAGACAACCCATTTCCTTACCCTGCCTAGCTTCTAGAAGACACCTGCATTCCTTGATTCTTGCCCCATTTCATCCATTTACAGATTCAACAATGGTGGGTCGAACTTCTCACCTTGTGTCTCCCTGACCTTCTTCTTCCACTTCTTCCATTAACATGTTTCCCTCCACCCTACCAGGTGGCAAAAGTTCTCTTTTTTTTTTTTTTTAAACTTTTTTTTATTTTATTTTTTGGGACAGAGAAAGACAGAGCATGAACGGGGGAGGGGCAGAGAGAGAGGGAGACACAGAATCGGAAACCGGCTCCAGGCTCTGAGCCATCAGCCCAGAGCCTGACGCGGGGCTCGAACTCACGGACCGTGAGATCGTGACCTGGCTGAAGTCGGACGCTTAACCGACTGCGCCACCCAGGCGCCCCAAAAGTTCTCTTTTTAAGGGCTCAAGGGATTAGATTGGATCCACCTGAATAATCCAGGCTACTCTCCCCATTTCAGTTCTTAATTTGTGTTCAAAGCCTCTTTTGGCACGTGAAGTAACATACTCACAGGTTCCTGGGATTATGGTGTCGACATATTTGGGGGGGGGGCATTATTCTGCCCACCACAAAACCTGTATGTCTAAGAAAATAATTAACTAAATAATAATCATTAAATAAATATTCCAACTAAACAATTGTAATACTTGCTTGCATTGCAATGAATGTTATATAGTCATTAAAGCTATGTTGTATGCAGAATAATGATAACTAACAATCTTAATACGTATGTGCCAGGCCCTGTTTTGAAAACTTTTCATATATTGATATTTACATAATCCTCTCAACAGTCCAATGATATATGCGTATTATTACTCCCCCTACCAGTCAGCCCTTAGAGATAAGGAAACTAAAGCATAGAAAGCTAAGTGTTTTGCCTAAGGTTACATGGTTGGTAAATGGCCGAGCTTGGAATATGAAGTTGAATTGCCTGCAGAATCCATGAGCTTAATAGTTTAATAATTAATGAATTGGAGTTAGTATTAAGTGCAAAGAAAAAGCAGATTAAAATATATTGTGTATGATATAATCCCATTTTTACAAAAAATGGTTTGTGCAAAAATGGCAGATTATCTCTGGGCAGAAGTATTATGGTGATTATTTTCTTTTTAAATTGTATTTTGAAAATACTATACTTTTTCAAATGCAAAAAAAAATCCAAGTTTGTATAAAATACTCAATGAATCAATTTTGTTTGTGATCGTAAAGATAATTGCTGCCTTTATAGTTTTAAACGATAATGGATGGAGTAGAACTCACAGTGAAACTCCTCAGTTGTGTTACAAAGCCAGGGGTAAGCTCCTGTTCTTGTTCAAGTGATTGGGTGTTGAGCAGACAGCAACTGACTTAGTGATAGTGTATCTATTGGATTCCATGAATTGTCTGAGAGATAAATGAGATAATACATGTCAAATAACCTTGAAAGTTACTTTAAAGCAGAATTCCAAGGTCAACCAGATGAAGATGTGTAATATGTAACATTCTCCCCACAGAAACAAGATACTTAACAAAAGTTGTATCACCAGACTAGTTGAGGAAAGCCTCATATAGCTGAACAGTGTGTGACTATTTCCAAATGAAAGTGCAATTGACATTCCAATTTGAGACATCTCTCTCCTTCATGCACTTCAATAGGACAGTTGGGATTCTCTTTATAGTCTGTTCCCTTAAGGCTCCATGGAAATGGAACAGAAAGGGCATAGCCACCTTAAGGAATGGAACTACATCCCCATCTACAGCACCTTTTTGTAAGTCAGGCTTCGGCTATACTGTATATACGTGATGCAATATGAACTTAATTTAGAGATAAAAAATATGATCTCAATAAAGATGGGAAAAGAGATAAAATGTGTGTGACCATTCTTCTAAATGTTTTAAGTCATCATTTCTGTATGGAATTCCAAAATAATGGCAAAGAAGTATAGTAAAATATCAACAAAGTATAGCACAGTGGTTTGGAAAGTGAATTTTGATGTCCCACAGTCATACCTTCACACTCTAATTCTGCCACCAGGAACATATGCACCTGAGATCAAGATACTTCATTTCTCTAGGCCTTTCTTTGTGTATCTTTAAATTGACCTTCACACTAGCTCATTGGTCTCTTGTGAGTAATAAGTGAGATGGTGCAAGTGTAGCACGTAAAATAGGTGCACACAGTAAATGCTCAATACTATTCATGTACCTGGTTCCATCTTCTGATAATAATGTATCCATGATGCCAGATCAGGAATAAAAGCCCTTGAAGATTGCATTATGTTGGGTTTCTCAAGATGCAGCACTGACACAAGGATTTGAGTGATTTATTTTGGAAGTGACCCCAAGAAGCACTGGTAGAGGGGAAGGGAAATAAGGCAGGAAGGGAAGGAAGTTAATTCAGGGTGCATGAATGGACCAATATGGTCAACCATGACATTATGGGCTCAATCCTGGTGGGGAAGTTAATGATGTAGACTAGAGTATGTCTCAGAATTTCCCATCTCTGGGTTGAGAAGTTGGAATATTGATCCACCAATTCCCATCCATTATTGGGCAAGAGTTGTTCTCACAGCTGTAACTTCACTCTGGAGTCCAGAACTTCCTGTGGCTACAAAGAACCTGTAGACAGATCATCCCAAGTGCTTGCAGAAAGAAGGTGGGCATGTATTGAAAGGCAAGTATCCAGGGACTATGAACAGGGCACTTAGAGTCAGCAAGATAGCATTATGCTTTCCTTTAACCTATACAGTCTAAAGGCCACTCAGGCTGTTGGTGGTTTGGTTGCAAACCATTGCAGGATTATTGCTGGATCCACATGCATTGTTGCTATTACGAATTTAAAAAAGTAATACAATGCTTTCCACAATACGGCAGGAGCTTCTTCAATATTCAACATCCACTTAACAGCCTTATTTTTGTTTGGCAGTAAAAAGTACCTGCATGCCAAGCAGCCATGACAGCTAACATGTATAAAGATGGAATAGCAATAACTAAAAGAAACATTTGTACCAGATACCTCTGGCTTCAGTTTTAGCAGGGGTTGTGGAGCAGCTATTACCTACCAGACCCCTGCAGTGGGTAACAGAATATACTGGGTTCTCTAAATTCCCTCAAACATTGAAAGACACTTTTCAGAGAAACGCCCATTTACAAATGGGGTGATTCAAAGCAGGCGTTTTCATTACAGTAATAAAATATCTGCATTCCCCAAAATTTAACAAATCAAATCCCTTTTTGGCTCTCTACGACTGACATTTCTGAAAATTCAGTAGCAGGCTTCTGGAGACTAGGGTCCCTATGCCCTATTCAATTTCTTTATATCTAGTCGTTCTGATATGTCATAATATTTACTCAAAGGAAGCAATCATTTGGAATTCTTATTTGTGGTTCCCAGCATAACACTATCCTACACAAATGCCATTTCATCAGAAGGGCCAAATCCCATTTGCTATGGAAAGCTCTTTGCCTGACATGTTGGTTTCATCTGTCTTTATCCTACGGGATGTAGGACATGCTTGCTCTTTGGTTTCCTATTCTCTTTCCTCATCAGTCTCAGCTCTTCATTCTAGTGACTCGCTTCCCCAGCGGATCTCGACACCACACCTTCACCTCCAGGAAAAGTCAGTAATGCCTTCACAAAGCTGCCAGGGGGTTAAAAAGGAAACTTGACTCTTGGATTCTGAATACCCAAGCCCCGGGGGCCGCCACCTGGGCCAACTCGCTTCGCTCTTCTGATTTCCACCCGCAGGTGGCAGCAGCGGGCTCCGAAGCAGGTCTCTGCAGGTTTCCGGAGCCTCTGCCCAGCTTTTGGCCGGCGCTCCAGAGCTGGGTCTGGAGCATCCCCACCTTCAGGAATCCATACCCAGCTGGGACGGTCCTTAAAGCTGTACTCATTGACCGCTAAAATGGTCTCTTATTCTTTAATTTCTTGAGTGCAAACAGTTTAAAGCAACAACGGCAACTCATTGAGTCCCTACTGTCTCCGGTTCTCAAATTCCCCACCAACTCCAGCAGCAACCCGGTCCCTTTTCCCAAGCAGGGTCGGCGCTCCACGCTCCGGCCCTTGCAGATCCTCCGGAGCCGCGTGCCAGGCGGCTGGCAGTGCGTCTGCGGCCGCAGCGCGCCTTCTCCTCCCCTCCTCCTCCTCCGCCTCGCGGGCTCTGCAACCGGTCAGGATGCCGTGGCTGCACCCCTGTTTCATCTGCACCCCTGTTTCATCACCCCACCCCCCTTCCCTAACCCTCCTCTTCGTCCCTTCTCCCCAAACACACACAGGCGCTCGCTCGTAGTGTTTCAGGCTCGGCTGCGGGACCAGGACCCACGCAAGCCCAGGAAGCCACGGACATGCCGCCCGGACTCTTCGCCCCGCGGGCCCCAGCGCCGCCGCCGCCGCTTCTGCGCCGCTTCTTCCCACCTAGACAACAGCCCCTCAAGAGGCAGCCCCGGCGGGGCTGCGAGAAGTTTACGTCTCTGGCAGGGGCGGCGGGGAGCAGTTGAAGGATCTGTTGTAGGAGGATTAGCACATTGGGGCGAGGGGAGGGGCAGCGCCGCAGCTGGACGCGGCGCGGACCCGGCAGCACTGCGTGCGGCAGCCACCGCCGCCGCCGCCCGGG
>NW_024412394.1:80396711-80404943 GCF_014898765.1 Herpailurus yagouaroundi
CGCAGCCGAGCCTGAAATGGTGGGAGTGGGGCGAGCCGGCGCGATGAGCGGTGGGGGCGAAACTTCGCGGCCAGATGCCTGACGGCGCGGCGGCGCTGCGAGGCTGCCGCTGCTGCCCCTGCGGGCCCCGGGCGCGTCTCCGCGGGCGGCGCTGCCCGCGGCGCGGCGTGTGCACCGAGCGAGTGAAGGTATGTTTGGCGGGCGCGGCTGGAGCTGCTGCCGCCGCCGCCGCGCCAGCAGGTCCTAATGCCTGTCACTTCCCAGGACACTGGCAGCAGCAGCCCGGAGCCCCCGAGCCCTCGGCAGGTTTGCCTGTCCTTCCCCGCGATCTGATTGGATAAAGTGGGGGCTCGACGGTGGCCGACGTGGGACAGTCTGGCTGTGGCAGGGGTCTCGGAAACCATGGGTTATTGCAGTGGCAGGTGCACGCTTATCTTTATCTGTGGCATGCAACTGGTAAGTGACACTTGGGTCCTCTTATTCTGTAATGCGCCTTTGAGATACTGGGCTGGGGAGTGCGGTAATGGGTCTGCCATTGATTAGAATGGAAGGAAAGATAAAAGAGAGAAGGTGACAGATAGATTGCCTATGTTTAAAATGATTTCAGGGAGAGGCACTGTGGGGTACAGGGGAGGTGAGCCTTTCCACCCTCACCTATTTCTGTCCCTCTGAAGACAGTTTGGTAGGTGCGGGTTAAACTTGTCTTTAATTTCTTTAAGCAAAGCAAGATGTATCTCTTGTTCCTTTATGCTTTGCATTCCTGTTACTGTAACAACGTGGTTGTCACATATAATTTACTATACAGGTGTTAAAACAGAGAGATATGGAATTTTCGACTTTTCTTCTATATACTAATTTTTTTTTGCAGTATCTTTGTTTCTTCACTGACGTGTGTTATTTTTCAAGGAATATATTGTCTTGTAAGTATAATGCTCTAACAGACCACTATGTAGGGCAGATGGTATCCTTACACCAGTCTGACCTAGAAGCCACGTTGAGTTCTAAAAGTATGTAGATTGAAGAGAAATACTTAAATGAACTCAGTAACACTACTGCCATAAACTGAACCAGTAGTCTTTAAATCGCAATTATTAAAAGCAATTCTAAGGAAAATTATTCAATCTCACATTATGTATGTAATTGCTCCTGAAATAGAGATATTGTCTGATCCTATAGGATGGAGAATTATATATGCTTTTTGAAGAATGTTGTATGTTTGCAAAGAGGCAAGAAGCCAGTAATGGAAAACATCAAGTCTATGAATTTAAATTCTCTAAGGGCAGTCGAAGGAGGGGCTGAGGATAGTTTAGAGGTGAAAAATCTACTACTGTAAGTGGTTAATTTGAAGTGGGAGTACTTGCTCACTCCTGCTATCAAACAGCTTTCCTTGGAAAGTATAAATTAATCTGAATAGCCACCCACATTTCCAACAATTGTTTCATAAAGGCTGAAAGGACTACAAGATTGAAGGAGATTTCTGAGAGCCCAATCAGTAAAGTGTTCAAAAGAGCAAGGATTTCCTATTGAAACTGATAGAAGAATTCCTTAAGTGGTCTTCATTGTTTATCAATGGTCTTGAAGCCCAAGAGTGTTTGTTTTGTTGTTGTTGTTGTTGTTGTTGTTGTTGTGTTTACTATTTAGCTGAAGGAATGCCTTTTGTTGCATATTGTCTTGGGGTGTTTTCCTTCCCCAGTAAAGTTATCTCAAGATATGTATTTTGATCTATGAATTTCTTAAGGACTTGGTTTTAAGAAAAAGAAGGTGGAACTATAAATATAATTTTAAGAATATAATATTTTTTCAGTGATGTATAAACCGGTTTATTTCTCTTTTCTATATATTAATTTAAGTTTTGCAATGAAGGATTTTTACTCTTAATGATAAAGCTAATCAGAACAATGAGTTTACTTTGTTAAACCACTGGTTAGGCCAACTATGCCAAATTGTATAAACGTTATCAAAACATTCCTGTGTTCATATATGATTCAGAAAAGAATACATTTGCTGATTCACTGTGTAAAAACATAAAACTGTGAGAACGAGTGGGTGGGTAAGAGTATTCTTTTGCTCTTTTCAATTAAAAAAAAATTAAATGTGATTTAATTTTTAATTGTGTAGCATAGTAGGGATTTATTATGGCAATTGTAGGCATTAGATCCATGTGACATGTTGTGTGATGAATACAAACTTCTCAAGAACTTAACAATTTTAGAAACACATAGATACACGAAAAAGAAACCTAAAGGTACAAAATGGCACAATAAGGCTAAAGATTCCTGTGTGTGTGTGTGTTTGTGTGTGTGTGTGTGTGTGTTTATTTATGTGCGTGCAAATATGTGATGGTGTATTGGAGAAGTGCTACATCACTTATGAAACAAATTCTGAATCAAAGCTAAGTTTTGTAACAAAATAGAGGCAGTTGTAATCTAAGGGTGTTCAGTCTAAGCAGGTATACATTTGAATCTTAAGGATGCTCTGTAAGAATCATGTGATTTTTCCCATTCAGACTTTAAGTGCCACCAGGCTAATATAATTAGCAGCCATGTTAATGCAGATGCAGAACAAAAAACAAAGGACGAAGAACATCCATTGCTTTGATAAGGTGAAGTGATCACATTTAAAAGACCTCAGAGATTCCTGGTGGTTGTTGCTTTGTAGAAATACGGTATTTAATTTTAAATAAAATAATTTCTTTGCAAATTAATAATTGCAAAGCACACACACGCTTTAGGTGGATATATGTGTTTTCCTTTGCTCTTGATAGACCTTTAAAAACTTTTTGTATTATGTTTGAGTTATTATGAGTAGAAGTGGTTTTATAAGTAGCCAGGTTTCGGGAGTCAGTTATGACTCAGTACCATTGATTGATACAAAAGTTCACCTAGTTTTGTTTACTTCTGAAGTGTTTAGTGTGCATCCTGGTAATATTTGGACATGTTTTTTGGTAGTTATACAGATAAATCTTAGATACATTAAAATTAATGAAAGCCAGAAATAGTCTAGGACAGAAACTTTATTAAATTTCCTTGTTAAGTAACTTTAAGTTTCTGGAAACATTTATTTCCAATTCTGTAAGTGGGGTATCTCTATTTTAAATAGACTTAAAGAAATATTTATGTCTACGTCAACTTGCAACTGACCTTTGTAGAGGATGAGGTAGCTCGTAGGTATGGTGGAGGTGGGAAGCTCATTCATCAGGTTATTATCAGAGCAGACACAGTGTTTGATCTTTTAACAAGTGATGGGCAGAGACAAACTCTCCAGAGAAATTTCTCTATCAGGATTCTATCTTAGCTTTTAATTATAGTAAATGTGCATTTAGTTTAATATTTGTCAGACTACAAGTGTGGATAAACATACATTCTTTTAAAAGTGATAAACATACATTCTTTTAAAAGTCAGGAAATCAGTTTATAAGACAAGAATTTAGAATTTCATGCCACAGAGATTCAATACAAAACTTCCATTTTATGAAAAAATATCTGCCTCTATGTATCATAAATTAAAATCTTTGAGATGTATGGTAATTCCAACTTCAGATTTTAGGGTGATTGGTATGGAAAAGGGGGTGATTTCTGGAAACAGATTTGTTCATGTGTACAGTTCAAAGTTTAAGCTCTTAATCTCAAGAAGGTAATTTTCTTTTTATCATTGCTGTCCTTAATGCTCAGAAACTGAAGATTTCAGATAGTAACAAAACTCATCACTGCATTTGCTGTGTTGGATATAGTGGCACAGGACAAGAACAGTCAAACTTCTTATTTACAACTCAGCAGCTGGTGAAAAAGTTTCAGCTGTTTTTTTCTTTCTTTCTTTCTTTCTTTTTGTTCTTAAGTGTTTGGCTGAATCAAAGAGTACTTTATCTAAATGTTGCAAAAATTACTCAGATAATTCTCAGTGAAGACCACTTAGTTGTTATAATATCGAAGAACATAACTTATGTTAGTTTCAAAAGACAGCTTTGTTTTCAGGGAAGAAAATTAAAAATTGTCCACATTTTTGTACACCAGATTCCTCTATGGCACAAAGTGTATGTGCCATAAACTACTAAAAGTACACATTTATGTTTAGCAGATTAACACTCGAAGGTGCCATTCTTGCCATGTGCTTTATGAAATATTGCTAACTTGGAGCAGGTGCACCTAAGAATTGTGTTAGTATACTTGCGTGCAGCTGTGTGAAGAAGCACATTTGAAACTTAAGAATGAGCTTTAGTTTTACTGAACAGTTACTTGATACTGAGCAGTTACTAAGCATTTTTATTTATTTTTTATTTTTTTATTTATTTTTTTTATTTTTATTTTTGGGACAGAGAGAGACAGAGCATGAACGGGGGAGGGGCAGAGAGAGAGGGAGACACAGAATCGGAAACAGGCTCCAGGCTCCGAGCCATCAGCCCGGAGCCTGACGCGGGGCTCGAACTCACGGACCGCGAGATCATGACCTGGCTGAAGTCGGACGCTTAACCGACTGCGCCACCCAGGCGCCCCTAAGCATTTTTAGAAGTAC
Source organism: Herpailurus yagouaroundi (assembly GCF_014898765.1). Classification (NCBI taxonomy): domain Eukaryota; kingdom Metazoa; phylum Chordata; class Mammalia; order Carnivora; family Felidae; genus Herpailurus; species Herpailurus yagouaroundi. Next base: position 80,401,221 of record NW_024412394.1, read on the forward strand.
ACATTTGTCAGAAAAGAAAGCCCTGAATGCATCAATGGACTAAATAGAAACAATCTTATTATAATTATGGAATACTTTGGTGCTGTCAGTTCTGACTTTGTGCTGTGTTCGTAGTTACATGGACCTTTGTTACTTTTTAAAAAACAAAGCATGATGTGACGTGACTTGAAAATTGCTGGTAGAATCTTAGGATTTACCTCGGATACTTTTGACATGTTTGGAAATTCCTCAGAAGTGTAGAACTGTACCTGCCGCAAACTTTCCCTAGTGAGATAATTTAAACTTTTAGATTTATGAATCTACATATGCCATTGCTAATAAAATCTTGTGAACATTAAATCTTGTGGTCTAACGATTTCCATATAATGCTTCAGAAACTTATGATGTAAAAATATGCTAAGAATTTGCTAAGTTATAAAATAACTTTCTTTTTTCCATATGTTTTCTACTTTTGCATCCCAGCATTGTCTTGTGTGTATGTGTGTGTATTTTTTTTTTTAGATCTGTTCTTTCATTCTGATTCAGTACTACTCTACTCTAATGTTTACCAAGAAAGATATAGACACTCCTTCCAGTGTCCAGCTCTCTTTCTTGGTTCACAGACCAAGTGGCAGTTCTTTTTTTTCATATACCCAAAGTTTCAAAGAGCCAATCTGTACAGAGCTGTTCCCCTGCTTTCTCAAATAAAGGCTTGGATGGGCAGCCTGTGCAGAATGCCAGAGTCATCCCTGGCATGAAGCCCATAAGTGGGCAGTGGCCCAGAAATGTGAATAGGCATTGCTACCTCCTTTTCCCTCTGATCCTGCTTTATTGGGGGGCAGATTCTTTACTTGCCCAATGAAGAATTTTGGAATGGCAGCCAGGAACTCCTTGAAATAGGAGGTCTTTATTTCTTGTTCTGTTTCCTTTTTGTGCATGTGTGTGCTTAACAAAAATGAAATCCGAGACAGAAACACATTTTAACCCTTCTAGATTTATACTGGAAATACAAATATTAGAATTATGACCTCAGTTGCATTCAGTATTTGTATATATTCTAATGGCCAAAATTTCAAAGGATATACTTCAGTTGTGTTATTTGGTAGAATTTCAAGCAGCTCAGTGTAATTTTTCGAAAAATAGTTTTTGAAACTAATATTGCTAATAATGAAAACTTTTCTATTTCCAGGACTTATAACACTCAAATGTCATACATCAAATACATACACAAGAAGTATTTCTGTTCTGTTTTTTCATCTATGTAGTGAACTCTTCCAATTTTGGCCCCCTCTCCTCCCAGAGAACTGGGTTATTGTATATTTTCAATATAATGAAATACATAGTCCATCAAGATACAATGTATCTAAGGTTCCCTTTCCCCTGTAACAACAGTAGAAACAAATGATATATTAACACTTAATTTCTACATATAGAATGGAACTAAGTGTGTGAAACTTATGTTCCTAACAATTCCAAGAAATTGAAGGATATTTAAAAACTATGAAGAAATAAGATAAAATTATATTGTTTTCTTTCTGTGGGTTAAGGTAGCAATGTAATTTTAAACTAGATTTTTTAAAACTATTTCAGGTATATTTAGATTGGAAAGTTCATCACTGTTTAAAGGAGTTACTTGCTTCATCTTCCTGAAAGCAGTGTTTTTCATTTTTGCTTAAACTCCAACCCAGGCACTGGGTCTAACAAATAGAAACGTTGGTGACATTAAGTCTGGTGGAAGCTGTAGACTTTTTTTTTTCATTCAACCTGGGATGGAATAAAGTGACTTATGCTAATAATTTTCACCTTTTAAGTTAATTATGGATCACATGCTAACTTTGATCTTTGTAGAAACTCTTTTTGAAAAGTTACGACAGACTGACTTTTTTGTGTACTTTGAAAAAAAAGTTTGTGCTTTGTGTTATGCTTTACAAATCTATCTTTGTAAAATATTTAATAATGAAAACTGTTAGCATGTATTCGAAGCTTGTTTTGGGCTAAATGCTAAATGAGTGTTTTTTTTTTTTTTGTTTCCCCCCACTGATTCCTTTCCAATAATTCTACAGCATAGGTGATAGACACTAATATCCTCACTTTACAAGGGAGAAAATGGAGATTCAGAAAGTTTTAAGTGACTTTTCTTAACTCACTCTCTTAGTAAGTGATAGAGTTTGTGCTCAAACCCAGGTCTGTCCCACCTAAAGCCAGACTGAGCTTCAGGAAATCCCTTCCACCTTCCAGGTAACATGAAAGGATACAGCTGTCCTAGCTTCCATTTCTTTTACTAACAAAGGCAGCATCTACCTACTAATTCCTGTTGAGCCAGTAATCAACAGAAGCCTAAGCAGGCTCCTGGAGGGCTGTTTTACCAGGCTTCTGTCCAGGCCTGACAGGCCCAGGTAGACTTGGGGTTTCACAACTAGGAGTTGCTGGTGCCTGGAGTAGGGAATAAAAGGAGGCACCAGCTCCTCACAGTTAGCTTTGCTTGCTGTTCACACTAGATTTCAAGTGTGCCCAAACAGTGCAAGACATACTTATAGTTCTGCCCTAGAAGAGTGAGCCCTCATGATGAGGTTGTGTTTCTGTCATTTTTCAAGGGGCAGGGGGTTGGGGGGGGGGGCGGAGAGTTACAGCTACTGTGTATTTCAGGCCAATTATTGAGAAATAAGCACAAAGTATGAGCTGGAAACTTTGATATGAATGTTTAAAAAAAGATTCTATGGGAAATTCTTGTTCCTTTTGAAACCAATTTCTGATGAATTGCTAATGCAGAGTAATGTTATGTACTTGTTGTTGTTGTTGTTGTTTTTTAAAACATGTCCCACATCCTAAATGCATCCAGACTACTGATTGGTGAGAATATAGTTACAATTAATTGTTGTGGGAAATAACCTGGAGTAATAGGTTGTTTGAGATAAGAGCCCTTGTCTGTCTTGATGGTGCATCAGAATCACCTGCAGGGCTTTTTCCAAATCAATGGGGCCCACCCCAGGACTTCTGGTTCAATAGGTCTTTGGGAGGTCCTAGACCTGGAATTTCCATTTCTGAGGAGTTCCCAGGTGACAGTGACACTGCTGGTGAGGGACCAAACTTGGAGAACTAGTGACATAAAACACAGGTCTTCACTTAGGGTGTTACGTGAATACACGAACCTGTTTCTGAAAATTTTCAACCCAACTAGATAATTAGCTCATTCTTCCTTTGGCCTGTTATTATGTGAACAAAAAATTCTTCAGGACCAAGTGTGTCTATTTCTGACTTCTAGCTTGGTCCTATTCAGAAGTTTAAATAAGGGAAATAAATGGAAAATCTTTTCGCAGCATTTGTGTCTTTGTAGTGAATAGAGATCACGAAAAATCTGAAAGGGATTCAGTGCCTCTAGCCTATACGCTGTATGCCTGTCACGCTGGAGCAGATTTGGTTCCTTCAGTGGCCTCTCTCTGCTAACCTAGCCCCTCAGTCTGAATTTCTGGAATAGCTTCTTACTGTTGCCAAGCACAACCTTGGGGGAGAGAGAGAGAGAGGAAGGGGTGTGCTGGGAAAGCACTGGATTCAGTGAGGGGGCAGAGTTTTCAACACCTAGCCAGCCTTCTGTACTGAACAACCAAATAACTGTCATTTCCTCCTTTGAAGAATGAGGCAAATCATTCCTGCTTAAGGAGCATGTGCGGTGGGGGGGGGGGGCGCGGGGGGTGGTGGTGCTGGAAGGGGTGGGGAATGCTCAAAGTTTACATGTGAAAGAGCTTC
>NW_024412394.1:80407943-80741679 GCF_014898765.1 Herpailurus yagouaroundi
ATTTCCTCCTTTGAAGAATGAGGCAAATCATTCCTGCTTAAGGAGCAGGTGCGGTGGGGGGGGGGGGCGCGGGGGGTGGTGGGGCTGGAAGGGGTGGGGAATGCTCAAAGTTTACATGTGAAAGAGCTTCACACATGTGAGAAGAGCTTCCTAAAGTTCTGATATCTAGAAAATCTTTGTAATTATTAACAGTTGAATCTTCCAGAACTGTTCCCCCAGTGGCAGTAGGAGTAGTTATGGGCTGTTTATATATCATTTGGCCAGTGGCCTTAGTTGTAACATCTGATTTCTTGTAGAAACATTTCTTTCTTTCTTATCATTTGAAGGGAAATGTAAATAAGGATTATAACACTAGGTTCAGATTATTTTTTATTTTTTTATTTTTTATTTTTATTTTATTTATTTATTTTTTTTGGTTCAGATTATTTGAAATGCATATGTGTCTGATATACCTTCTTGAAGTGTTCATTAAGAATTAAATTTAAACTTACAAACCAATCAGCATGGTCCTTCCTCAGGCTGGCGTTTCTAGAATTGTGTTCCATGGGCACAAGTTCTGCAAAATGCTCTATTGCACATGAGCTCTGAGGTTAAGTAAGTTGTGGGATCTGCAGGCTTTATCCTCTCTCCTACCCCCAAGGGTCACAGCACATCTTCGAAGCTCCTAGAAGTCCTACACGAGAGAAACTCCTGCTTAATTCCACAATTTAACTCCACAATACTTATAAAGTGCTTGCAGTGAACCAAGGACCTCTTTTCCTTCTATCCCCTATTAATCTTCTATGGAACTAGCATTTTCAGAAACACTTTTAAGTGAAATATTACTCCAGGCTAATGATGCACCCTAAAAGTTAATAATATTAAATTATTACCTAAACAATATTTAAAGGCTAAAAATTCAGTACGGAAACTCTTAACCTACTTAGCAAGTATTTAACAAAATAGTAATACATAGAGATGTTTAAGAATATCCAACACTATTATCACATAATTAAAATAACTGAAGGGGATCTTGTTTTCATCTACTTGGCTATTATTTTTCCTGTATTTACTCGAGTTTCTTGAATTATGTTTCAGCCCCTAAAATCACAAATCTTAACTTTGAAACTCAGGTCTGACTGGTAATGGTACAAAGAAGGCAACATGTTGCAGTGGGTTTCCAAGGATATTTGGAACTTGAGGACCCCTGGGGGAGGGCATCTGCTGAAGCACTTTGTTATAAAAGTTGCAGGTGAGGAGCAGTGCCAGCAGCCTACTTCTGACCCATGCCTGCTCTTCCAGCATGGGACCCTAAATGTCTGTCTTTGCAGGGCTGGTGGTAAGGGGTTCTCCTACTGACTTTTGTTTTCTAATCAATGCACACACACTAAAACAGTAACACATTTAAAAGCCTCAACAATGTTGTGTTCTTTGAAAACAAATGGGTCTTAGACTGGAATAGAGGAATCAAATCTCTTCTGTTAACAGAAGTCTTTGTATGCATCTGTATGATGCTAATGACACAACAGAATAAGGAGGGGTTTCAAAGGAGGCTGTTTTAACTGACAGCCATGTGTCGAATGATAGATGGGTCAATATTACGTCTGAAATGTTCAGGGGTAGGGAATTCATATGAGCCTACTCTATAGGAGCTTCTAGCCATAGGAGATATGCAAGGGAGATCTACTAGAGTATTATTTTTTATTATTTTTTAAAATCTTTTATTTATTTTTGAGAGAGCACAAGTGCAGGAGGGGCAGAGAGAGAGAGAGAGGAACAGAGGATCTGAAGCAGGTTCTGTGCTGACATTGGTGAGCTTGATGTAAGACTTGAACTCACAAACCACGAGATCATGACCGGAGCCAAAGTCGGATGCTCAACTGACAGCCACCCAGTTGCCCCTAGAGTATTATTTTTATAAAGGACAGTTTCTGATGTCACTAGGAAATGGAAAGTGGGGAAAACTTTTACACGTCCCAAGGAGAACATTACAGCCTAGTAGCTTCTGTGATCTTGGCCCCTGGAGAAAGGCTCTGCTGACCTGCCTTGGCATTGAGCACTTCCTTTGTTATGGCACCTGTGGTGGTGGAAGGCAGCTTGCTCCTGGAGGTCATAATCTCTGTGAACACAGTGATCCTCACTTTACTTTCTCAATCTGTAAATTAGGGGATAGTTGACCTATAGTAGATGGTGTATCTAGATGCTACCTATTTGCTCCATTTGATTTCTCTGAGGTGCAGATATGAGATAGAGTCTGTGGGTGTGTTTAACTCCAGTTATTGGGAGCGATGGAATGAGCTACATATTTGAAATCTCTAGAAGCTGTTGTAGACTTGATAATACACAAATGTAAAGAGCTCTGGGTCTTTTTCCCCCCTTTTCCTCCTTTTTAAATAATGTTTGCTTGGGGTGCCTGGCTGGCTCAGTGAGGAGAGCATGTGACTCTTGATCTGAGAGTTGTGAGTTTGAACCCCACGTTGTGTGTAGAGATGACTTAAATACATAAAAATTAAAAAAAAAAGCTTGCTCAAAAATTTGATGACAACCTATAACTTGTGATTTTTCTAAAATATTGGAGCTATGTATAGGGTTATGTATTTCTTACCCTTATCAGTAGGGATTAATGGAGTTTCATTTTTGCCCATCTTTCATAAAATGTGGTTCTATTTTATTTGGTCAAAGGATAGTAGTTAAATTATGACTGTTCAACAGTGTTTATAAACCTAAGTTTTGCTTTTATTTGGCTTGGTATTGAAAGTTTTCTTCTTTGTTCTAAAGGACAGGGTTGGGGAGGAGGGGAACGTTAGGGAGAGGTGGCTGGGTCCTGAATGTCTAAGGGTTAAAAGGCAAATACTACTACTGTACTTAAAATGATGTATACATTTTTAAAGGATAGTCTAGTGAAGTCTGTGAAGATGACTGCAAATTCATTAATGAGTTTTCTCAAGAATGTATTTCTGGTTTTATCTACAACATTCTTGAGAAGTTCCACAAGCTCTTAGATACAGGGGACACGGCTCTCCCAGTTTACTATTTTGTAGACTGTCTTGAAATAGATTTTTTGTTCAAAAAAACTGTCCTAAAAATCAGGCAAATGGTATAAGTTCAGTTTACATTTAGTACGTGAAAATCTTATAATAACAGTGTTTAGTGACCTTTAATTATATGCCTCTCTTACTTTAATTCTTAAGGGAAACCTGTTGGTTTCCACTTTCTTTTCACAAGAATGAGATAGTGATGATTGCTATGTTATTGCACTTACTTTGACTCTAGGGTTAAGTACCATAGCAGCCTAAAATACGAGCTTTTCCCTTAAGTAGAGAAATAAACCCCAATGAATTTTTCTGAGATTTCTATAGCAATTTGATGCAGACTTTACACGCAAAATAGTTCTGTTGTTGTGTGTAGGCCCATTTTTAAATGTAATCTTTCATAATGTGAATAAGAATGTTACATATTGAACTTTAATAGGAATAGGTGGACAAGTGTTAGCAAACTTACTGAGGCGGAGGCAGTGATCTCAGTTTATATAGGAGGGATTTCAACTTTTTGGTTGAATAGTAATCTGTGACATAAAAATATCTTCTGTTACAAAGTCTTTGGGAGCCTGAAAGTCTCCCTCATGTGGTTTGAGTGCAGCAGTACATTACTGTCAGAGGCTGAGAAGCAGCTCTGTCTAGGGCCCTGCCATGGGGCGTTGGCAGAGGAAGACCCAATGAAACTCTAGGAACCAACCTAGAGTTGATTCCTAACCTGCAATGGTGTGTTCCAGTTATGATTGTTTTAAAATGAACAAATGAATTAATGAACAGTGGGAGGAAATTAAGTAATTACTAAATCAGCTTCAAGAGGAAGGTTTTATGAAATGTCCACACATGAATAGCCTAATGACAAGTGCTGAGTAAATTAAGTGTATGTTTCTGTCCTTTTGGCAATTAGGATATGGTCTAGCTGAAAGGAATGTCAAGCTGTGTTTCTATCACGGATTGATCTAATATTTAGTGGTTGTAATAACTGAAGATTAGTTTAAATTGCAACCTGATCCTTATTATTTATTTATTTATGAAGCCATACTACTTGCTTAATGTGATAGTACTTAAAAATGCTTTACTGTTCTCTGTTCATTATGTACTGTAAGATTGTATTTCAGCTTACTATAAAGATCAATGTTGGGGAAAAATAAATGTTGATGTAAACTGGGCCATTTTTTTTTAATGTGAATTCATATATTTGAAATTCATATTATTTAGCTTTATTTGCTGCAATTGGTATAACATTATATATCCCAAAGATTTTCTCAGATCAGAATGAAAATAATACAGTGAATTCTTTCTATTTCACATCTCTCTCCACAGCAGTACTTCTTAACTGTTGGTTTTTTTTTTCCCGCATGGTAGGCTCTTTTGAGAATCAATGAAAAATTATGAGCTTTCTCACCAGAAAAATGCCCATACAACTTGAGGGGATTCACAGATTTCTCAACCTGATACGTGAAACTTAAGTGAAACTGCTGATAAATGTTTCCTTTCCTTTTTTTTGGGTGGGTGGGGGGGAGTCTACCATTTTATCAAGATACTTATTGACAAATTTAATTCAGTTACTTTGCATTTTGTAAAACATTTTAGGAGATTTTATATATATGCTCAATATATATTATTCAATATATATTTGAATATATATATATATGTTCAATATACATTATTTATAATGTATTGTAAAGATAACATCTACACATATGTAAGTGCATATGTGTGTGTGTGTAATTCAAGGTAGAAGAAGCAGAGTCGAGCTGGGCAGTGGAAACAAACCAGGCCTTTGTCTAGGAGATTAAATGTTATGTGTAGTTACCTGCAGTATAACATGGGAAGATAAGAACTGTAAAGGAAGTAAGAATGAAGTACTATGGAGATTTGGGGCAAGTGGTCAGTTATGTCTATATAGGCTGTTCACGCAAGGTTTGAAGCGCTGGCATAATTAGACCCTGGGGAAAAGAGAATCCCAGGAGGAAGAAAGGATGGGGGTGCCTGGCTGGCTCAGTCAGTAGAGGGACTCTTGATTTTAGGGTTATGATTTCAAGCCCCATATTGGGTGTAGAGCTTACTTAGAAAAGAGAAGAAATGATAGGAAGAAGGTGAGAATGAAAGTGTATGCACGGGACATTGAAGAGTCAGGTTCGCTGGCAAGTAGGGGAGAATTGGGAGGTGAGGCAGGGAATGAAATGGGCAGGGGTGCAGTTTGTGGATGGACTTAAGCACATTTGGAGGGAGTTTAAACTTTATAGGTAGGGTACGCAGTTCTACAGATGTGAATTCTCCAGGTGAATGGCACAGTTCCCCATAGCGGGATAAGAAGCAACACCAAGTGAGAGTGAAAGCCTGAGGTTTGGAGCAAGCTCTGTGGGGGAATGTGAGGGCGGAGCAGCGATAACTTAAATGATGGCTAAATTGCATCAAAGGCCTTATTGAAACTGGGTGGCGTGCATTTGCAGGGGAACTAACTACTTTTCCATCATTCCCCATCTTTCTAAGAATTGGAATGCGAAAGCAGAAAATGGAAGTTTCCTTGTTCTTAGATTGAACAAAACTGAGGGTATAGGAGGGCTCTAAGGGGTCTTGAAATATGAGTTAGGACTGGGTGACCATGAGTGGGATGTCAGAATCAGAATGGAATGGGTGGTTAGATTACTGGAATGCCATTGCAGATGTTTGAGAACAGAAGGTGGGTTCAGCTGAAGGGAGTTAATAGAAAAGGTAGTTGTATTAGTGGTTGTGGTGAGATAATATGTATAGGGGTTTAGGTCTTGGACAGGAGCATTGCCTGGGGGGGATGCAGAGGCCCTTGATTGGCTGGTGAATTGGGTGGAAGGTTCAGTGGTGAGAAGGATGACAGGCCATGAGGACCAGCTGATAGAAGAATCCTCACTGTATATTTTGGCTTTATTAAAGGTGATCAGAAATAAGGGATGAAGAGGAACACAGCCAGAAAGAAGAAGAGTGTTGTAGGGATTATAGGTAATTGTGAGAATTTGGGGAGAGTTTGGTGTGAGCTGGCAATTGGAGCTGGAAATGAAGGGTGGTTAGTGGGATTCAGGAGGATGAACTAGAAGAATTGAAATGTTTAACAAGTATGTTGAGTGGAGTGATGAAGGAAGGGAAAAGTAGGTTTCAGGTAAGGCAGTTTCTCAGCTTCTGCAGTGTTGGCATTCTGAACTGGATCATTTTTTTTGTTGCATGGTGCAGTTCTGTGCATCACAGGATGTTTAGCAGCATCACTGGTCTCTAGATGCCAGCAGCATACTCCTGGTTGTAACAACCAAAAATGTCTTTAGACATTGCCAAATTACAAAATAGCCCTCTTGCTGAGATGCACTGAGCTAGAGCAAAGCCCTAGAAAGAGCACTTAGCAGTAACAGCAGGTTTTCTTCATACTAAATTTGGAGTTGTCTGGAGAACAGTGGAGGCGATCATGAGGGAAGAGTAGCTTTGAGCCCAGCCATTGTGCACCTGTGACAGTCAAGCCCTATGCACTGTGGCCCTGGGTGACAATCATTGGGAGCTCTATAAAAAGTCAATACCAGCTTTCCTTCCCTCAGCCCCTTGATATTTGGAAATAAAGTTTTTAGGGAAGTAGTCTAGTCATGTAGACATTTTGAAAACTTTCTAGTTGATTTTTGTGTTTTGAAGCAGGTAGTAAATGAAGAGAGCAGGCCGGTGGGTTAGCAGCTATAGAGGTGTGGGGGAAAGTAGGAGGAAAGGAAAAGGAGATTGGGAGATAGGTTGAGATGTATGTTAGGGACCGGGAGACATACATTAGGAATTGGGAAGGTAGCTTGAGACATCCAGTAAGCATTTGTGGGAATATCTACTGGAGAGGCACTGCTGAATCTAGATTCATTTGAAAGCTACTTTTTAGGGCCAATTATGTGCTCAGCCAAGCCTTTGCATTCTTGGCTGTTTTGCTCCTTTTAGTTTGCACCAGGTGGATGTTATCTAAAACCTGGTGAATGTTATGATCTTTCCTTTGGTGCCAGTGAAGACTGTCCATGAATATTTGACACTTCTAATTTGTTCTCTCAACTCCGACTGTTGCTGAAATGTGCACATACTATATCTATCTTCATGAAATGGCTTAATTAAGAAAGATTTCATATGGAGAATACATATTAATTATGAGATAGACATGTAACTGTTTATATGAAGAGCAAGATACGAAATTTTAGATCAGAGTATGAGTTTTTAATTTAATAAAAGATTTGGATAAGAGTTAATATGACTGCAAGTTAAAAAGTAAACCTTTTTTAAGGCTCTAAAGAAATTTGGAAACTTTTCCTTACTATTATGGAAATGCACAGACACACACACACACACACACACACACACACACAAATTATAACCACTGCCTTTCACAAGCTTAAATTAAAAAATGCTTAAGCTATTAATATTCCTTAGGTGATCCCCCAAACCCAGAATATTCAACAACGTTTTAATATTTGATATCCTGATTCACCAGAAGGCCCAGTTATTGCTAAAGAACTATGGCAAGACAGCAGAGATTAATCTTTTAAATTATCCTATCTTATACTGTATAATTTCTCTTGGCCCAACTTGATTTCTTTTGGTAACGCAGTCTTTTGGTGGACTCTGATTTGTATGCCTAGGGCTAGGAGAGTAAATTACATGACTTCTTGAAGGTCCTTTTAGCTTGAAGATTTTATGATTAAATCTTTCATTTAAAAATTGTCTCTTTCTGGGAGATCCAGGCTAGAAAGTACTTTTCCATCTTCACATTTGTATAGAGATAAATTAATATATCACCTCATGCAGTTTTCTTAATACAGTACAGGCAAAATAACAGTAATAGAGGGAAGAAAAAAAACCAGCATGAATACCTCAATAAACTTAGCACCAGATGCATATGATAATTGCAGTTATGTGCAGTCTTCTAAAGATGTACGTAGGTCCTCTGAAAGTTTAGTGTGGAAGGTGTGTGTGTGTGTGTGTGTGTGTGTGTGCGCGTGCGCATGTAGTGGATGCAGCGGGTATACGATGGGAACAAGGAAGAGAATAAAAATGATGCTGTTCAGAAGAATTGACTCAGGTGTGTGGATACATGTAAGAAAAGGGAAGTGGGCTTTCTTAGAATACACTCTGCTTTCCTCAGCACATTGTTCTGGATGTGGTCGGTTTTCAGCAGGTCCTGTTAACTGGATATCCTCAGTGCCTAGGGTGAAGAGCAGGCACCTGCGTAAAGCATCAATGCAGAATGAAATAGAGGCAGAATGGAGAAGACCACTGTATTCAGATGGAACCGCTGGAAGTTTAGGTAGGCCAGATTGCAGTCATCCCCACTGGAATTAAGCCAGGACACACATTAGTGCATGCTACTTCCTGTCTAGCCTGACTAAAGGATTGTTGAGAACTAACAAAGTTGGCTGACTTGCAAAAGTCAGTGCTTGCTAAAATTTGTAAGCTATAAGTGCTTAACAGTATGACCTAATTTTTATGCCGGGGTCATCTTATTAATTAAAGTTTTCCAATCATCTAATTAGAAAATACAGTCTGAACGGAGTCTGGAGGATTCCCAGCCTTACTTGCTAATTTAAAGGAAAGTGGAAACAAAGAAGAACAGCACTCAATTAAAGCAATGTGATGGAAAGCTGGGTTCTGGACATGCCTTCAGAGATGCGCCATACCAGCGGGGTAGTTATTTAGGGTGTACTTCCAGTAGAGACATTAAAGGGACACCAGTGAGTTAGCTTTTAAATGGAGAAATCTGGGCCAGCCCCCAAATTAACTCTTGGACTAGAATACGAGTGCACACTGGAAAGCTGGAAGGCATGACCAACATTACTGATTTAAATGAAACAGTTTGCTCATTGGTGTTATGCCTTATTTTTTCAGCTCAAATAGTACTTAGTCAAAATAGCAGAAAGAGAAGGAATCGTCTGATAAGATTGTAGATGATTACGTGACACTTAAGTACATCTTTTCTCAGGGAAAAAAAAAGTGGATAAAAGATTCTGTGTGTTTTCTAAAGGTAAAGTTCTGTAGCTGAGATGCCACATTTCAGTCCTGAATTTAGTTCTGGGGTTTATTTCTCATCACTGTCTTTATTTGCTCACCATGCTGACAGCAGTGCTGTATCTAAAATTGGGGAAAAAAAAAGACCTCAAAACATTTTATTGAACAGCTATTATGGGCAACCCACTGGACTAAGCAGAAGGTATTAAAAGAAGGACAAAAAGGATGTGGCCCATGTAAAACATACGTGTGCCAGTGGATATCTGGCAGTTGAGTGGTCACAGTTTCTCATTTTCCCACTTAAGTAGCTGAAATCAACTGAGTAGTTCTCTGCAGGTACTAGTAAATGTATTATACAAAGAATATTTTTAAATAAAGAGCTTATCTCTTCATGTTGAAACAAAAAGGGTAAGAGCGAACTTATAATTTTCATTGAAATTAAAAAAAGTAAGCTGCCTGTATTCTTGTCTTGATCTGTTCTCTAGACACATGTTTGTAGAACATTTCCCGTTTACATGTTGTGGGACATGGATATTCCCTCTGTCTTTCCATGTTGACCATCCAGATGCTTGACAGCTGAGTAAATCATGCCAGCATTGAGGTGGCCATGCCAAACCAGAATCTCTCCGTGGCAGCCTTCCTGTAGAGCTTGAGTATGGATCACAGGTTGAGGAGAGGTATATTTATATATCTTGTAGCTGAATTGAATTTAAAAAAATTGATACTTGCTTTGAAATTAACTGAGATATTGTTACCAACCCTTTGTTATTAGGCAATATCGCCTTAACAAAACAAAAATGTTTTGTTTAAAGCCTATAGGAAGATGGTACCTAACAATATTTAAAAGTTAAGATATTATACCTACTCCTCTCTAAGAGATTTTAAATAATACACGTTAAATTAAAAACGCTCCTTTAGATTTCACTCAAGATGCATTTAGAATGAATATATCACAAACCATAGAGGGAAAAACATTCTAGCTGTTTCACAATTATTTGGCCTCAAAAAGAAAGCAGCTAAAAAAAAAAAAAAAAAAAAAAAAAAAAAAAAAAACCAGCTGATGGTTTACACCAACAACACAGCTCAGGATTCATTTGGGCCATTGCTACTGTGTTTTTAATGAGTATTATTACACACCAATCATGTATCACTGGGTCATTATATACATTGACAATTTATAAGAAAATAAAGAAGGCTGACCTGAAAGGGTGGAAGTGAGGTACTTCTGAAACCAGTATCATTATCACCTGTAGATAGATAGATAGAGAGCTATGGATAGATATAGATATTTCTTTTCATTGAGAAATTGAAATAACACTTTGATGAAACATGGTGCCCTCGTATTGTCCCTCGCTATTTTAGATCAGGTACCTTATTTTTAGTTTAGAAGATGAGAGCAGCTGGTTCAGGCCAGGTGCTGACAGTACTAATGTTGACGTGAGATGCCGTTCGGGTGGTGCAAAGAGAATCATTGCCCCTTGATTTGATCATGCTGGCTCTAAAATTTATTTTTTGATCTGGCATTTGACTTTGCATTATACTCAGAGAGTTGGAAATCACAAAGCTGTGCAGCTGCAGAGTATATATATAGATGTAGACCCTGTACCATTACCTCACACACCCAGCACTCACTATTACCAGTCTTTGTAAATGAAGATTCTGTGGTGGAACAAAAGCCAGTCATTTTTCTCTATACTGTAAGAGAGGCTTATAGTTTGAGCCCACAGTGGGTGTGTGGAAGGCGACAGAAGCAGAGCTGGGGCTAGGGGTGGGGCTGTGAGAGGATTAGGGACCCATCAAGTTAAGAAACAGTATTGTTTTCTTATAAGGTTTCTTTTACCCTTGAACATGTGTATGGATAAAGTGATTTTAGAATCTGATTAAGGGGCACCTGGGTGGGTCATTAGGTTAAGCATCCAACTTTGGCCCTGGTCAAGATCTCACCGTTCGTGAGTTCGAGCCCCCCATCAGGCTCTGTACTGACAGCTCAGAGCGTGGAGCCTGCTTCTGATTCTGTGTCTCCCTCTCTTTCTACCCCTACGCTGCTCGCATGCTGTCTGTCTCTCCAAGATAAAAATAAACATCAAAATTTTTTTTTTAAAAAGGATCTGATTAAGATTTTAAAATACCGTTTTTAAAACTGGCAAGAAAAAAGGAACTGAGTACTAGGGAAGACAGAACTCAATTATTATGTGGAGTTAATTGAATTTGAATACTTGTTCTTTTCTGTCTTCCTTTTTCATATTGATGATCATTTTTTTAGAGTGAAAATATATGATTGATATAAAATAATCACTTAAGATAAATGGACTTTCAAAACCTTACATGGAATTAAAAAAATATTACGTGGAAATTATTAATTTGCCCCATTATCACATTTAATGAGATAATTTACCATATCCAGGCAAGTGATTTACACAAATGTTATAATTCTTTGCAGTGGGATAGCTATGGAAAAAAATTTCTCCCAGTATTTTGACAACTCATTTTTATGCCTCTTTATCTCCTGATCTCTTCTTTCTAGCTTTGGGCATTTCTGAAGGCCTAATTCTCTCTTTGATGTTCTTCTTTGACTTTTGCTGTTGGAATTACACATTTTGGAGTTGATAAATCAGTTGGTCAATAAATATTGACTGAATATATACAATGGGACTTATATAGAGCTTGGTGTTATGGAATATGGAGGAGAGGAAAAAGTCTTCCTACATGCTCCAGGGTCCCTGGGTAGCTCTGGAAGTTAAACTGACAAAGATAGATTAACAGGAGAAAAGCATACAAATTAATGTAATTATACATTTTACATGACACAGAAGTCTTCATAAGGAAATGAAGCCCCAAAGGTAGAGTTAGACCTGAGTATGTTTATGCTAGGTTTGAGCGGTTATGTAAATATATGATAGGTTGAGTATGAGGTAAGTAATAAACCAGGGTATCTTGGGGGAAACCTCAGGTGAGGGTTTTCTGACCTGTTTCAGGGGAGAAGGGTGAAGGGAAAGGTCAGAGTGACCCTGCTTCTGCTGTTTTGTCAAATTCTTTCAGCTTAAAGTATTCAATATGCCAAGGTGCCCTATTTGGGGTAGCATGTCTTGAACCCCATTAAATATAAGGAAAGAAGATAATGCTATGGAACTTTCCATCTGGCTAGCAATACTAGAATGAGTAGACTATTTTAGGGAAGAGTCATTAGTGTGGTAAGTCTAGTTAAGTGTTGAGACATGGATAAGATTTAGATGGTTTAACATCAGAGTTGAAAAAGGGAAGTGTAAGGCTGTGTTGATTTAAGACATGACTCTCCCATTTAGATGGCGGTATTTGAGTGGGTGTAGTGGGGGTTATGGATGGACAGTTAAGAGTTGGTTACGATTATGGATTTTAGAATATAATGTAGTTTTTAAGAGCTTAGCCACTGGAATCAAATTGTCAAATGCTGACTCTTTAGTTTTTGTCACCTGGCCCAAATAACCTCTCTGTGCCTTTCTTAATCTGTATAATAATCTGTATAATCGTATTTATAGAGCTGTTGGAAGGATTAAAATAATGCATGTAAAATGCTTAGAATAGTCACTGGCACCTATTAGACACTCAATAAATGCAACTTTTGTCATTATGAAGAGTTTTGAAATCTGACAAAGGATTCTCAATTTTATGGGATAAGTGACATACAGCCAGGATAGTTTCTTTACTATGTAGTGGTATGTTCAGAGCAACACTTAGGGAAAAATGGGTAGAAAATATGGGACCCGTTCACACGGGGAAGGCTCCAGTCAGGAA
This sequence comes from Herpailurus yagouaroundi, assembly GCF_014898765.1. NCBI lineage: Eukaryota > Metazoa > Chordata > Mammalia > Carnivora > Felidae > Herpailurus > Herpailurus yagouaroundi. Next base: position 80,420,714 of record NW_024412394.1, read on the forward strand.
AGCTCTTCTAATAGGAAGTGTCTGGATTTAAGATGATGAGAGCCTAGGATAATAGCTACAATGAAAATGTGGCTAACGAGCAGCTAAACCTGTTTTCTTTAGAAAATACTTTGGACATAACAGTACCTCTGTTGATACAACAGTATCTCCAGTTCAGATAAGAAGAAATGGAAAGTTGGTGCTGGCTTCCATCATGTGAAAATACTGAAGACAGAGGGTAAACAGCTGCTCTCAGAGAATCTTTAGAGAAGTAATTGCTGAGATGCTTGAGAGGGTACTAGGTCAAAATTCCTGGGTCAGGGGGAGTCATTGTTGGAAGGTAACAAGGTTAGGAGAGGAAACCAGTAAAATGTGAATGAATAGGAGCTTGTGAAATTTTGTTTTTGCACTTGGAGTGACAGAAGTAGAGTGAGAGGTCTGTGAGGCATTTGCAGAATTTATTTAGAGATCAACTCAGACTTCAGTCTTTTCTGACTAGTGGGCAGCAAGAAGAGGGCTGGGGACTGTGTTTTCAGAAATGCCACCCCCCATGGGATTGGAAGAGGAGAAGGAATTGCTGAAGAAAAAGAAAAGTTATTGAAGTAACTGGAGAAGGACAGATAGCATATCATGAGGGGGGAGGACACAGGAGCAGGAGCACCAAGAAGGGAAAGACGCTGGAGAGAAAGCATAGCAGGAAGGCTGGGCAAGCATTTGGATTTAAAACTCGGAATATGTTGGGGTATCTGGGTGGCTCAGTTGGTTAAGCGTCTGACTTCGGCTCAGGTCATTATCTGAGTTCATGGGTGCGAGCCCAACTTTGGGCTCTGTGCTGACAGCTCAGATCCTGGAGCCTGCTTTGGATTCTGTGTCTCCCTCTCTCTCTGCTGCTCTCCTGCTCAAGTTCTGTCTCTCTCTCTCTCTGTCTCCCTCTTTCCCTCAAAAATAAATAAACTTAAAAAAATAAAACTCAGGGAATTTTTGATAAAGTAGTTTCATTAGAATAGGAAAAATCAACATGAGGGATGTAGTAAGAAATAAGTAGTGAGGAAAAGAAGGCAGAATATATAGAATGTTTTCAAGGAGTTAAAAAATGCTGACCTGGGAGGTAGGATCCTTGGGGTTTAGTTCTGGATTTGCCATTAGCTGCGTGACCTTTGACGATTTCACTGTTACTAATAGAATTTTCTGCACAAAACTGGAAGTACTTAGTTTTACATTTAGGAAGCACTTTTGACCTTTTCGATATTCGTAATGTGTATAGTAATACAACACAGAGTTAGGATCGTGGAAAGGCCCTCAGAGGCTCCTGAGCATCCAGGCAGATCAATGTTGTAACTGGGGCTCAAAGAGATCCCACACAGACCAGATTCGGACTCTCACCCCTGACAGAATCCAAAGACAGGGAGATGAGTCGAGATGAAACAGGAGAGGAATTTATTTCAATGAGGCCTACATGGGGAAGAGGGCAGGCTAATGTCTCCAAGACTGTCTGCAAAGTGCAGAAAGTTATTTTCAGGTTTATATAAGGAAAACATGCAACAAAAGTCCGTGGGTGCCTGAAGCTGGCAGTAATGGTCAGGCCAATATTGTCTTGGGGTTGATTAGGCAGGGGTCCTGCTTGCTATCAGGGCAGGCCCTATTAGCTGAGGGGATAGTTTCAGTTCCCCTTACAGGAGGCTTTGCCTGCTAGGTCTTTTTCCTGTGTTAAAAGGTAGTCTGGAAAGAAGTTAATTAGGAAGTACAAACTGAGGTCAAAATGGAGGTAAAGTCCTCTTTCAATGTCATTAAAGCCCATGCACCCTACAAATAAATGTGAACCACAGGCCTTTCCTGGGACTGTCTGTTCTAAGACTGAAACTAACATGCATCCACATGCTTATCTGATAATTGTAAACCACAGCCAACCATTTGAAGGGCAAGGTAAAAAAAGACCTGTTGCAGGTACACTGATGGCCATAAAAATTATACGAGATGGCAAAATCCTAAAGGGGCAAAAGATAAGTCTAAGAAATACAAGAATTAAAAAGTGTAGCAGTTTGGGGACATTTTGGAGGGAGGATACCATCAGTTTGTATTCACCTGACTTGCTTTTGAAACGCATTATTACAGGAACTTGAAGTAGCTTACAGTTTAGAAGTTGCTGCCCCATAACCTAGTTAGCAAGTAAAGGGTTTGTGTTTCAGGCCTAGATCAACTGATTTAGAGTCAGGACAGCAGCCTGGCTGCCTGTCTTCTTTTCTCCCTGAGTGAAAAGTTGGGTGTAGTGTGCTCTATTTCAGAAATCAAGGAAGTACATGATGTACTTTTTAAAAGATTTCCAGTCATTAAGGCAAAACAAAATTGGTTTTTAAAGAGATGGTCATCTATTATCTGGGAAATAGCAGTTGTATTCAAAAAGTGTTTCCAGTTTAGAATAGATTATTTATACTAGTTAATTGACAAGCTTTATCTAAAATTCTGTTTTTAAAGTGGACCATCATATTGGCACCTATTTAAAAAAAATTTTTTTTAACATTCATTTACTATTGAGAGACAGGGAGAGAGCATGAGCATGGGAGGGACAGAGACAGGGGGAGACACAGAATCTGAATCAGGCTGCAGGCTCTGAGCTGTCAGCACACGGGGCTCGAACTCACAAACCACGAGATCATGACCTGAGCCGAAGTCAAACGCTTAACTGACTGAGCCACCCAGGCACCCTATATTGGCACCTATTTTGACACAAAAATAGGTGCCAGTGTCACATCCTGGCCCTGAAAGAATGCTAAATCACCCAGTCCCCAATCTGCCAGCTATCGAATACCATTCATTGTTGACAGTGGATAATCTCTCTCTTTCTTTTTTTTTTTTCTCACATACCATTCAAGAGATCATTAGTGTATTCAGGATGGGTTAAAATGGATGTACTCAACTGCCCTAAAGCAAAATTTCAGGTTGAATTTGTTTTGAAAATCACTTACATTGACTTTATTGTATTAAAGTCAGTAACTTTGGTCATGGCAAAGCACCTTATCTTGCCATCTTTTAAAATCTCCCACTGTGTGTGTGTTTAACAATTTCCTTTGCTTTAAAAACAATGATAAAAACCCTCTTCAGCATGAGGAATGATATGTGTTTTCAAACAGCAGCCCGTCTCATTTCAAGAGATGGAATAAGTATCATTAAAATGGTAACTCAAATCAGTCAAAGCACTTTTCTGGAAGATTTAGATTAAAAGTGATTAAGAACTGCTGTGGTTTGCCGATAGACACTATTTTGTATTACATTAATTTCCACATTTAAAAATAGATGACTGCTTTTAATGCTTTAGGAGAACATTCAGTATCCCTTGAAATGCATGGATTTAGTGGAAGTGATCCCATTATATGGTGTCTTTGGCCTGAAAAGAAGGAGAACTACTGCGGAGAGAAACATTCCAGCAAGGCCACGCTCAGTGTCAACAGATCCACAAGCAAACACTGCAAAGGAAGGAGAGATTTGCCAGCTTTTGCCTCTACGTTGGCCAGGAGAAATGTGAAGGATAAAAATGTAACTAGTTGAGAATCCCCTAAATGTTGTTTTGAATAGAACTGGTTGCTTGCTGTTGAAGAGTGTTAACAATCTTGGCAAGAGATCAGGCAAATTGAACAAATGGATTTCCTGTCCCAGATGTCTCCCTTGCTCTAGAACAACTCTGCGATAACTTTGCAGCTTTTATTCATTTGCTTAATTTAGGCCTTTTCTACAACATTTCTTGCTCATGGCTGTACCAGTTTAGAAAACAAAACAAAACAAAATGAAAACAATAAAATTAAACTACTGAATACATTTTGCTATCAGTGAAGTTAGTGACAGTCAGTCAGAATCACTAGGTTACCCAGTAAATCAGATAACTGTGTTATTGCTTTGCACATCAGATATTTTTAACGAATGATGTGGAATATGTGAAATTAATAACTGTATTACCTTTTAACAAACATTTGCGTTTGAATATATTCTTAATGAGATGGTGTTATGATTAACATAGTAAAAATTGGAAATCTTTAAAAATACTCTTTAAGGCCTTTCATATTTTTTTAAATTTTTTTTAACGTTTTATTTATTTTTGAGACAGAGAGAGACAGAGCATGAATGGGGGAGGGGCAGAGAGAGGGAGACAGAATCGGAAGCAGGGTCCAGGCTCCGAGCCATCAGCCCAGAGCCTGACGTGGGGCTCGAACTCACGGACCGTTAGATCGTGACCTGAGCTGAAGTCGGACGCTTAACCGACTGAGCCACCCAGGCGCCCCAAGGCCTTTCATATTTTGAAAGGACAAAGGGTAATCTAAACTGAGAAGATGGGGATAAAGGAAGAGAAGAGAAAATCCCCAGCATTGTTGTCTATTAAAACATTTTGAGCTATAGAATTAGGCTTTGAAAACATCACAAGATAGCAGCCTCATACATTGTAGATTGCCAAGATATATTGGAATTGTTACTAGAAATGAAGTTTTTTTTTTTTTAAGTTTAGATTACTAACCATATTAAAGATTTTGTTGTATTTTAAAATATTGTTTGGTAGCACACAGGGACCAAATTATTTCCATGTGTGTTATCTTTAAACCTTGGGAGAATTTTCTGATAATAAAACACTGAGGCAGAATGCTACAGCACACAGGACTCTCCCTCCCAGTCTGCTGGTATATCCTGACAAGCCCTATTTGTGGTTATTGCTTAAGAAACAGCAAATGCTTGTTTTGCTATTATAATTTCTGTTGTCCTGCTAGCACGACAGTGGAAGAGGTATTGTGGGGCACAGAACTGGTAATCGGGAAGATGAACTAGACATGTTCAAATCTTTGGAGCCTGGCAGTCAAGATCAACATACTCCAAGGATCCATCCCTTCATCACTGTTATATACTGAATACATACTGATTCAGAGGTGTGCTTGGCAATTTCCAAAATAGGAGAAAATCTAAATCAAGGCAACATCCCTGAAAAAGTTAAATATTTCTTTAATTCGGTGGTATATCATCCTTAGATATGCCTGTGGGAAAGGCTTGGGAGTGAAAAGGAACTGTCACCAATGGAGTAACCCCTGTGTGTCTGGCACCATATCCAAACTATTTAATCTGAACATTATGGCAAGCGTATGGGTATATTGTTAACTTCAATAACTTGATAACTCTGAGTTAGTTCTTTATCCTTTTTTAAAACAAAATGTACCTATTTAAAAAATAATTCAATCTTACATTGTGATGTTGGATCCTGATTATACATGAATTTCATGCATACCAACTCTCACTATACAGCTGAAATTATGAGAGCACAGGAGGGTAGTGTTGTGACTTCACCAGAAAGTTCTTGTTTCTTTATTATCTTATTAGTGAACCAGATGTAGCTACTGAAATTGATTACAATGTTTGAGGTTAGTTCGATGCAAGATTAAAACATGGAAAAGAAGTATTTTTCTTATGGTGCATCTTTCTCTAGCCACCATGAGATATAAGGTAACTTACTGTACTGGACCCTGATGTTCCTCTGTGGGAAAAGTGGATGAGAAAAAGGATGCTTCCTCTTCACCTTGACACTTGATGGCCCAGCCTCTCACTCCTGGGTGAGAGGTTTGAATTTAGAAACAATTAATAAGTAACCACCATTTTCAAGCTACAAATAATATTGAATTATCTCTTGTGGGTCTTACTTTGTAGAAACCTTTTTAAAAAATTTCTTTAATGTTTATTTTTGAGAGAGAGAGAGAGAGAGAGAGAGAGACAGACAGACAAAGTACAAGTGGGGGAGGTGCAGAGAGAGAGACACACACACACAGAATCCAAAGCAGGCTCCAGGCTCTGAGCTGTCAGCACAGAGCCTGACATGGGGTTTGAACTCACAGACCATGATATCATGACCTGAGCTGAATTCAGATGCTCACCCGACTGAGCCTCCCAGGCACCCCTGTGTAAACCCTTTAAAGTGTAATTTTACTAATGGCTTTGCATCGAGAGGCTACAATTATAAGAAAAAGTAAAGTTTTGAGTACCTTATTGGAATTTAAGTAATTTTTTTCTTTATTTCAAAATTGCATTCAAATCTGTTAAGTACTACTGTCACAGTAGAACACGATCTAGCGAAGATGTGCACATGTGTTCTGTTTTGTGATGGAAATGTTGTTAGGAATATTTCTATAGAAATGTCCCAGAATTGTGTGTGAGTATGACTAACTGTGCAAAGTATTTAAATGCTCTTTCAATGGAAAAAAGAGTGATGATTGCACAAGGTTCTCACTATTACGTCAGCTAATTTTTAAATTACTAATAGAAGAAGCTCAACATTTTGCTGAATGAAATTTACAGTATCTCTTGTTGCCTAAAAGGAAAGACTTTATTTAGCCTTCTGCAAAGCTTTAACATTGAACTAGGATAGGCCAGATGCGGCAGGCACTAGGGTAAGGGTGAGGAGATAATTGTGATAAGATGTTATGATTTATAATTTATGATTTATAATAACATAATCTATAAAAAACCTGCAGCCCCTCTTTCCTGTGTTTTTAATTTAGAATAGCCTGCTTCTTTTTGTAAGAAATGCTGCTCCAGTAATCCCCATGCAGCTGCCTTCCTTACCTTAAGTAACTATTGGAAGCTTTCTCTTGTACCTGCAAAACTGAAAGGAATCTGAAAAGCATATATAACTAATGGCTCATAAATATCCTGTTTTTATAGACTTCTGATGTTTAGAGGAATATGGTAAAACCTTTAGGCTTTAAAAACAATTTAAATCAAACCAAGAGATTTGAATAGGGGGACAAAAAATTTTTTGTGTTTTTAATCTTCCACCTTCTGAACTTTGCCAAGGAAATCTAAGTCAAGGGATTGTAAATTATTTTTTAATCCCTGCACTAGCCTTTACTATTTAAAGAAAAAAAAAACACAGCTTGCTTTGCCAGCCATCCCCCAATCTACTTCAAATGTGTATTTTAGCACTTGCATAAATATGCTTGAATTACTTCAGTAAATCCTTTAAACAGTTTCCCATTCTTTGAAGTAATTCTCAGTGGTTTTTTTTTTTTTTAATATTGTGTTCCCTCTACTTTCCTTATCTCTCATGCTTACTCTCCCAAAAAACTTTCAGAAAAAGTGGTGGAATCATTATTTCTCGCTCTTCACTGTTTTTGCACAGCCGATTTCTTTTTCACTGAATGCTGCTATTCTGAGTAGTACAATGAAATTTTAAATGTAAACCCTTATGTAATAAAGTTGCTTAGCACTATTTAATTTTAATTTAATTATAGAAGCACTTCAAACATGGGTTCACTCTCAGAAACTTGTAGAGTTAGGAAATCAACAGGAAAGATCATGTAGTGAAGCCATTTCCCTACAACTTCCAAAGGGGAAGAATGATCTTGGGATTTAGATGATGGGGTAGGAAGATTCTGAGCTCACCTACTCTCATGGACACACCAATATCAACAACTGTCTCTGAGAACTAACTGAAGACTAGCTGAACAGATCATATACCACTATGGATATAAAGAAAAAGCCACATCGAGTTGGGTAGGAGGGCCAAAGTGTGGGTTAGTCAGGACCCTCAAGTGGGAGGAATATCACAATTGTAGAGACACTCCCTGAGTGCTAGGGGTCTTATCCCCAAATGGGGCTTCACAGCCCAGGGGTTCTGCACTGCGAAGATGAGCCCCATAATTCTAGCTTTGAAAAGCAACAGGTCTTATGTCTGAGAGAGCTAGAGGGCAGTAGGAAAATGGAGACTCAGTTCTTAAAGAGTATGCATCCAGTCTCACTTCCTGTTGCAGAGGCAACAATTTGGAAAGTGCTTGGGTTACACGTGAGGAAATCCATTGATTAAATTTAGGCCATGTGCCAGAGGGGCAGGGTTCTGTGGGAATTTTCTCTGGGGATGAAAGCATTGGCAATTACCTGTCACTTCCTTTCTAACCAGCTGGCTGGCTTACTCCATCCATCATGCTAGCACTTCTTGCCCCACCCTGCCCCTGGTGTTCCCCTGTGGAATTGCCCCACTCAACCTTTATGCTTGGTCTAGAGCCTCTCCCTTCTCCACAGTGTTGGGGAGGTGCCCCTCAGCCAGGACTGTACATACTCCCAAGAAGAGCATGGCTCTGCCATTCCTGGTAAGCAGCATTGGTTGGCATTGGAGCCCCTCCCATGCACCCCTGCCCTTCGGAGGGGGCAGATCCCACAATAAAATTCCTACAACAGTCACAGCTAGATCTTGTAGCAAGCTATGCCAGAGGCCTGCCCCACCTACCAGCATGCCTACAGCTGTCACTGCCATGCCTTGCAGCCAGTTGTGTTGGGGGTGGGGGGGGCAACCCTGCACTCTAGCATACCTACAGTAGTTGTGGCTGGGCCTTTCAGCCAGATGGGGTGAGGGCCAGCCTTGCTCACCAAGGTGACTGTAGCAGTCACAGCTGAACCTTGCAGAGATCCATACTGGGGGACAGCCCTGCACACCAGCTAGTCTGCACCAGTTGTGACCATCCACAATGGAAGGGTCCATGCAGCCCACATAATGTCACACCAGGGGCATTCCTGATCAGGAATGTCTGCACTGCTGGGCCTCACAGGACACCTTTTTCATAAAGCCATTCTTTCAAGAGTAGGAGACATAACTGATCAACTTAACACATAGAAACAGAGGTAGGCAACATGAGAACACAGAGGAGTGTGTTCTATACAAGAAGACAAAAACCTCAGCAGAGGAACCAAATGAAACAGAGATAAGCAGTTACCAGATAAAGAATTCAAAGTAGTAGTCATAAAGATACTCACTGAACCCAAGAATGGATGAACACAATAAGAACTTCAAAGAAGAGATAGAAAATATAAAAAAGAACCAATCAGATCTGAAGAATCTAATAATTGAAATTAAAAATACACTAGAGGGCAACAACAGATTAGATGATGTGGAAGAACAGAACAGCAATCTGGAAGACAGGGTACTGGAAATCACCCAGTTAAAACAGCAGAGAAAAAAAAAGAATTTGAAAAGTAAGGATATTTTATTTTATTTATTTTTTTTAATTTTTTTTTCAACATTTATTTATTTTTGGGACAGAGAGAGACAGAGCATGAACGGGGCAGGGGCAGAGAGAGAGGGAGACACAGAATTTGAAACAGGCTCCAGGCTCTGAGCCATCAGCCCAGAGCCTGACGTGGGGCTCGAACTCACGGACCGCGAGATCGTGACCTGGCTGAAGTTGGACGCTTAACCGACTGCGCCACCCAGGCGCCCCTGAAAAGTAAGGATATTTTAAAGGACCTCTAGAACATTAAGCATACTAAAATTTTCATTATGTGGGTTACAGAAGGAGAAGAGAGAAATAAAGGGATAAAAAACCTATTTGAAGAAATAATGGCTGAAAGTGTCCCTAACATGTTGAAGAAAACAGAAACCAGACCCAGGAAGCACATAGACTCCCAAATGAGATGAATCCAAAGAGACCTCTGACCAGGACACATTATGATTACAGTGTCAACAGTTAAAGACTATTAAGAAAAACAGCTACCTATGTACAAGGGCCCTCCCATAAGACAACCAGCTGATTTTTCAGCAGAAACTTTATAGGCCAGAAGGGAGTGGTCCAATAGAGTCAAAGTGCTGAAGGGAAAAAACTTAAAACCAGGAATACTCTACTTAGCAAGATTATTAGTCAGAATTGGAGGAAAAACAAGTGGCTTCCCAGACAAGCAGAAGCTAAAGAAATTCATCAACAACAAACTGGCTATACAGGAAATGTTGAAAGGGCTTCTTCTCTAAATGGAAAAGAAAAGACTATAACTATAAATAAGAAAGAAAAAAATCTCACTGGTAAAGGCAAACACATAATAAAGGTAATTGAACAACCACCTACATAGCTAGCATGTAAATTAAAAGACAAAAGTAGTAGTAAAGCCATCTAGTCAGGATGTAAAATATGACACCAAAAACATAAAAGGGTGGGGGTATACAGTAAAAATGTAGTGTTTTTGGAATGTTCTTGAAGTTAAGTGACTTTCAACTGAAAATTGACTGATGTATACCTAGGATGGTGTATATGAACTTCATGGTAACCACAAAAGAAATACCTGTAGTAGATGCACAAAAAATAAAGAGACAGGGATTCAAACATAACACTAAGGAAAGTTACCAAATCTCAAGGGGAGAGAGCAAAAGAAGAAGAAAGGAACAGAGAAGAACTACAGAAACAACCAGAGAACAACAGAATGGCAATAAGTACATACCTATGAATGATTACTTTAAATGTAAATGGACTTAATGCTCCAATCAAAAGAAAAAAAAAAAAAACAAGACCATCTGTATGCTGCCTAGAAGAAAGCTGGGGAAGTATTCTTATGTAAGACAAAATAGACTTTAAAAAGAAAGACTGTAATAAGAGACAAAGAAGTGTATTTAACAGTGATAAAGAGATCAAACCAACAAGAAGATATAACACTTGTAAATATGCACCCAATATAGGGGCATATACAGCAAATAGTAACAGCCACAAAAGGAGACATTGACAGGAATACGATAATAGTAGGGGAATGTAACACTGCATGTACATTAATGGTTAGATCATCCAGACAAAATCATTAAGGAAACAGTGGTCTTAAGTGACACATTAGAGCAGGTAAAATTAATAGGTATATATAGAGCATTCCATCCAAAACCAGCAAAATACACACTTTTTTTTCAAGTGCTTATGAAACACTTCAGGACAAATCACATGTTAGACCACAAAACAAGTCTTAATAAATTCAAGATTGAAATCATACGAAGGATCTTTTCCAAACAACTGACATAAAACTAGAAATCAATTACAATAAGAAAACTAGAAAAATCACAAATACGGAGATTAAACAACATGCTACTGAACAACCAGTGGGTCAATGAAGAAATCAGAGAAATCAAATATACCTTGAGACAAATGAAAATGGAAATAAAACAGCTCACAGTCTATGGGACACAGCCAAAGTAATTCTAAGGGAAGATTATAGTGATATTATTAAGCAAGTAAATCTAAAATAAACAATCTAACCTTACACCAAAAGAACTAGATAAAGAACAAATCCCAGAGTTAGTATAAGAAAGTAAATCATAAAGATGAGAGCTAAAATAAATGAAAGACCCCCAAAATTAATAGAAAAGATCAATGAAATTAAGAGCTGGTTCTTTGGGGCTTCTGGGTGACTCATTTGGTTAGGTGTCTGGCTCTTGATTTCTGCTCAGGTCATGATCTCATGATTCATGAGATTGAGCCCACATTAGGCTCTGTGCTAACAGTATGGAGCCTGCTTGGGATTTTCTCTCTCCCTTGCTCTATGTCCCTCCCCCACTGGCTCTCTCTCTCTCTCTGTTTCTCTCTCTTTCTCTCCCAAAATAAATAAACTTAAAGAAAAGCAGGTTCTTCAAGAAGGTAAACCTTTAGCTAGACTCATCAAGAAAAAAAGAGAGGTCCCAAATAAGTAAAATAAAAAATGAAAGAGAAGTTACAACAGATACCACAGAAATACAAAGGATTCATGAAATTACTGTGAACGATTATATGCCAACAAATGGAACAACCTAGAAGAAATAGATAAATTTCTAGAAACATACAATCTCCCAAGGCTGAATTAAGAGGAAATAGACAATTTTAACAGACTAATTAATTACTAGTAATGAAATTGAATCAGTAGTTAAAAGCATCCCCAAAACAAAAGCTCAGGATCAGATGGCTTCACAGGCAAATTCTATTAGACATTTAAATAATAATTAATATATATATTTCTCAAACCATTACAAAAAAAATGAAGAAGGAATGCTTCTAAAGTTACTCTATGAGGCTAGCCATACCAAACCAGACAAAGGTACTACAAAAATAGAATATTATAGGTCAGTATCCCTGATGAACACTGATTCAAAAATCCTCAACAAAATGTTAGCAAACCTAATTCAATAATGCAGTATGAGCATCATACACTATGATCAAGTGAGGTTTATTACAGGGATGTAAGGATGGTTCCATATCTGTAAATCATTTCATGTGATGTACCACATTAAAAAGAAGGATAAAAAAACAACCTATGATTATCTCAATAGCTGTCCAAAAATCACTTAGTAAATTCAACATCTTTTTATGATAAATACTTTCAACAAAATAGATATACAAGGAACATATTTAAAGATGATATAGGCTGTATATGACAGGCCCACAGCTAACATCACACTCAGTGTTAAAAAGCTGAAAGGTTTTACCTTTTTCTCAAAGATTCAGGAATAAGACTAGGATGACCATGATTGACACTTATTCAATATAGTATTGGAATTCCTAGCCACAGCAATTAGACAAGAAAAAGAAATAAAATATATCCAAATTGGAGAAGAAGTAAAACTATCACTATTTGTGGATAGCATGATACTATGTATAGAAAATCCTAAGGACTCCACAAAAAAACTTAGAATAAATGAATTCAATAAAGTCACAGAATACAATATTAATATACATAAACCTGTGGTATTTATATATCTTAATAGTGAACCAGCAGAAAAATTACGAAAGCAATAAAATTCACAGTTGCAACAAAAAGAATACAATATTTAGGAATAAATTTAACCAGAGTGGTAAAACCAGTACCCTGAAAACTTCAAGACATTGATGAAAGAAATTTAAGATTACACAGATAAGTGGAAATGTATACTGTGTTCATGGATTAGGAAAATTAATGTTGCTAAAATGTCAGTAGTACTCAAAACCATCTGTACATTTAATGCAATCCCTATCAAATACAAATGGCGTTTTTCACAGAACTAGAACAAATAATCCTAAAATTTGGAACCAAGAAAAGACTCTGCATAGTCAAAGCAATCTTGAGAAAGAAGAATAAAGTTGGAGGTATCACACTCTATGATTTCAAACTATACTCCAAAGCTATAGTAATCAAAAAAGTATGGTACTGACACAAAAACAGATTCATAGATCAATGGGACAGAATCGACAGACCAGAAATAAACCCATAATTCTATGGTCCCTTAATCTTTGACAAAGGAGGCAAGGATATGCAATGGGGAAAAGAGAGTTTCTTCAGTAAATGGTATTGAGAAAGCTGGACAACTACGGGCAAGAGAATGAAACTGGACTACTTTATTATACTATTTACAAAAATAAACTAAATGGATTAAAGACTTAAATGTTAAGACTGGAAACCATAAAACTAGTAGAATAAAATCTAAGCAAGATGCTCTTGGACATCTCCTTGAGCAGTATCTTTTTGAATCTATCTCCTTAGGAAAGGCCAACAAAAGGAAAAAGGAATGGGGCTGTATCAAATTAAAAAGTTTTGCACAGTGAAAGATATCATCAACAAAAACAAAAAAGTAACCTATGGAATGGAAGAAGATATTTGCAAATCATATATCCTGTAAATGATTAGTATTCAAAATGTATAAATAACTCATACTACTCAAAAAAAAAAAAAAAAAAGAAAGAAACAGAAAACAAGAAATTCAATTTAAAAATGGGCAGAGGACCTGAATAAGCATTTCTCCAAAGAAGAGATATAGGTGGCCAACAGACACATGAAAAAAAATGTTCAGCATCACTAATCATCAGGGAAATGCAAATCAAAACCACAATGAGATATTACCTCATACTTTTCAGTATGGATATTATCAAAAAGATAAGAAATAACAAGTGTTGGTAAGGAAGTGGAGAAAAGGGAACCCTTATACACTGTGGGAATGAAGAATGGTGCAACCATTTTGCAAAACGGTATGGCGGGTCCTCAAAAATTAAAATTAGAACTACCATATGATCCAGCAATTCTACTTCTGAATTTTTAGTCAAAGAGAACAAATAAACTAATTAGAAAAGATAAGATGTGTGTACCTCTATGTTCACTGTAGCATTATTTATAATAGACAAACTATGGAAGCAACCTAAGTGTCCATTGATAGATTTATGGGTAGAGAAGCATGGTATATATGTATAATGGAATATTACTTGGCCATCAAAAAGACTGAAGTCTTGCTATTTGTGAAGGGTGAGCCTTGAGGGTATTATGCTAAGTGCAGTAAGTCAGATGGAATAAGACACATGCCTTATGATTTCACTTCTTTGAGGAATCTAAAAAAAATAAAAAATAAACAGAAACAGGCTCATAGATACAGAGGAGAGTCTGATAGTTGCCAGAGTAGATGGAGGTGGTGAGATGGGAAAAATAGGGGAAGGGGATTAGAGGATATCCAGTTATAAAATAAGTAAGACATTGGGATACAATGTACAGCATAGGTACTGTAGGTATTAGTATTTAACAGCTTTATTTGGTGACAGATCATAGCTAGATTTATGCTGGTGACCACTTTGCAATGTATATAATTATTGAATCACTTTGTTGTGCACCTGAAACTAATTTAATATTGTGTGTCAGCTACTTCAATTAAAAAGTAAAAAAGGAGCATGATGATACTAGTATCCTATAAGGTCAGTGATTTGATATTACCCTCTTTACAAGCTAATAATTTACCCTGTTACTGTTTCATAGATGTGATCAGGAGAAACTAGACTCCTGGGTCAGACAAAGAATTTCATTATTCACAGCATCCCAAGCAGCATGAGCTTCATTATGTGAATTAGATCCCTTTGTGTCCAAGCCCTAAGGAGAAAATGGCAGGAGGGATGACTCCATGGGCCTGCATGGATGATACACATACAGTAGAACTCTCTTTCCCAGGCTCCCTTTCAGGTAGGAGGAGTCCATGTGACTGCTTCCAGCCAATGGGCTATACAGGGAAGTAATGTTCTCACAAAGCAGGGGATATGACAAAAACATGTTTTTCGATGCAAGTGACTCATGGAGAAAGGTTGGGGTCTGAAGAAATTGTCAGACCCTCCATTTCTAATTATTTTCACCTCTTTATTTAATCTTTAATTTTTATTTTTTTTAGGTTTATTTTTGAGAGAGAGAGAGAGAGGGAGAGAGAGAGAGAGAGAGAGAGAGAGAGAGTGAGTGTGTGTGTGCAGGGGAGGGGTGGAGAGAGAGAGGGAGAGAGAATCCCAAGCAGGCTCAGTGCTGTCACTTAGAGCCCAACACAGGGCTCTGTCTCACGGACCGCGAGATCATAACCTGAGCTGAAAGCAAGAGTCGAATGCTTAACCAACTGAGCCACCCAGATACCCTTCATCTCTTTTTAAAGGAAATTCTTGTTTTGCATGACTCACGGATATAAAGTAATTTACATATTTGAGATATGAACTCAAGCAGTTTTATCTGATAGTTTGTGAGATAAAAACCATTTTGAAGACTACTTAAAGAATGATATTTACTATTAAACCTATTTATTAAGTATCTACTATGTGGTTGGCACTGATCCAGGTGTTCTAGTTATTTCAATGAAGAGGACAAAGATTACTGACTGCCTTGGTAACGGCACTTCCATTTTTAAGGGGGAGGACAGGAAATTAACAGCAAACATAAAAATATGTCAAGTATATATTACGTTAGAAGTTGAGTACTGTGGTACAAATGAAAAGTATAGCAAGGTAAAGGAGGTGAAGTTTGCTGTGTATATTATTTTATGAAGGGTTATCAGTATGCAAAAATTTTTGCCTGGCATGAAAAAAACACTCTAGAATCCATCTACTAATTCGGTGTTTACTTCTTTATGTTTATTTTTAATTTTTATTTCTCATTTGATTTTGATTTTCCCTTTCTTCGGAATGCCACTCTCTCATGCACTGTTAAACTTTTGTCTAACCTTTGTGGTTTTGCTTAATATCTTCTACACTATGAAGCCTTCCCTGAGGCCTCCCATCTTCCCTCCGCATTTGTTGAGTACTCTTAACTTATGATACTGGCTTATCATTTTTCTCTGACTACCCCTGTTTACCTTCTTGAGAGCAGATACCCGTCTTACCTCTGTATGACCTGGTCCGGTCAGTGTTTGTTGAATGCACAGTATGTGACTCATCAGTTAAACTAAATCAAGGTGCATAAAGAGTGCTCTAAAACAGTGATAGTGAAGAGTTATAGATGCTATAGTGATACTGTGTTGCTTACTGAAGAGAATTTGTATGGCTACTTTATACAGTGCAGTAATACTCAAAGGGGAAGAATTTGAGTTAACAATAGCTTATAAGAAAATACTTGGCACTCTGAAGAGTTTTCCCTTGAAATAAAACATAGTGGTTATTGTTAAATAGCTTCTAAAAGTCTACTTAAAATCACAAACATGAAATAAAATTCTGATGTTGTCACTCTCTGCTCTTCCTCTGCTTAAATCCATCAAATGGTATCTCCTCACTTCTGATAAAGCCCCTGGCTCTTAATGTGGAACCTCTGGGTTTCTGAATGATCTGATTCTTAGTACTTTTGGACCTCCTTTCTCCTTTACTACATTGTCAGTCTTTTACTTCCTGAGATGTCTCAAACTTCTTTACATGTCAGGAGCTTCATGCTGTACCAGGGTCAGGAATGGTTTGCTCAGTCACACTAGCTCCTGCTAAGGTTTCAGGCTTCAGCTAAAATGATTCTCTGTAAAACCTGACTTCCAGGCCCAGTAGGGTTCACTGTTATAACCTATCACAGTGATCTTTCGGAGAACAACAGGACATTATATCCATGTGCTCCAAATTGTGCCTATTATCTAACCAGGCACTCAAT
This sequence comes from Herpailurus yagouaroundi, assembly GCF_014898765.1. Lineage (NCBI taxonomy): Eukaryota > Metazoa > Chordata > Mammalia > Carnivora > Felidae > Herpailurus > Herpailurus yagouaroundi. Next base: position 80,437,313 of record NW_024412394.1, read on the forward strand.
AAATACTCCTGGAGTAAAAATAGAAATGTAGAAAGGCTGCTTAACTATCATTGTATAGATGATGTTTCTGGACATCAATAATCCTTTAAATGCTATACCTCTACAACTACTATTGAATTCTCCCCTTTGAATTACATTTTCTTTTTATGCAACTTCACCCATGCCAGTAACTTTAAAAATTGTCATTACCCACATCACTCTCAAATTAAAATCTTCAGTTGAGAGTTCTCCCTTGAACTCTTGGTCTGTTTATCTAATTGTTTACCTGATAGCATGCTATGGATGTCTCAACAGTGTGTCAGCCTCCGTGTGTTAGGATATTGCTAGCTGTTGTAACAAACATAGTCCAAAATCCCAATGGTGTAGTGAAATAAAACTTGATTTCTTTCTCACATAACTGCCCAATTCAGGGCTTCTGGTCAGCAAGCAGTCTTCTATGTGGTGACTTAGGCAGTGAATTTCATTCTTTGTGTAGCCTTACTCTCTTTTAAGGCTTGCAGACTTTTGTATGAGGCCAGTAGATGGGGAATGACATGGAAAAAAACACACATACTTCTTAAGTTTTGTGACTCAGTCCTGTCGTCCATAAACCATTCCTGAGATCCAGTCACATGGCCAAAGCTAGATGCAAAGGAATGGGGAGGGTGGGTGATACAGCCCTTGGAAGATCAGCTACTTCCCACAATATTTCCTCACTAAGAACTGTCAAGTGCAGATCCTTCACGGGCAGCTACCCATCTCTGACACATTCATCATGACCAAAATACAACTAATTTCCCAAAGTAACCAAAAACCACACAAACAAATGAACCCTAGGCCTCTTTCCACATTCTTTATTTCAGATAATGCCACATTTCTGATAAGCTGCAGGCATAGTTATTATACTTTTCATCCTCTTTTTCGTAGCTCTTTTATCAAAGAGGTCTATGATTTGTTGTTGTAATTAATGATAAAAAAAATAGGAAAATTAAGAACTTTAAAGGTTAAGGGAATGGGAGTGAAAAGCCCCAGAATCATCCCTCTTTCCTCACTTTCTGTGTAGTCATTACCTCTTCCATTGACTTTGCCTCTTACATATCTGTATCTGTCTCTATCTGGATCTATATCTATATTTCTATATATTAGTATCTATATCTCACCTTTATATATATAGAGACTGGGTTCATTTTCTCTCTTTCTGGACCACAAAATAGCCTAACTGTTCTTCCCCATGTCCTCTGGCTCCTCTCTTGTCTTCTTTACACAGCAGGCCAAAGTGAACATTTAAAATGCAGATCTAATCGCATTATCCCCCTGCTGTTAACACTTCAAAGCCATTCTATTGCTTTTGGCATAGAGGCAAAACTCCTTAACATAATTTACAACTTCACGCATAGCTTGGCTCCTGCCTCAACTCACACTCTGTTACTATTTTTTACTTTTCTAGCCACACTGTTTTCTGGTGTTCTCTGTGCTGCAGTCTGCCATAGGGCCTCACCTTCAAAACCCTTTCCTCTTTTTCTCACCTCCTTAACACTTACATATCCTTGATATCACAGTAGAGTGTCACTTCCTTAGGAAGGCTTTTCCTGATCTCCCTAACCAGGTCAAATTCACCCATTTAAAAATGTTAAAGCAATTTGTATTTCTCTTTTGAAGCACTTAGGACAATTTTTCACATTTCTCTGTGTGATTATTAGATTAATATCTGTGTCTGCCCCTGGATTTTATATTCTGAGTGGGCAGGGGCTGTTCAGCGCAATTTTCTCTCTCTGGAGTCTATATCAATGTCTGACAAGTGATCAGTACTGGATAAATTTTTTTGAATGAATGAATCAGGGAATGATGAATGAATGATTATGTATACCAGGTAGTCTTATCAACTGAAGGGTTGGTGTGGAGAGATAGTGATTTATGAACTTAGACCATCCCTGATATTGTTGTAGCCACAGGGTTTTTAAGTTGCATATTTAAAGTTTCCTTGTGGAACAATACAAGTCTTGCAAAGGTTAGAGCATAAAGACTAGAAATGAATTTGTTCTGCTTAGAGATTTACATGAGAGCTGTACATGGTTGAAACTTTCTTTTTTTCTTCTTCTCACTGGGTTTCCTAGCAACATACATTGACAGTATGGTAGGACATTCTACAGATAGTAATACCCATTGTGTCTTTCTGAAGTATTCATTTATCTATCCAGAAATAATATACTTGCAACTGCATTTCTTAAATCTGTATCTATCTATATGTATATATGCATATTTATGTTATTTGCTGAAAATAGTATCATATATGCATATCATGCAATATTTAAATCTTTTGTAGCTATGATTTCCAAAATTTTCCATGGTGATAACATTTATTTTTAATTTCTGGGAAAAGTTATCCCAGTGTCTAAAATTCTTTTTTTGGCAAGAGAACCATATTGTGTTCTAACTGTGGTAATTATAGGTGTTAGATATTCTTCTCAAGTCTCCTGATCAAATGTTTGGCTGTGAGGTCTTTCTAAAGCATATTTCTGATACCTTTAAACTACATTTCCATAGTGCCTCTTGGACCCCATCATAAAACAACACACACAAAAATTAGAATGTTTAATCAGTTTGAGCTTCAGAAAATACAGATTTTCTATAGTAATAACATCTTTGGCATCTGTATCTATATATGCTCTTTTGCAACGTCCATTCATTTTTTTTGAAAGGCAAAGTAAATAAATGCAAGTGGAATGTAATCGCTTGCTTTTCTCCTGTCTCTAGAATTGACTTTATGTTCTTTGCATTTGACTCTGGAAATCAGTTTTGTACAAGAAAGCATGCATAGACTTTTTTTCATTAAAACATTTTTTTAACTTTTCAGCAGAGTCAAGGGATTCAGAATGAACTATAGCATTTGTGACTCTGTTCTTTGTTTTTAGAATGTATAGGTCTTCTTTTAATTCTATGCTGTTTAGAAATATAATGAGAGTACTTACTTTTGCATCTGATTCCCTGTCTTCTGAACTAACAGCACAGAGTACTTGTGGTGCGTGCAGTTTTCCATGACCTCATGCTGTTCAGTATCTCTGTGATGTGCACACTGTACTCAAAATAAACTGGGCCCAAACTTGTTTCCTTTACTTAAGACATTGGATGGACTGAGGTATAGTTCTAAGGCAATTGATAGTGTGTTTATGTCAAGATAGTTTGTGTAATACAGACATACCTCATTTCATTGTGTTTTGCTTTGTCGCACTTTGCAGATAACTGTGTTTTTTCATAAATTGGAGTTTTGTGTCAACCCTGTGTTGTCTGCGCCATTTTTCCAGTAGCATTTTCTCGTTTTGTGTCTTTGGGGCACATTTTGATAATTCTCATAATATTTCAAATTTTTCATTATTGTATTTGTTAGAGTGATGTGTGATCACTTATCTTTTTTAATTTAAAGTTTATTTATTTTGAGAGAGACAGAGAGCACAAGAAGGAGACGGGCAGAGAGAGAATGGGGCAGGATCTGAAGTGGGCTCTGTGCTGGCAGTAGAGAGCCTGATGTGGAGCTTGAACTCATGAACTAGGAGATGTGACCCGAAACAAAGTCAGACACTTAACTGACTGAGCCACCCAGGTGCCCCTCAGTTATCTTTGATGATACTATTGTAATTGTTTTGAGGTGCCATGAAACACACTCAGATAAGAGGGTGAACTTAATGCATAAATGTTATACATGTTCTGACTGCTCCACCTACCAGCTGCTCTGTCTTACTCCCTTTCTTTCCTCAGGCCTCCCTATTCCCTAAGGCACAATAGTATTGAAATTAGGCCAATTAATAATCCTATAAGTGTCCAAAAGAAAGAAAGAGTGGTATATCTCTTACCTTAAATCAAAAGCTAGAAATGATTAAGCTTAGTGAGGAAGGCATGCTAAAAGCTGAGATAGGCCAACAGCTAAGAAGGCCTCTTGTGCCAAAGAGCCAAGTAGTGAATGCCAAGGAAAAAATTCTTAAAGGAAATTAAAATTGCTACTCCAGTGAACACATGTATGATAAGAAAATGAAATAGCCTTATTGCCAATAGGGAGAAAGTTTTAGTGGTGAGGATACAGCTGTGACATTCCCTTAAGCCAAAACCTAATCCAGAGCAAAGCCCTAACTGTCTTCAATTCTTTGAAGGCTGAGAGAGGTGAGGAAGTCACAAAAAAAGTTTGAAGCTACCAGAGGTTAGTTCATGAGGTTTAAGGAAAGAAGCTATGTCTATAAGAAGTGCAAGGTGAAGCAGCAAATGCTGATGTAGAAGCTGCAGCAAATTATCCCGATCTAGCTAAGATCATTAATGGAAGTGACTACTACACTAAAAACAACAACAACAACAACAACAACAACAACAACAACAACAACAAAACCAAACAGATTTTACATGTAGATGAGATAGCCTTCTTTTGGAGGAAGACGCCATCTTGGACTTCCATAGTTAGAGAGGAAAAGTCAATTCCTGGCTTCACATCTTCAAAGGACAGGCAGACTCTTTTGCTAGGGGCTAATGCAGTTGGTGACTTTAAATTGAAGCCAGTGCTCATTTACCATTTCAAAAATCCTGGGGCACTTAAGAATGATGCTAAATCTACTCTTCCTATGCTCTGCAAAGGAAAGAGCAAAGCCTGGAAGACAACCATGTGTTTACACTATGGTTTACTAAATATTTGAAGCCTATTATTAAGACCTACTGTTCATAAAAACAGATTCCTTTCAAAATATTACTGCTCACTGACAATGCAGGTCACCCAAGAGCTCTAATGTGGTTTACATGCCTGATAACACAACAGTCATTCTGCAGCCTGTGGATTAAGGAGTCATTTTGACTTTCAAGTTTTATTATTTAAGAAATACATGTCTTAAGTCCATAGATAGTGATTCCTTTGATGGATCTGGTCAAAGAAAATTGAATACTTTCTGGAAGGTATGCACCATTCTAGACATGCTATTAAGAACATGCGTGATTCATGGTCAAAATTTCATCATTAACAGGAGTTTGGAAGAAGTTTATTCCAACCTTCATGGATGACTTGGGGGGATTTAAGACTTTAGTAGAGGCAGCAACTGCTGATGTGGTAGAAATAGAGAACTGGAATTAGAAGGAGAGACTGAAGATGTGACTGAATTGCTGCAATTTCATGATAAAACTTGAATGGATGAGAATTTGCTTATTATGAATAAGCAGAGAAAGTGGTTTCTTGAGATGGAATCTACTCTTGATGAAGATGCTGTGAGGATTGTTGAAATGACAACAAGGATTTAGAATATTACATAAACTTAGTTGATAAAGCTGTGGCAGAGTTTGAGAAGACTGATTCCAATTTTGAAAGAAATTCTGTCATGGATAAAATGCTATCAAGGAGTATTGCATGCTACAGAGAAATGGTTCATGAAAGGAGGAATAAATTGATGCAGCAAACATCCTCATTATTTTAAGAAATTGTTATAGTCACCCAAGCCTTTAGTGACCACCACCCTCACTGGTCAGCAGCCATGAACATCGAGGCAAGACTCTCCACCAGCAAGAAGATTATGATGTGCTGAAAGCTCAAATGATGGTTAACATTTTTTAGCAAAAAAATTATTTTCAGTTAAGCTGTATATACTTATTAAGAATTCTATTGCATTCTTTTTAAAAAATTTTTTTTAATGTTTTATTTATTTTTGAGACAGAGAGAGACAGAGCATGAGCAGGGGAGGGGCAGAGAGAGAGGGAGACAAAGAATCCAAAGCAGGCTCCAGGCTCTGAGCTGTCAGCACAGAGCCTGACGCAGGGCATGAACTCACAAACTGTGAGATCATGACCCGAGCTGAAGTCGAATGCTCAACCGACTGAGCCACCCAGGCGCCCCTCTATTGCATTCTTAATAGATTATCGTTTAGTGTAAACATAAGTTTTATATAGACTAGGAAATCAGAAAATTAATATGACTCACTTCAACATTCCTTTAATGTGGTGGTCTTAAACCAAACTTGTTAATATCTCAGAATGTCTGGAAAGAAAAAGGAAGAAATGAAATGTAAATATATATTATATGTAGCTTCATTTGAACTGGAGAAACGAAAGATTCCATTTAAATTCATTAACTCATTTCACTGACTTCTCCCTGTATCCAGTTTTATTCATTCAGTTGACATTGCTATTAAATCCTGAAACAAAATTAGACAAGCATTTGAAATTCCCCCTTCCTATGTTGGTTAATTGAACTGATCCATTTATTTTTTGTGCATAGTTCCTAAAGCATCCTATTTATAGTTGTTATTTTTTTAATAAATAGGAAATGAAATTAATTTACCTACAACCTACATATCTACCTCTATATCCATTCATCAAGAGAGGTTGGCACTTATATCCATGGATGTACTTTCCAGTTATGGCAAAGGGTAACTTCTTTTTTTGTTTCATAGAAATTTCTTTCAGGGCATTTGGGTAGCTCAGTTGATGAAAAGTCTGACTTCAGCTCAGGTCATGATCTCTCCATTCTCAGGTTCCACCCCAAGTCAGTGTCAGTGTGGAGCCTGCTTCAGATCCTTTGTCCCCGCCTCTCTCTGCCCTTGAGCAGAGCTGTCTCTCTCTCTCTCTCTCTTTCTCTCTCTTTCTCAAAAATAAATATTAAAAAATTTTTCTTTGGTACATAAGGCAAACTAAATGTGGTGTTTGCTCTTCCATTTTGGAGGAGGCTCCATGTGTAAGCATAGGCATCATATTACTATAAATGGGTTTATTCTTTATTTTGTGATTATGACCTTATTGCTATTTTTTAGGCTTGACTGAAGTGTGGAATGAATTTATATAGTCTCTATAAGACAACTGGTTTGTCTCCTGCTAATATTGTCCAGAATTTGGGGGAAATTCTGTATCTCTTGAAGTGTTATTTAATTATAACTTACTTATTTTTATGCCCAAGAAAAAAAGGCTCACATATTTGGCTTCCCATGAGATTCATGATTGGGAAAGCAGGGGAAGAAAAGTAATTTACCTTCTCTATATCCTTCTAGGTTCCTGACTGAGACGTTAACAGAAGAAAACCAAATAAAAATTTAGTAACATGTATGCCTCATGTATACATGGGAGATAGGAAAACTGAGTAACTCCTTAAAGTGACACAAGCCACTACCTTAAATACTATCTCTAGCTAAAGACAAACTAAAGATGTGAGGGATGGGGCCAGTTATAGAGGTTTTCAGGTAAAGATCCACAAATAAGGTTATTGTTGTTATGCAGACTTAGATTAGTGCCTTTTCCAATGATAAAGAATTTCTAGAGATTTAGTCATCCTTTGCCAGGTAGAAGGAGACACCCTTACAAATGCAGTTTTCCCTTATAAATGTAAATGTCTCATAAAATGTTAACTTCTACATAGTTTTCAGAACTTCCTGTGTCTACTCTATCTTAAAAATAACCTGCTGCAAATAGTGTTCCAAAGAGGTATATTTTGCTGTGGTATATTTTGCTCCCCTTTAGGGAGCATGCTGGTTTTTCTTCTCCCTCAAAAGTGGACACAGTGACTCATTTATAATACAAAGCATGGAAAGAAAAATAGTAAATCTACAGTAGAGAAACCTTTACTGGAAATGTAGAGGTACATGACATGTTGATATCATGTGCCCCCTGATGTGATGCGATAGTATAGGCACTTTAATTCTGTGGTTATTTACCCCAAAAAACCCATAACCCCAGTCTGATCATAAGAAGGACATTAGGCAAATCCAATGTGAGGAGCTACAAAATACCTGAACAGTAGTCTTTGAAACTTCCAAGGTTATGAAAAACAAGGTAAAATGACAAACTGTTACAGATTGGACTGAGACTAAGGACCTGATGATGAAATGCAGTGAGGCATCCTGGCTCTAATCTTGGAACTGAAAAAGGATATTAGTGGAAACACCGGTGAACTATGAATTAAGTCTGTAGTTTAGTTAATAGTATACTAATGTTTATTCATTTTGACAGTTGTACCATGATCACATAGATGTTACTTTAGGGGAAGCTTTGGGAAGGGTATATAGGAATGTGTCCCTCTTTGTAACATTTTTGTAAGTCTAAAATTATTCCAAAATAATTTATCAAGAAAAATAATAAGAGTGCCTGAAGGAAACAAGGATATATCTGATTTATTTTTCTGGGCTCATAAAAGATGTGCCTTAAAAAAGTCTTGATAAGTGAATGAGTGAACATTGACATATTATAATATGATCTGATAATATTAAATATATAGATCTGAGATTATTTATTGTATTTATTCATATTATACTATTATATTTTCATTACACATATAGAGAAGAAAATAAAAAAACAGCCATATTTTGTTTTACCATCTAAAATAGTTACTTTTAACTCTTTACAATTTAAAAGAAACACTATTTTTTATGCATGATATTTTAAATTGTATTTGAGTTATACTGCATATTTGATTTTGTGCCTTTTTTTTCATTTAGAAATATTGCATCATTACAGTATTCTTGGGGAAAGTGATTTTTAAGAATGTGTAACTACACAACAGACAGCCCCACAGAGATAAGTCATAGAAGCAGCAGTTTGAAAAATGCCTGGGGTATACAGGAGGGAGATTTGTTTACTAATTTCAGGGCCTGTGCTCCTGACAGTCTTTGGGAGACTTTTCCAAGAACAAAAGAACAGGCAGACACCATTTCCTTCCCCTAACCCTTATCCCCTATTCTAGATACACAGACACCAGTGGGAACCAGTGCCTTGCCAACGTTCTCCACCTAGCTTGCTAACAGTGCACCCCATCCCCATACACGTCTGCAGATCTGTTTTCTCCAACCCCGCTGGCCTCGGGAGGAATTTTGGGCAGCTGCAGGTCTCCTCCTGTAGTGGACCTGCACAGACCTTGCTGGCATCCTGCACCCAGCCCCTGCACTCTTCTGTGGACTCACCTCCTCCTATACATGCTTGGCCAGAGCCCATCCAAAGTTGCCACAAGCCCGGCAGTATGTAAGCAGCCCTGACATGGGTCAGCACCACTCCAGAGTGACTCCCATCCCTGGAGAGGTGAAGATAACCACACACACCAGTCCAACTGTAAATCTGATCTGACTGTATGCCCTGTTCACCAATGAAATCTCTTCAAGGGACAACATGGAGAAAGCACCCTGTAGTTTGGCTTCTGCATTTCTGGCAAACACCTGGTCTCACTTACTGAAGCTCAAGGTGGCTCCAGACTAGTCTGCTAACAACACAGGGAGCAGACACTACTCAAAACAGATAAAGATAGTCATTGCAGATGACTGGGCTGAAGATAAAAGTGGCTAAACCATAATAGTAGGGTGCGTGCAACACGTGTAGGAGACACTCCTGAGGCACCAGGTTCTGGTGAACAGGGGACATTGAACTGCAGGTCACTATAGTATCTCTTCTTCATAAAACCTCTACTTTCAACAGCAGGGGAAATAGAACATTTGAACAGATCAGTTACCAGTAATAGAATTAATAATTTAAAAACTCCCCAAAAAACAAAAGTCTAGAACCAGAGGCTTTACAGGTAAATTCTACCAAACATTTGAATAAGAGTTAATACCTAAACTTCTCAAACTATTCCATAAAATAGAATAGGAAGGAAACCTTTCAAATTTATTCTGTGAGGTCACCATTACCCTGATGCCAAAGGCAGATAAAGACACTACAATAAAGGAAAACTAGAGGTTAATATCTCTGCTAAACATAGATGCAAAAATCCTCAACAAAAGATTACCAAACTGAATCCAACAATATAGGGAAAAAAATCATTTACCATGATCAAGTGGAATTTATTCTGGGGATGCAAGGATGGTTCAATATTCACAAATCAATGAACATAACACATCACATGAACAAGAGGGGAAAAAGAACCCCATATGATCATTTTAATAGATGCAGAAAAAACATTTGAGAAAGTAAAACATCTTTCATGATAAAAACCTTCAACAAAGTAGGTTTAGAACATACCTCAACATAATAAAGGCCAGATATGAAAAACCCACCGCTAACATCATACTCAGTTGCAAAAAAACAGAGCTTTTCCTCTAAGATCAAGAACACAAAAAGAATGTCCACTCTCACTACTGGATATTTACCCCCAAAATACCAAAACACTAATTTGAAAGGATATATTCACCCGTATGTTTATTGCAGCATTATTTGCAATAGCCAGATTATGGAAGCAACCTCAGTTTCCATCAATAGATGAATGGATAAAGAAAAGGTGGTACATATACAAAGGGATATTACTCAGCCATAAAAATAATGAAATCTTGCCATTTGCAACAACATGGATGGAGCTAGAGAGTATAAGTCTAAGTGAAATAAGTCTGTCAGAGAAAGACAAATAGCATATGATTTTACTCATGTGGAATTTAAGAAACAAATGAACAAAGGAAAAAAAGAGACAAACCAGGAGACACATTCTTGACTATAGAGAACAAACTGATGATTATCAGAGGGAAGGTGGGTTGGAGGGTATGGGTGACACAGGTGAAGGAGACTAAGAGTGCAATTATCATGATGAGACTGAGTCATGTATGGAATTGTTGAATCATTGTATTGTACACCTGAAACTCACATAGCACTATAATTACTTATATAACACCGGAATTAAAATAAAAATAAGAATGTGCAACGAGACCTAACATAAAAAGAGGATGTCTTATTATTCTTTTACTTATTTCTTTATTTCTCTCACAGCCTCCCATCTTCCATTGCAGTTAGTGGGTTTTTTTCTTTTCTAGTTGTTAGACCAAACATATGGGCCTCATCCTTGGCAACTCTACTTCTCTTCCACCCACGTTCAATCCATTAAGAGATCGTGTTAGCTCTACCTTCAAAATATATCCAGAATCCAACTATCTCTCATTTCTTCTGCTACCACACTGGTGTGAGCCAATCATCCTTCCCTTGGATGTCTTCTCTGTTTCTACCCATATTACACAGTCTGTTCTCAACATAGCAGTCTGAGAGATTAAATTAAAAGAAATCCATGTATCTCTCCATTCAGAATCCTTCATTGGCCTCTCTTAACACTAAGAATAACACTAAAGTGCTTACTATGATCTTTTCTTTCTGAAATTTTTAAGATTTTATTTTTCATTTTAGTGTTGGACTATTTTGTAATTAGAGGATATTGGAGATAGTTTTCAACACTGTTCCACTGTGGGACATTTTGTTCTGTGGAAAGCAATGTGGAAACTGCCTTTCAATATATTCTTTTGGTGAAGTCTTTATGCATGGAAATAGTGACACTGATTGTCAGAAGTTTTGCAAATGGATCTTTGATTTGAGACAGTGGACAAGTTTATTAAAAAAAAAAAAGTTATGCAACTATACCTGGTCAAGAGGATTTTAAGAAAGAGGCAAGACTTTGAAGCAATGGTAGATAATAGGCGGAAAGTTTACTCTAAACAGTATTTTACAGAAAAAAATTAGCAGAATATCTAATGTAATATTCTTAGAAATAAAATGCCAAATTTTGTTTTGTTAACGTAGCAGTGATTTATAATTTTCTCTTTATCTCCAAGGTAAAGAGAACTGGATTAAGGTAAATACGTTTTAACAAATGAATAAATGGAAGCTAAAATCCTGAAGTCAATCATTTTGTTTCTAATATATAAGAGGAATTAGCTGAAGTGGTTTTAAATGCTACTTATAAACTCTCTCCTTTATGAATCTATAGTTTTATGTTTTTATTACCTCATAAATCCTGAGGGATGATTTATGTAATTTAACAGTGTCCTTGTCATTCCATTGTTGATCAGGAAGAGCAATAAGCCAGACTTTGATAAAGAAGTTATAATGTTATTCATCCCGCTGCTGTCTGAGTGAAGGAAGCCATTTTTTTATTTGAGTTATGTCAAATTTCCACTCTTAGGCAGGTTTTTGATTTTATATTTTTTAAGAAAACACTGTAAATGCCATTTGATAAGAAATAACTAATTTATTTATTTTATTTCCCAAACAGAGTAAAAATAAATGTGCCTCAGGCAAAACAGTCTATCAACAGAGACTCAATAAGCAAACACAGCACATGGAGGGATCATTATGTTAAAGCAATGTTTTTTATTACAGTTCTACTCAAGGACGCTGGGGATCTGGGAATCTTTTTCAAAGGGGTAATTGCCTTTACATGTACATTCGAAATCAGGTGTCTTTCAAAGAGTGGAAGATTTCACTCTGCCAGGAAAAGGCAATTTACCTCCCAAGGTTAGATTAGGGGATTTGTTCTTTCTTACTTTGCATGTGTAAAGATGCCTCTGGCAGTATGCTTTCTTGGCTGTAGATGAAGACCCTGACTCACAGTTTAACCTGCGGAATTGGGTCATTCATGGGTTCCAGCTCCATCTACACTGCATACAGCCAGTCTAGTTCTCGAAGTCCAGGGAGCAGAGCAGCTCAGGAAGTGAGGGCAGCAACTGTCCTGTACTGCTGAGGAGGAACGGACTTTGCATGCTTTATACGGTCATCTGAAGAGACGGGCAGGACAGAGCACACTTTCACATCTTAAACTTACAGAGGTATGAAGAGTTTTGAAAGATCATTTGAAAATAAATTTACAATGTGTAAAATTTAGAATATAACTCCCTTTTTTAGTAATTTAAGGTAAATATAGTGGAGTTATTTAAAATATTTTATAGACCCCTCATGTGTAAAAGTTCTACTTTTAATTTGATTTGATTTAGAGAATGGCTCCAGTTATGAAAATGTTGACAGCAGACAATCTTTAGATGCTTAAGATGTGTAGACAGAATGTACACTCTAATCCTATTCTTTCTGTAGGGCTATAAATGAGCATGTATTCGTGTTTTTTTGGTTTTTTTTTTTTACTTTTAAATAAAGTTCTCAGAGTTCATATTTCCTTACTTTTTAAAATGTTTCTTTCTTTATTTAATTATGGAGCGCATGTGTAGGGGAGGGGCAGAGAGAGAGAGAGAGAGAGAGAGAGAATCCAAAGTAGGCTTCACACTGTTAGTGCAGAGTCCGATGCGGGGCTCAAGCCCAAGAACCTTGAGATCATGACCTGAGTAGAAATCAGGAGTTAGGTGCTTAACCAGCTGAGCCACCCAGGCATCCCCATATTTCCCTTTAATAGCTCAATCTTTTTCTGACTTTCGAGATTTATTTTCACTTAGGCTGTAAAACCTCCTGCCCACTCCCCCCTCCCACTTTCTTTTTTCTCAGCATTGCTGTTAGCTACTAATTCCAGTTTTGATAACTAAATGGCTTGAAGTATTTCCAGTCTTATTTTTTATTCACAAGGCATTTATTGAGGGCTTATTAACAGCGAATATAGAAGTGAGTATGAAAGTTATTCCTCTGCTCAAAGTGTCACTTTTCAAAATTAGAAGCCTCTTAACATATATAAATAAATTTATTTGGAAAAATGTTTCAGACATTAAGAAAAATACTATAAAAGACCCTCTTAAAAATAAATCAGCCCATTCAAAAACCTTCCCTATAACCAGACCGGATTAAAAACAAATTGGTTACTATATTTTTTGGTTTTGGTTTCCATGTTATCAATTAAATAGATACTATTTTTGATATAAAAGTTGGAATAGAATAATCACCTCTAAAAGGTTTTCTTCCATAGTTTCTTTATAACCTGTAGACAGCAAGAGATATGGCAGGAACTGTAATTGACAAATACTTTGTATGTATGTACACGTCTAAGTATGTATGTTTGTGTATGTTTAATTACTACTATTATCCAAAGAGTACTTAGGCAAATGCTGTATTCTTTATATGATTATATGATGTTCTAAAAATATTTACTTTTTTAAACTATGAAAGTTGCATTCATAAAATTTACATATAAATTATATCTCTTGTGCCAAAAAATTATACACACATAGAAAAAAATGAAACATTCAGTTTTTTCTTTTACTTAGAGATGGATTTTTAAGCTTGCAAACTGTAAGCAAAAAACTCCATATTTATACCAAAAGGGATGTTAGATTGAGAAAACTTAGAATTGTTTTATAAGTTTGGTTATGTGTTTATAACGTATAAAACCTGGTTATATTTTTATAATTCCAACTAATTCTTTATGTAATTATCATTCTCAAAGTAAAGAACTACGAAGTCATGGATGTCGAGCATCTAAAATATATTTGAGGCACTTTTCCTCAAATGTGTTTTAAAGTACCCATTATTAGGCCTCTATAGTTCTTGGAAAAGTATAAATGCATTATATAGGTTTTTATCAAATATTCAAAAAGTACTGTGGTTTTAGAGACCGAAAAGGGGGGAAAGAGTCTGTGGTAAGACTTTATTTCATCATTTGGCATTTGAATGTGGTAGAAAGGAGCCCTTCATTAACTTTATTTGGTGATTTCATAATGTATATACCACTCTTCACTGTTTCCTGTAGGGGTGTTAGAAAATATTTAAAGGATATTCTACATAGGATTTTATCTTTGTGCAAAGGAAATGAATTATTTCTTTTAGACCATTAGAATTATTACTGTTCTTTCCATTTCATATTTGGCTGAGTTTGCAAACCAGCAGAACTCTTTCCTTTCATGTGACTTAAGTGCAATGGCAAATCCAATAAAAATCTCCAGACTTGGACACTCTTGGACCTTAGTACAACTATCCTTTTGCACTTGCACTAAGAAAATTGCCTGGTCTGAGGGATGTGGACAGAGCAGTATATGTACACAAGTAGAAGAAGAAGCTTCAACTTCTTCTTTTTCTTTTTTTTGACCACATCTTTGGGAACTTTAATATAACACTCTCATTGGGACCAATTTGCAGGTAAGATCATCTCATAACAAGGTACTTCAGATATTCTTAATTAAATTCACTTGGATGGAGTCCAAAATAAATGGGCCTAATACCAAACTCTACAGTGAACGTTGTGATAGTGAGATGTCAGAGTATAGTGCGTGTTTCTTTAAGCCATAATCATTAAACATGGACAAATAAGAATGAAGGGGGTGACTTGCTTTACAGTGCCATATAATACAGCAGCTATGGAAACCAAATAGGTCTCTGCCCTTATCACTGCAGGGAAGAATTCACTTATGATGGTAATTCACACCTCAGTAGCTTTCTTTTATGGCCTCCATCCATCATCAACAGCAAGGCTGCCCACACTCTGAAGAGGTTTCCCAGATGTGACATTCTGGGTAGGGTGCCCATCTCCTGAAGACATTCATGGAACCAAGAGCCAGTGGAACAGCTTCACTGCAACAACTTCTGGGACAGCCCTAAATAACTCTCAACACCCAGGCTGCTGAGGAATTGTGGAAGATTTCAGTCATTTTCATCAGCAATAGCAAAGGCAGCAGAGCTAACAGTAGCAATAGCCAAGGGATCCTGTATCATAGTAAAAACCTTGGCTTGAGTTTTCTTGGATCAACTATTTTGTAACCTTGTCAGTCATGCTGTTTTGGAAACAGCTATAGCATGACTTTTACAGAATGACAGATGCAGGATGGGTTCTGAAAGCATCATTGACAACTCAGCTGTATTGGCGGCTAAACTGTTGGATACCCTCAGCAGATAATGGGCCTATTCCATAGTAGATGAAGTGGAAGGTGTACATTAGCCCATTGTGATTTTAGGAGTATTTGTCTACCCATATCGGTAGCTATCCAGTTTTGCTCTGTTTCTCTAGGCCGAGGTATAAAATAATGCTGACAAAACAAACTTTGTCCGATTTATTTTGAGATATTGTACATAAAACTTTTGATATATGTATTAATCTACTTGGACTACCACAAAAAAAAAAAAAAAACAGGGTGGATGGCTTAAACAAAATTTATTTCTCACCATTCTGGTGTCTGGAAATTCCAAGATTGAGATGCCAACTGATTAGATTTTTGTTGAGGGTTCTTTTCCTCATTTGCAAAATGCTTCCTTCTTGCTGTGTCCTCCTGTGGTGGAGAGAGAGCTTTGATGTCTCTTCCTCTTCTTATGAGGGCACCAGCTCTATCAGATTAGGCCTCATCTATGACCTAATTTCACCTTTATCATCTCTTCACAGGCTCTGAGTACCATCACATTGGGAGCTGGGCTTCAACATATGAATTGGGGGGTGGGGGGTGGTACAGACAAACTTTTTGTCCATAATAGTGTGTGAATAATTAGGTTAATATATTTATTTGGAGTTCTTGGGAACTTTTCCAACTCAGGATCTGGATGTCCTTGGCAATGATCACTGATTTCGTCCTCATCTGCAATTGTTGTCTACATTCAACTCCACTTACAGGATTAGCTGTGCTCTGTGATGGAGGATCATTTTTGTTCAGAAACTAGCAATACCTAAGGGCTCCTATGCTGGTGGTTTAGTGAATCCTTAAGTCTGTGTGTCTGAAGCTTTCGCTCTGAATTTCTACTTGGGCTCCAACAGAAAGCTCCTTACCTTTTCGCTGGTCTAGTCCTGTATCTCACATTTATTGATGAAGTCCTGGTCTTACATACTTAAGAACACAATCCATAGAATCCATGCCTTGGTTTTCTGGTTTCTTGGGACATTTTATTTTAAATTCTTTATTCAGGTAACAAATACTTCAGTGTTTTCTTATTGGCTTGTCACTGTGCTGGGGTAAGAACTACAACTGTGAGTAAGAAATTCAGGCTTCTAACCTTAGTATCTCTTTCCTGATGTAACACTAAAATCCTGTGTTCCTAAACTGATAGCCAACTACATATTTTCTTTTCCTAGTTACTATATGATGGGGAATAGATACAAGTAAGTAGGCAATTTCAACATAGCATAGTACATGTTAAAATGAGGAGGGGGCTACAGGGTAATATAACAAAATGAAAAAAGAGGATGATATAGCAAACTTGCTGCGGAGAGTTGGACAAAGTTTCTGGAACAAACAGATGGTCATCTGAAGTTTTGATCATGAAGAAGAGTTAACCAGAGAGTTGAAAGCAAAGGATTCTGTAAGAATGAACTGAATACACATATATATTGAAGAACTATGTGTTGGCTAAAGCCTGGGCTATGAGGGAGGAATCAGTTCTACCTCCCTCATTTCACTAATGTCTTCCAGATATTGGAATTCTGGTTTTGAATCCTCATTTTTGTAGCTTTACTTTACTCTGTATCTGTCATTTGTCACCAAAATCCTCTTTAGCTGCCGGTCTCTACCAAATCTCTACTCCTTGCTCCTCTTAGCCATTTCTAGGTAGCTAACATGTATGTGTGTTTTCCGAACAAGTTAAGTAGCTGTCAGGCCATGTGGGTTTAGATTAAGTAGGAGAGATGTTTGGGGGTCAGGGGGAAGTGCTTAATCATTCCACATGGATATATGTGTACTTGATCATCAATGGCATTGTCTGAAGAAAGTAACAACCTAAGTTTGATGGCAGACCTTACATATTTATTCATACCACACAAGTGGCATAGACTTTTAGTCTTGGAAGGGAGCTGAGAGATCATGTGATTCCAGCCCTGCTAGGTTAAGTCTAACAGATGCGATTATTTCTAATTTTGAGTTCTTTCTATATCACCATATGGCTTCTGTATTTATGCAGTGTTGGAGATATACTCTTCATCAAGAGTTATTTCCAGTTTTGACTCATTAGAGGAGATACTTGCTATTGTAGGCAAGCCTGTGGCTAACTCTCAACAAGCGAAACTGAACTAGAATGCTTAGTTTGAGTGACAGAAGGAATATCGAACACAAGAATTAAACATTATCCAAGAAGAAATCTGCGTTAAGATGTTAACTGGAAAACAGCTTTAAATCCCAATTGAATGGATACCTTTTGGTTTTTGAGGGGTCATTTCAGGCTTTTGAGAAAAATAGATGTTGAAGTGGAATATTCTGATTATAGGTTTATATACTTGGAGTAAAATCAATACCTGTACTTTTTTTTTTCTTTGCTGATAGCTTGCTATGTTTCTGAATTGGGTCTGAATACAAATACTATCAAATGTGTTATCTTCTATGACATGAAACAATTCAATAATATAAAGAATCCAGTCATCTGTGATACTTTAAGAAAAGGCATGGAATTCAAATAGCTGAAAAGTCTTTTGACAGAAATAAAATGTAATAACTTTCAAACATTTCATAAGTAGACATGCAGTCATCAAAAAGAATAATACAAAAGCGACCTGAGAAGTAGAGATATAACAATTTTTGCTTTATGTGATATATTTCCCTTTTACACTTCTGTCCAATTCTGTATTATTTATCTCAGGTGAATTGCATATTTTGTGTTTCTCTTCATTTTTTTGATTTTTATTATATACCTTTTACTTCCGATAGTTACAGAGAAAAGGAAATATCATTGATGATTAAAAGTTCTAAATAAAAAGACTACTTTGACAAAGTTATGTAAAATTTTGACTTCTGTTATTCAACTTTTATATAAACCTTTTTTTTTTCTTTAGCCACTTTAGGTTCTCTCCATTCTTATATGAAAGTTTTACCAAGTCTCTCTGACTCATGCCAATCTCTGTCTTTGATTTCTGTCCACTATGCTTTTGGAAGCTTACATTTTTACTTGTTTTATGTACATCTTATTTTCCTAACTAGAAAGGAACTATCTTTAGCTCTATCTAATGAGTTAAACTCTTAGCAGAACTCAATGTGTACATGCTGAGTTGGAATTAGACTTTCAATCCTGTTGATTCTAGGTGTGTGTAAACTTAAATGTGGTAGAAAAGACTGGAACTGGCTTGAATGAGTGGATTTTCCTTGCTTACTTAATTCTTCCTTCAGTAAAGAGATCGCCCCCTCCTGCCACCTCACCTAGGGTAGTGCTTTTGCCTCATTACTTAAAAAGTGAGCTCAATACTTGCTTCTATTCTTATCAGAACACGGGGCCAAGTAAGGAAGAGATGTATGTAACTAAGCACTGTTTTATTTAAAACTTCTACCCCATGGGCTTTTTATGAAATTATCTAGTTTAACTTGTAGACATCTGTTGCATAGATTTCTAATCCTTTGTGATCTATGTTTTGCCTTTTAGAGGTGATACTATCTCAATTGTGAAAAAATATGTGAGATGTTAATTGGAATAAAAAATGACTTTTCTAGCAACATTGCATCAAGGAAACTTAGGTTGATAAAGGATGTGAGAGCAGTAAGTTCTTCACAGGAAAAAGTAGTAAGCAGTATTTGCACATGGGCTTATTGTTTTTCAATATTCTTCAAAAACAGTCCTCCTGATGAGGGTGCTAATGGAAAATACTGCTGAAAATCTCTTTCCTGGAGGCATTCCCATTCCATTATCTCACACACACACACACACACACACACACACACACACACACACACATGCGCGCACACACACACCTGCCTCTTGATTATTCTTCCATTCACAAATGCCTAGTGGGTATGTAGTCTGTGTCAGACACTGTACTGGAGGTGGGGATACAAGGATGAACATGCCCTTTTGGATCTTTATGTCCAGCATTGTGTAGTTTGGTTAAAAACTGAGGGAAATTGTTGATTAAGCACAGATTCTTTACCTCAGAGTTCTATACCTTGGCTAAAAGGCAAACAACTCCCAAATGTGTTTGCATCTTTCTAAAGCACCCTGGGTTGTCATTGTCAATACATGTGTATCCACCACAGTGAACAAGTGTACCTCCTAATGAACATGTATAAGAGGAAACCTATTCTAGAGTCTTTAAAGACATTTCATCACAGGCTGACTTGGGAGAATTCTTAATGTATATGTGTCAATTTGCTGAAAGATGGTAGAAAGGGATTAAATCAATGGTCTCCTTCTCCTTAGCTCATATTAAAGCATTTCAGCAAAGCAGGAAAAAAAATGTACACATGTAGTGTTTAAATAGACTTACTTTTTTAGAGCATTTTTAGGTATGTAGCAAAATTGAAAAGGAAGTACAGAGACTTCACATATATACCTTGCCCCCATTCATAAATAGCCTCTCCTAAGATCAACAACCCTCGCTAGTGTGGTACATTGTTGCAACTGAACCCACAGTTCCACAGTAGGATGGAAGTCATTTTTTTTTAAGTTCCCATGTGATTCCACTGAATACTCTGTGAGAATTGCTGGTTTAAATGTCAAGTCCTTCAAACATGAGGGACTCTAAAAATGGTCAAGCAACAACATTCCAGTGCCTGGAGCAATGAACTCCATCTGTAGCCAAGAAATAAATAGTAAATACTCTTTGTCAGAAACTATTATAATGGTAGGTACTGTTAGATGAAGGTGCAAGTACTGCCTCAAAGAGTGAGACACTGTGGTAATGAAGCCATACATCAGTGCCTGGAAACATTTTACTATTCTCTTGTGGGTAAAAGATGAAAGATTCTTTAGAAACCCATACTGGAGCATGTAGCTTGGACTGATAATTAGTAAGTGGGATACTAAGGAAGAAGAGATGAGGAATCTACAGACTAATGCCAACTTCTGTATGACTTTCAAGTGTGAATGTTTGCACACTGCCACAGTTCATTTAAAGACTAGGGGTAATTTGACTGAGATCAGGGGGATGTGCTTGTTTTCAGAGTGCATCTGCATTTCAGAATAACTAGAATTCTGGATAGTTTGCTGCTACATTTCTTCAGTATACTTCATGCCAGCATCCATGTTTAGAGAAAGGGCTGTAAAGCATAGCATCTTTGCTAGTGTTGAAGAGGCCCCACTTACGTTACATCCATAATGAACAGAAAAGCTCTTGGAGTTAATTATATTTCTACTGAATTATTTATGCTAAACTTTTAAAATCATATTACATGATTTATGTAAAACCTTTCAGTAATTTCCCACTTTTTTCTTTTATTTATTTTTTTAAATTAATTAAGTAATTAATTATTGTTGACAGGTAGGGCACAGAGAGAGAGAGCATCTTTTTTTAAAAATCTTTTTATTTTTATTTTTGAGAGAGAGAGAGAGAGAGACCGACCAACCAAGACTAGGGGAGGAGCAGAGAAAGAGGGAGATACAGAATCCAAAGCAGGTTCCAGACTGAACTGTCAGCACAGAGCCCGACGCAGGGCTCAAACCCATGAACTGCAAGATCATGACCTGAACAGAAGTCGGATGCTTAACCTACTGAGTCACCCATGTGCCCCAAGAGAGAGAATCTTAAGCAGGCTCCATGCCCAGCGTGGAGCTGGACACGGGACTCAATCTCATGACCATGAGATCACGATCTGAGCTGAAATCAAGAGTCGGACTCTTAACTGACTGGGCCACCCAAGTGCCCCTCTTTTTTTAAGGTTTTATTTTTAAGTAATTGCTTCACCCAACATGGGGTTCAAGCTCATAACCCCCAGATCAAGAGTCCCATGCTCTACCACCTGAGACAGCCAGGCACTCCAATAATTTCTTATTGTCTATCAAATAAGTTACAAACCCATTTTCTTAACACTCAAGGCCTTTTGAGATGTTGGCAAATTGATGTCTGTCCCATTCATCTTTGTATCATTTCAGTCATCCTTAGTAATAATAGAATAATACTAATAGTAGCAACCTGTTTCCAGAAGCTGTCCTCGAGATGAGATTCATGTATATTAGGGAGAAAAACCAAGGCAGGGTGGGAAAGTAGATATGAAATGAAAGACTATAAGCAAGGGTGAGATATCCAGGAAAATCCCACAGTGGGTGGGGTAACATGACTCAGTCTTGTAGGAGAAACTCCTGAGACACTGAGGCACACCACTGAGTTGTCCCATTTTGGAAGCAAGGGGACAGGAATATTTATATGTCTTCACCCATTTAGTCATTGGCTAAGGGCTGAGGGCAGGAATGTGGCCTGAACACCCCACCCCCCCGGTGCTGGTGCTGGCCACTCTCTGTGGGCATAGATAGGCAAAGCAGCTCCCATAGTCTTGTGGGCAGCCTTCCAACAAGGAGCTGCAGATGCTGGAGTTGGGGGTAAGAATGCACTTGAAGCTGGAGTGCAGGAAGCTGGTAAAGGGGTCCAAGGGGATAGGGGCAAGAATGCCATGTTCTTTGACCTTCTGTGTTAAAGTATTTCTTGGATTGGAAGCTTCTTGAAAGCAAATACGTATGTCATTTCTTTTACGTCACTAGCCCCTGCAACACCTTATCCAAAATATTAAAAAGAATACCTTCATAAATATTTATTCAGTGGTTGAATGGATGAGTCAGGGTTTTCTTTTTTTCTTTCTTCAAATGCCTCTTTGTCTCTGTGCCAGTGCTGAACATCAAGCCGCAGAACATGTGCACTGGGAATGCTGTAGGACGTGATCAGAACTCTCTCCTGGTACTCATTACAGAAAGCCCTCCTGGGCTCAGTCAGACAGCAAGGATAGTAGGAATCCAGATTAGCTATTATTTAGAGAGCTGACCAGCGATGCCTGAGGGTAAAAAGACTAAACCACATTCCCCTGCTTAACCTGGAAGGACCAAAGACAACTGCTGATAACAGTACTTGCAAATTGCCAAAGTGATGATTTTTTTTTTCTTTTACACAAAAGGCCAATGATAGGTTATTGTCAGCAATAAAGAGGAGCATTTTATTTTTCTTTGTTTCAAATTTTTATTGAAATTACAATTAATTAACATAGAATGTAATATTAGTTTTAGGGGTAGAATTTAGTGATTCATGATTTACATGTAACACCCAGTGCTCATCATAACAACTGCCCTCCTTAATTCCCATCATCCATTTAACCCATCTCCCCCCACTACCTCCCCTCCAGCAACCCTGTTTGTCCTCTATGGTTAGAGTGTGTTTTATGGTTTGCCCCTCTCTCTCCCTTTTTTTCCCCCCTCTGGTCATCTGTTTCATTTCTTAAATCATGGTATAAGACAAGCATTTTGAATGGAGAATTACACCCATGTTCATCGTGAGGAACAACCTTTTTGCCACTTAGTTGGTCTAACTCTTCCCTGCATAAAACAACTATGCTTGTATTTTAGTAGAAGCTCCTTTATATACAAGTTCTCTTCAAACATGTGTTTCTTCCAGTTTTATACATATACACTGTCACGGAAAACCCCTGAAGGAATTTTGGTTATGTAGAGTAGATGTGGTGATCCAAACAAGTCTTTGGAATCAAGATTAAAGGGACAAGTCAAATATGTGTTGTTATACAGCATTAATTACATTTTAAGATTTGCACCATCTTTTAGAAACTTAGAATGCTAACACCAAGCATCCTATACATTGGCATCATTATCATCATGTTGACTATCATTATTGATATATATTCTAAATAAGTGCTATGATTATAGCCCCCACATTTTATACAATGCACCACACAGTATAATAAATAAAATTACATATTTAAATGTGAATGGAAAATTTTAAAAATCAATTACCTATAAAGCTGGCTAATTTTTACTTTGAAAAGAAAAAAAAAGATCTCTATTATGGCAGTGGGAATTTAGTTATTACTCCTGTGAACAAACGTTGACTTCACTTTATGCATACTCAACTTGAATGGGTATATGCCAAAATTTGGAAAACATAATTCCCTTTTTAATATATATTTCACAAATATTCAATGAGAAAACTAAATGGTGTCTTCATTCTGTAGGCAAAGTACATAGCGGAAAAAATTCTGAGTAAGAATTGCTCAATATTTCTCAAGTGAAGTGGTCACAAAGAAGAGAAAACCTATAGGAAATCTAATATTAATAAAAAGGAAAGCAGAGAATTAGACTTGACATTCCATTCATTCATTCCACAAACATTTATTATGCTATAATGAAATCTTGGTTATTGCATTATCAGGCAGAAACAAAGCACGATGTTAGAAACACTAGCCTTTTCATTAATTTATGAAAACATAAGGAAAAAATAAATACAAGTGACACTCAACTACTTGGAGTAATGACAGAGGAGGAGAATATTCAATAGAGAAAAATCAGACTTGTAAAATAATTCATTCATGTGATTTCTAATGTTTACCTGCAGTTTACCTCTGGATGGAATCATAAAGGAGAATTTTCCTTTTCTTATTTTTCTCTTACAGCAGGGTAAGGAGTTTAAAGGTGAACCATGAGGGAAATTTAATTTCAAAGATGTATGGGAATCAATGCTTTCAAAACAAAATTTGAAATATACTTTGCCATGCCTTTTTATGCTGTACAAAATCCATCATTTATAAAGCTACTGATTCTGACAGTGCCTCTCTACAACACAGGGCATAACGCAGAGCAATCAAAAGGCATTTTAATTTTTAAAATGCTCTCATCTGCTTTTCCATCGCCTTTGGTAGCTTATACAATTTTAGAACATATGCCGCATGCCAACTTGTCTGGCTTTATCTTCTCTATAAAGGAAAAATGTCACCAGAGCAATGCTTGACTGTTTGCTGGAAATGGAGATTTTCCATGGATCAAATTTAGTATGGATATTAAAATATTAACAATTATAATTATTAGTTAAGAATAATTGCTGCACTTAAGTTCTTTCTATATACCAGGCACTGTGCCAAATGCTTTATATACTTTATCACATTTTACTTTCAAAGCAACCTTAAAAAGTGATCATCAATATCCACGTTTTACAGGCCAGGTCAGTGAGACTAAGTGCACAAGTAACTACAGACGGTCCTTGCTCTTCATGGAGAACAGCTGAAGATCAGGTTCATGCACCTGGGTGCAGCTCTGTAGTCTGGAGAGGGTGTATGATTTTCCTCAACTTTTCTGAGATAGAATCATGAGGTCATTAACTTGATTAGATCTTCAGGCTTTTCCTAGAAGGATGATGAACACTGAGATGGATCTAAAATAGCTTTAGTCTTCTGGAATTTTCCTTGACTGGGACAGGATTTGAGGGAATATTCCTGTTTTCATCATCACCTAGACCTATCACCGAAATAGAAGCATTCTCTCTACTATCTTTGGAGCAGCATTCTTGCCTCTACTTTGCCCAGAATGTCATTGTAGTCTAAAATTGATGTCAATTAGGTAGAGATGAGTTTGGGAAGTGATAAAATAAAATATTACATAAGGAAATAGTGTAACATATCCCTTTACATAAGTAAATTTGGTCTTATGTGAAATCTGTGTTAAGTCAGATTCTTGTTAATCACTTCATTGCCGTAGGTTTTCAATGTACTGCTTTTGTGGATCTTCTTCCCAGGATCTCATCCCTAATTCTGGTGTATTAAAATATTATGACCAAATATTATTGCCCTTCTATACATATACATATACATATATACATATATACATATATACATATACATATACATATACATATACATATACATATACATACATATGGCTGAGGAAAACTTAGTGAAAACTATTGTTTGATGTTTTAAGTCTGACATTTAGAAACTGGGCGGCACATATAAAATCTGCCAAGGTGACATCATATTCCCTGATTCTGGAAACCAATTCAAATAGCAAACATTTAAGTTTGTATTTTTATATGAATGTCATTTAAGAGGGCTTTGGCTATTGCAAATTGACCCAGAAAGTGACTTGTGGGAAATGATATTTCCTAGCACTCATTCTTTGTGGTTGGGAGCTTCCATACTTCTCAGAGCACCATATTTGCCACTCATCCTTGTCAGACTATTCTAGAGCAGCTAGGGTTACTACAGTTTCCTGTCAGCCACCCTTATTGTATTGCACGTGCTACGTCTGAGGATGATGGAAATGAGACAGATAGGCTGGTGTTTTTGCATTAAGGAGGCAGTTCCCGAGTGACAAGGCTATTTGTGTACCAAGCACAAAATCATTGCCTGATGATGTCTGAGTTCACATGGCTTCAGCATGGCAAACTTGCCTAAGTGCTAGAGAACTGCATTCTTTAGACATGGCAAAATGATCAAAATGATGGCCATGTTTTGAGGAGTTTTAGATTGGCCTTTTTAGTTGTACCTTGCAGTGTATAAATGCATTTTTAGCAATTATCAGGGTTATATTATTGTGAAGTTTTCCAATGAAGTGCATTTTACCTTTCCACAATGTATTTCAAGATTTTTCTAGTTTCAAATGACCTATTATTTAAAGACATTAAATTGGAAATAACGGATGAAATGTTGCCTATGTCCTTGATTTCTTTAAGTTTCTTACTCTTTCACTTATCATAATCAGCTGTCAAATTTATATGGCCTGTTTATATTAGACCTGGGAATAAAACTTCTTCCTTTACCTGCAGATATGTAAGACTAGTCAATGTTTGAGAGTTAAGTAGAAGTCTCCTAATTTTTCTGAAAACATTGTGATCTTATTAACTCCAGCATTATAGAGATGTAAGAAAAAAAATGTTATTGTTAAACTGAGGCACTGTCCAGAAAACAAAATGAATTTTATTTATGTTTTCATCTTTAATCTCCTAGCAACCATAATCTAAATTTGTGGTTTTCCAGTTTTTATTTATTCCTGTTTTAGTGAATGATATTTAATAAGATGGGCCTTTGAGATTACCATTTGATATCCTGAAAACTGTTGAAAGTAACATTGGTATATAAGTACTATTTCTTTTTTTCATAGATTTAGTATAACTATTATAGCATCTATAAGAGCTTTTGCTGCTCTTTAGAAAAAATACTAATAAACAGAATCTTGCCTCAGGGTGCCTGGTTTACAAGTGACAACATAGCACAAACCAGTAAAGAAGAAATTGTTAATGGATTGGAAGAAATGCAGTGTTTCTTATCAAGTTTTTCTATTGGCTGCCTATACTGTATCGCCTGTTGTGCTTGTTAAGTATGCAGATTCAAGGCTCTAACACAGTCCCAGAGAACCTTTTGAGTTGGGGCCAGGTGCTCATAAAGAGCCCCTGAGGTGTTTGAGCACACTTACATGTGAGAATAACTGTGCTTTTAATACCCTCCCTCTCTGATTGAGTAAATTTTGTCACATTGGAGATATAAATAGCTTTGTGATTTCTGGCACCTAAAGGAAAAAGAGAGAGAGAGAGAGAGAGAGAGAGAGAGAGAGAGAGAGAGAAAGAGAGAGACAGAGAGACAGAGAGAGAGAGAGAGACAGAGAGACAGAGAGAGACAGAAAGACCCTGAAGTTCCTAATTTTCCCATTCTGACCAATGATTAGATCTGGATTTACTTCTTTATTTTCTTTCCAATATTATTATTTCTCTTAGTTGAAGTCTAATGCTCTTAAGTATTTATTTTTTGTTGGGGGGTGTGTGATGGACTTCTTTAACAATCTGGGAAACTGTGGAATCTGTGGAAACTGTCCAGAAAAATGCATATTATATTTTGGAATGCAATATCAAATTATGGAACACCTGAAGCTCACCATGGTCCCTAAAGTAAAAATCCCTAAGCCAGTAGTACTTCAGAATGGCTAAATTTAACAACTCAGGCAACAACAGATGTTGATGAGGATGTGGAGAAAAGAGGAACTCTTTTTCACTGCTGGTGGGAAGGCAAATTGGTGCAGCCACTCTGGAAAACAATATGGAGGTTCCTCAAAAAATTAAAAATAGAACTACCCTACTACCCAGCTATTGCACTACTAAGGTATTCATCCAAAGGATACTAAAATGCTGATTTGAATGGGCACATGCACCCCAATGTTTATAACAGCACTAGCAACAATAGCCAAAGTATGGAAAGAGCCCAAATGTCCATTAACTGATGAATGGATAAAGAAGATGTGGTTTATATATATAGAATGGAATATGACTCGGCAATCAAAAAGAAAGAAATCTTGCCATTTGCAACAATGTGGATGTAAATAGAGTGTATTATGCTAAGTGAAGTAAGTCAGTCAGAAAAAAACATCATATGATTTCACTCATATGTAGAATTTAAGAAACAAAACATAAACATAGGGGAGGAGAAGCAAAAATACATAAAAACAGAGAGGAAGACAAACCATAAGAGTCTCTTAAAGACAGAGAACAAACTGAGGGTTGGGCTAGATGGTGGGGGGATGGGCTAAATGGGTGATGGGCATTAAGGAGGACACTTGTTGGGATGAGCACTGGGTGTTATATGTAAGTGATGAATCACTAAATTCTATTCCTGAAATCATTATTACACTATATGTTATCTAACTTGGATTTACATTAAAAAAAAAAAAACCAAACCCTGTGATTTAGAAATTTCTGTATGTTTTTGCATGTGTGCAACCAAGGGCTTTTCAATGTGTATATTATTTACTTGCAGTTCATAATGGTTCCTAAGGGGCTATAAGCATGTAAAGTTGTAATTATTGAATTAAAAACCATATGTACAGTTCTTCAGGTAGTTTATAATAACACCAGTACATAAACATGCAATTTTATTTTTTAAGGTTACATTTATTCCATTGGTCATGAAAATTGCAAAAATTTTTTTCTTAAGTTTGCAGAAAGACTAAAACCCAGAGAAAAATTTATACCAAATCAGAACATACTGTCAAATTGAAATGGGTGTACTTCATAAGACCTTATGATGAGTTTTTACATGAAAAGATATGTCTTTAGTTCTTTTGGATATATATCCCTATATGAGATTGCTGGATCATATGGTAGTTCTATTTTTAATTTTTTGAAGAAAGTCCATACTGTTTTCCATAGTAGCTGTGCTATTTCACATTCCCACCAACAATGTTGCAAGGGTTCCATTTTATTTATTTATTTTTTTGAGAGACAGAGCATGAGCAGGAGAGGGGCAGAGAGAGAGAGAGAGAGAGAGAGGATCTGCCTCATTATTCTATGATTCTATAAATGAGATTGTTTATATATTTATACTAATATTACTATTACCAGGTTTTTGCATTACATTTATTCTTAACCTTAAAAATAGTTTGAGGAATTTTCTGTATTTCCTATGGTCTAGATAAATAATTTAAATTAATAACAATTTAATAGTTATTTAAGTAATTTTGGAATTGTCTGTTGTTTAAAGGTTACAATAGAATTCTTTTCTGAAAAAAATACTTAAGCTTCACCATGCTTAATAAAGGAATGTTCAAATAACTTCTTTAGGAAAAAAAAACCCATACATATCAGAGCACAGAGATATAAGTTGTATTCATCAGACACACTGCAGGCCAGAAGATCAAAGCTTTTGCTTTCATAATTTTATTTAACCTCTCCAAAATGTAGTCAGCTGCCCCATGTGTCAATACAATTGTATTTGAAGAGTGAGAACAACACAGATTATTGGCTTGACAAGGCTAACCTGCAAAACAAAGACATATTAGATTTATGTGAAGACTTGGAAAGATGTGTGAATGTGTTGTTTCTTCTGTCATTTTGGGAGATTATTATGGAGATATGAAATCGATAAATGAAAAGTATCCACTCATGGGAAGAAAAGAATCTAAATGTGTGTCCGTGTGATATGTACTAAACTACCCTTTTTGGCATTATCTTTTTGATTTTCCAAACCTATTTTACAGATGAGGAAGTTAAGGCCAACATAATTTGCCCAAATACATGATTACATTTAAGGGTGAAGGTAACACAGAGTTCTAGGGGAATACAGGCTAGATCTCCTTAAAGCATGAACTGTTGCCTTTAGAGCTATGCAGATAGTTCTCTTCCTGGTAGTAGAACTTGAGAATCCAGGCTAATGGACTTCAAGTCAGGCTGTGAGGATCAAAATCAGATATTATCAGGCCAGTGTCATAAAATAATGAAGAGGAAATGAGTTCTACATGCTATTGAACAGGAAGAAGCAGGGTTGTGGAGGCAACTGAGGTCAGCATTAGGAAATTCTGGGAAACAGTGTGTGTTGTGCTGGAAGCTTTAATTGGGAGTGGGTCTGGTTAAGCAGCCATGGTAATGGGAATGACTCTGGGGACCCCAATTGCTCAGATAGGCAAACTCATGTTTTTGAAAAACATTCTTACCCGTAGGCTAAGATTGTGTCCATGTCTTTGTGTCTTATTCAGTTTCTTTCATGAGCTTTCTGAAAGTTTTCAGAGTACAGATCTTTCACCACTTTGGTTAGGTTTATTCCCATGTATTTTACGATTCTTGTGCCATTGTAAATGGGATTGCTTCCTTGATATCTCTTTCTGTTGCTTCATTATTAGTGTAAAGAAATGCAACCAATTTCTGTAGAATGTCGATACTAATGAAAGCAATCCACACATTCAATGCAATCCCAATCAAAAAAGCACCAGCATTCTTTACAGACCTTGAACAAACAATCCTAAAATTTGTATGGAACCACAAAAGATCCTGAGTAGCCAAAGTAATGTTGAAAAAGAAAACTAAAGCTGGAGGCATCACAATCCTGGACTTCAAGCTGTATTACAAAGCTATAATCATCAAGACAGTATGGTATTGGCACAAAAACAGACACATAGACCAATGGAATAGAATAGAGAACCCAGAAGTGGACCCACAAATGTATGGCCAACTAATCTTTGACAAAGCAGGAAAGAGTATCCAATGGGAAACAAACAAACAAACAAACAAACAAACAAACAGCAGTCTCTTTATCAAATGGTGCTGGGAGATTTGGACAGCAACATGCGGAAGAATGAAACTGGACTACTTTCTTACACCATACACAAAAATAAATTCAAAATGGACCAAACACCTAAACACCTTACCAAGCCGGACATCCAGATGGAAAACAGACATATGAAAAGATGTTCAACTTCACTCATCATCAGGGAAATACAAATCAAAACCACATTGAGATACCACCACACACTGGTCAGAGTGGCTAAAATTAACAGCTCAGGAAACAACAGATGTTGGTGAGGATATGGAGAAACAGGAACCCTCTTGCCCTGTTGGTGGGAATGCAAACTGGTGCAGCTGCTCTGGAAGAAAGTGTGGAGGTTCCTCAAAAAATTAAAAATAGCATTACCCTATGACCCAGCAATAGCACTTCTAGGAATTTATCCAAAGGATACAGGAGTGCTGATTTCGTAGGGGCACATGTACCCCAATGTTTATAGCAGTGCTATCAACAATAGCCAAATTATGGAAAGAGCCAAAATCAATGTGGATAAAACTGGAGGGTATTATGCTTTGTGAAATAAGTCAGTCAGAAAAAGAGAGATATCATATGACTTCACTCATATGTAGAATTTGAGAAACTTAACAGAAGACCAAGGGGAAGGGTAGGAAAAGAAAGTTACAGAGAGGGAGGCAAACCATAAGACACTCTTAAATACAGAGAACAAACTGAGTGGTGATGGGGGTGGGGGGGTTGGGGGGGCGGGGAAAATGGGTGATGGGCCTTGAGGAGGGCACTTGTTGGGATGAGCACTGGGTATTGTATGTAAGTGATGAATCAGGGGAATCTACTTCTGAAGCCAAGACTACACTGTATACACTGTATGTTAGCTAACTTGACAATAAATTATTAAAAAAAAAGATTGCACCGATATCTCTTAATAAGTTTGTATATATATATAAATATATATGTATATGTTGTCTGATGGTATGTGTGTATGTCTGTGTGTGCATATTTAATTATAATTTCTAGTTACTAGGATGCTAGTTTACTGTTTTAGATGGAGAATAATATAGGACATTACATATGACAGGATAACACAGTTTAGTTGAGCTCATTTTGTTGAGTGATGTGGAAAATTAAATCACAAATAAAAGCTTTTTTTTTTTTGAATCCCTATAAGATTTCACTGTCACACTGAACAGAAACAGAAATTCCATGTCAATCAGTACATTGGTTCCTTACATGGGAAACCTAATCATAATCAAAAAGGCATGCGATGAATTGGATGAATCAAAGGGGCTGATCATGGCAGAAATACTCCAGTGGGCTCACTGGGTTCAAAGACACACCAAGCAAATTTTCTGCGGGATCTCATTTTAAACAGCAACCCAATTCAGGACTTGGCAATTTCCCCAAATCTTGTCCAGCAGCATTTTCGAGTGCTTTGAGAAGGAATATTTCAGTAAGTGGCTACCCATGTTTTTTGTTGTCTACCCGCTATTTCATCTGTAACACACTCACATTTATCATGCTAGGACAGCAGTGATCAACTAGATGTTTGCTTGTCTGATTTTCAGAAGCAAGATTACTTGCCCAAATGACCCCTTTTATTTAGTTGGTGAACATGGAGTGTCTGATTTGTCCTTCCTGCTGCACTGAACACCTCAGGACAACATGGGGTCTCATTCTGAGGATCGTTCCAAACACTGGCAATGCATGTCTGTGCCCACAAGCAGGGCTGGAGAGAGACTTACTGGAATAAAAATTTACACCTCCCTCTGCAAATGTTTCTCAAAAATGAAAAATATGCCAGGCGGTAGCCCCAAAATATATAACCTCCAGAAAAAATAAATACAGAGATGAGGATGTGGATTTGATTGAGAACCAACTGCACCAATATGTTCCAAAACTTTTATTTTTTTATTTTTATATTTTTTGAAATGTTTTATATATGGATTTTTATTACATTATACTTTATTATTTATTTTTAAAGATTTTATTTTTTTTAAGTTTTTATTTAAATTCCATTTAGTTAACATACAGCGTAATATTAGTTTCAGGTGTTGTTCCAAAAATTTTTAATTGTTGTATACATAATAATCTCTAGTAAACTTCTTGGAGCTTCCCATATATGAAAAATGATCTTTGTCTCTCTCACACACTCCCCTCTCTCCTTTGTACTTCTCTTCATGTGTAATGTCTCTTTGCCTCTAATGTAATCCAACTCAGTGTATGTCTCCTAACAGATATAAGAGCCAGCATTCTTAGCATTTTTGGAGTGCCTATAGTTTACCCGCCACATCAGCAGGTCTCTACTTCTCACCCGAGCACCGCCATGCAGGTGTTCTTCACAGATATCTGGCAGGGGGAACAGAGGCATACAGAGGCCAGGTGGGTCCACACTGACCAGCTCCCAAATCTGTGTTCTTGTGCTCAAGATAGATGATGATTTCTCAATAAGTGCTTAGTTTAAAGTAATCACCAAAGCCTCCAAATCTTCTGTCTACATTTAATAAATACTTCCAATAAATTACAACCACAGGAGACAAAGTGAATGTAAACTGTAGCCAGAAACAAATGCGATGAAGTACATTTTATTTCAGTAGCATTTCTAGATGTTAGGAATATAGTTTTCTAAATGTCTGAGAGTCTAATACTCTATTGTGTGTGTGCCCAAAAGAAGTCAGTCTATATATAAAGGGCAATCATGTAAAATGTATTCATGTGTTTCAAGTTAAAATTTATGATGTGCCATGATATGATGATGTCTCATTAGTTTATAACTCTGGTAATATGCTATTGGAAGACATTTGATGTGATAAAGGCAGATTTTGTCCTTTCCTTTTAGAGACAATATCTGAAAGTCACACTGAATTTTATTGAGGTTCTATCCCTAGGTAACATGAAAGAAAACAAATATTTCTGTCTCTAATTCTGCCATACTATGGGTGGAAATCTAGGAAATACGTCAAATAATCTAATAGGTAATTCATTTCTTTGTTTTCATCTATGTAGAAAACACCAGAGTATGAAACTAACTTCTAAGTTTGTTTTCTGCAGATTCTCCTATCTGGACTTCAAGAATTGTGATATCACCTATTTCTGGTTACATTTCCCCTTTGTTTTAATTTCCTTTCAATTTGTTTTGATACCTGATTTATATAAATATTTTATTTGTACTATAGCATTACCAATTAACTGTGTATTACAGGAGTAAAATTAAACAAATAAGGTTAATATATTAAAAATGCATGCATTTGATAATTTGATTTCCATTATAAATCTGTATACCTGGGAACAACTTTGGAATGAAAACTATGGTTCTGTTAGTGGTAGTACTATAATCACTCATGTCCTCCCAGGAGTTATACTACAACCAAGCATTTTGCAATCCACATTCCAGCTTTGTCACTACAGGGCAAGTTGTCCATCTTCTCTCCGGCCCTTTTTTTTTTTTTTTGTATGTAAAATGGAGGATTGTTTATTCATTTCTTGTAATGAAGAATGAATGATATGAGTGAAGTGCTTAGGAGGGTGTGTAGTGCTCCCTCGTGTTACTAAAGCTCAGTATCTCAGATTATCACTGACATGCCCTTCTCTGGTATCCCTGTGCCAGTCCTTTGCAAATCCTATCTTCTATCTTAATTCTGTTTATTACTCTTGCCCATTTTTATCATCGTCATTTTATTCCAGACATAATAACTTGCCTGGACTATGGTAACTGCATCCTAATGAACCATCCTGTATCCTCACTCCCCCATCTCAGTTCTTCCTCATTGCTGCCAGATTACCATTTATAATGTATAACACAGTAATAATACCTTCGCCTTGGTCAGATTCTTTCTAATACTGTTTTTTGCCTCTTAAGTTCAAATGTAGCATCTTAGCATCTGTGGCCTCCACAAACATGAACCTCCAATCTGTTCCCTGCTGCTCCACTGCGTATACTCTGCGATATAATAAACTGAACTTCTTTCTATTCTTACTTGTTCTTTCTTACCATTCCTTGCTCTTGCTCCTGTGGTTCTTTCTGCCTACAACAGCCATTCTTACAGTCCATTTCTCATGACCCATTTCCATACTGGATCCCACAAATGCTTGCAATGTCTTCTTTCAAGCCTCAAAACTTTTGGCTTTCCTTCCCTTATGGCATATATGATTTTTTCTATCATGTATCATAGTTATGTATCTTTTTCCTCCAGCTTACTGTAAAGCATTTGTTGGATAAAGACTTAGTCTTACCATGACTCCCTGGGATCATTCAGGGCAGTACACATAGCAGGTGACCAATGAATAATTGTTTAATTGAATAGCTACATCTCAAAGCCCTCTGTCTTCCTGTTATTAGTTCTGTGGGTTTCTGTAAGTGTAAAAATCATAATAAAAAAAGTTTTAAAATGGACATTTTAATGGCATTCTGTGCCAGCTGGCCTCTTCAGGAATCTGTAGGGACAAATATATAAGGTCAGAGCCCTGTGGGGAAGGCAGGGGAAACAGTTATGTTGAAAGAGCTTCTGGGGTGGGAGTATATTTAAAATTGGGTAGTGTAGATTTTTCTTTTCCAACTAGATTATAACAATTTAGAGGCTGTCTTCAGTGATCGATGTTTGTTTTAGGTTTACAAGTAGCTACAGCGATTAATACCATAATCTGGGCTTCAAATTTACTTACTTATGACCTCACTTGTTATTTTTACTTCCAAGTGAAGTGTCATTTTGTACCACCCTAGTTTTGTAGACAACATCTATGAACTTTCCATTTGTACTAGCAGATTGGAAAATTAAGGTGTAGAGGGATGGAAAATGTCTGTCTTCTGACCTCTTCTTGAAGTTTCTAGTGTATCACTAGTTAAGTTGCAATCAAATGATCCCACTCCTGAGAAGATTGATTGGAGCTATAGCGTTAATCCACGGAAAAGCTGATTTGTTTTCAGGCCCTCTTGGCCTGTGGGCAACACTTGGAGCAGAATTGGGGCATTTCGTACCACCTTCCTTGTCTGATGCTTCTCCTGGGCCTAGAAGAACACCAGCACCTATGCTATGCTGTGTACTAAGGGCAACAGTGCAATGTGCTGAAGGTAAAAGCTGTCTCTCCATGTATAAATGCAGGCCTCCCCTTCCTCTTCTTCACCTGACCTTTTCCATCTCAGCGAGGGAAATGATGCTAACTCACCAAAGTCTGATTATTTCTGCCATAACAATAAAGCTGTGCCATAAGTCATATAGTTACCATGAAAGATATTTAAATGAGGAAGAGACAGCTCATATATTTTGTGTACATTTTTTTCTTTTTTTAAGCTATAAAGATCAAATTATCAAAGAACATATGATAATATGTTAAAGATCCATATTACCTCTCCCAGACGGTTTGTGTTTTCTTTTTTAGTTGTTGTTTGTCTGCTGGTTTTGCTTTTCTTTTGTTCCTGTTGTTGGAACCATGAGAAAGGTGTAAAATAAAATTTTGAGATCTGTCAGATGGTGTCCCTTAGATTACTACAGCCTATTTTGAATATTATCAGAAGTAGTGAGACTATAATTGGTTCCAGTATTGTGAGCTTTATATTGTAAATAAGTAGGCAGGAGTACTAACAGAGTGAAGTTCTGACACTGATCAACAGAGTAATCTTGACTCCTCTGTTTCAAAATCAAATACATCATCTTTTTCATCTCTGAATTCTTACATACATTCATTCGCTGATATTTAGTGATTGCCTTCCACAAACCAAGTACTATTGTAGGAGCTGGAGATACAGTAGTAAACAAAACTGAGTCCCTATTCTTATGGAACTGTCAGTCTCCTTGGGCTGCTTTGACAAAATATCATAGACTAGTTTGCTTATGAACAACAGACATTTATTTCTCACAGTTCTGGATGCCAGGAAGTCCAGGATTAAGGTGCCAGCAGATTTGATATCTTCTGAAGGTCTGTTTCCTAGTGGTCATATTTTTGCATCGCATGGTGGAAGGGATAAGGGAGCTTTCTGAGGTCTCTTTTTAAGGTGCTAAGCTCATTCAGTAGGTCTCCACCCTCATGACTTAATCACTTCCCAAGAACCTAGCTGCTAAAACCATAACATTGGGCAGTAACTTTCAATATGTCAATTTTTGAAGGACACAGACATTCAGACCATAGTGAAAGTTTATGTTGTGGGGCAGAAAAGCCATAAACAAGTATGTAATGCGGCAGGAGGACAGAAGGAGATTGGGGAGGAGGTGCAGTTTTACTTAGAGTGGTCAAAGCAAGTGCTTCTGATAAAGAGACATTTGAGCAAATCCTGAGTGAAGTAAAGAGGGGAATCGTGCATATCTAGAGGAAGAACATTCTGGGCACAGAGAATAGTATATGCCAAGGCCCTAAGGTAGGAGTGTGTTGGATAAGTTAAAGTTTTAAAAATATAACAAGAATAACAATAGATTCTTAGATAAGTTGAACATATTCACTACTCAAATGTTTTTATGTTTGATCCTGAAACAAACAAACAAACAAACAAAAAAGTGCTAGCTGAATCTCAGTTAACCTCCTAAAAATTAATTGGTTACATAGAACAATTAGTTAAAGCGTCATATCAACCTTTAATAATTAAACTTTTGCACAGCAATATTCTGGTTAATTATCTTTGCTTTTGTTGAGCCTTTATTGCATTTTTATGGTCATCTGTGCTTGAAGAATACTTTCACATTTTTTCTCTTTTCCTTTTAATTAAGTTAAATGAACTGTCCTACAAAATACCAAGGATTCTTAGGACCCTTTTAGGGAAAGAAAAAGAAAAATATATTTAAGAATCTCTTGAAATTGTCTATAAGTCTAACACAGATTCTTTCGATGTGAGCAGTGCATGGCTATTGGCAAATTAATATATAAAACATCTATTGTATGATTTATGAAATCAGTCTCTTGGAAATTTTGGTAATTTAATCCTGATGCTTGCATTTTTTTTCAAAGCAATAAATATTGTAAAAGTTTGCAGAAAGTCATTAAATGTTAACAAAAGGCAATATCTGATACTATATCAAGGTAAGATGTTTTTAATTTCAGTTCATTCTGAAAGAGTCCTGATGGAAGACAACTCTAGAATAACATTTATTTCTGTGATAAGCATTTTTACACTATTAAGCAATGTGGAAATCTCTATCTCTTCTTTTAACTCTTATAATCGTGCTTTAATTTTTATGGTTTAATCAAAACAAGAGTTCAAGTAGGGGTGCCTGGGTGGCTCAGTCGATTGAGCGTCTGACTTCAGCTCAGGTCATGATCTTGCAGTCCGTGAGTTCGAGCCCCGCGTCAGGCTCTGGGCTGATGGCTCAGAGCCTGGAGCCTGTTTCCGATTCTGTGTCTCCCTCTCTCTCTGCCCCTCCCCTGTTCATGCTCTGTCTCTCTCTGTCTCAAAAATAAATAAAACCGTCAAAAAAAATTAAAAAAAAAAGTTCAAATAGAGATAGATATACATCACTTATTCTGTTATGTTTTAATCTATACATATGTTATATATTTTACATTTATATTATATGTGTTCTATATTTTATATGATTTATTCAAAATTTAAAACTTAATGCATGAATTTTATAGTTTGCTTTTAAAAAAAATAATAATAATACCAATACTCTTAGGAATAAACTTAAGAATTTCAGATAATTAATATGTATCTGTTAGTAATCTCCCAGGAACCACGTGGTTCCATAATTTTGTGTCAGGCCATTGCCAAAGTTCTAACTAAGGTCAACAGTATTTGAGAGGCAGTCAAAGAGAAGAATGACTTTGTTGAATATTGAGAAAACAGAAATGAATGAATGCATTACAGTGAGGGAAGATTTAAAGTGTGCAGATCATTTGAAAAACATAATTATGCAAGGCAAGATATTCAACATTTTTAATTATACAGTGTAACAAAGTGCTTTTTCTCCCACTTATGTTCTATTAGACAAATAAAATAGCTCCTTTGCAAAATGGTAGAAAACAAATTGCTCCCAATGGTACCCAAGGAGAATTCTGTAGATGATTTTGGAGTCTTATCTTCCTAGAATAAACTATGATTTGTTACTTGAGTACAGCTGACTTTCCCATGGCAGATGTAGCTAGAGGTGAATTTCCTTTGTGCATTTCACTGAAGGCCTTCCTTTGCTCATTCAGTTTCCCCTGTCTCCTGCACCTTCAATTTCTCCCTCATATTGACTGTTTTCTCTCTTTCCTCAACCTCTCTTCTCATCTGACTCTTACCCTCTCTCTTACTCTTTGTGCCAAGTTTATTGAAAGAGTAATTTATGCTCATGTTACAAATTGCTCTTCTGTCTTAGTCATTATAGCATTATTTATTTTCTTTGTTTGTTCCGGCCTCTTGGTTGCTTTCTTTTGGCTTAAAAGAATTTATTCCTCATCAACTTTATACATTTAGTATTTCTTTGGATTCCACTTCTACCACCCCCACTTTCCCTATTTATAAAATTATCATGCTTTTCCATGGGGATTTTTTAATAACTATACCTTTCTGAATACTGTATACATAAATAACTCTTCCACTCCTCTCTAGACCTTTCATCTGAGCTGTAGAGTGTCATGTATCTATTACCCAAGCCAGAAACCAGGGCGACATCTCAGTTGTCTCTCTCACTGTCCACATCTAATCAACTATGAAGTCGTCTTGACCCTACCTCCTGAATTTCTCATGACATTAGGTATCTCTCATCTTTCATCTCCGCTGTTACCCTGGAATCTTATTTACTCTCACCTGGAGAACTGCAGTAACTTTTCTTCAACATAACTAATTTCCCATCTTAAAATCTGTTAATGGCTACTTATGCTGTTAGGAACAAGTCTTTGCTCCTCAGTAAAGTATTATATCATTATTTGGCTATGTTTGTATTTTCTCCTTAGTCACTTTACTTTTATTAACCTTAAGGAAGTCCAGTGTATTGGCTGATGAGTTAAGAGCAAAAGTTGTGAAATCAGATTACCTGCTTTCCAGTCTAAATTTTATGTGAATTGCACATCTTATGTAACCCTTATGAATTTTGTTTCCTTATAACAACTTATGAGAAGTATTTACTTCACAATGTTGTTGTTAAATAAATACTTATTAAGATGCCTGGTACATAAATAGGTACTCAAAAATGTTAGCTATTGTTAATTATTTGTGATTTCCAGGTCGTTTCATACTATTTCAAAATATGTGTCTCTGAGTATACAACTAAGATTGCATCGGCTCACCTTTACTTTATTATTCAGGATATAGTCAAGTATTTACTCTTTTCTGAAACTTTCTCTGAGCACACTCCATCCAGCTCCTTCCCCTGCCCCACACTGTAGTGCAAAGGAAAGTTTATGTGGTATGGGAGTGCTCTTCTATTATTCCTTGTTATGCTAGGTTCTAATCCTTGCCTTACTCCAATCTTCTTCCTTGAGATTGTGAGATCTTTGGGGGCAGGGTTATGTCACATGCATCCTGTACTCTCCAACATTGCTCAGAGTCTGCTGGTACTGATTAGATCCTCAGTAAGGATTTGAACGAAAAATGACTGATTGATGGAATAAATTAATGAATAAATATATAAATTAAGTTTAACAGGGACATCATTTTCTTGTTGGTTTGTCATTATAAGTATTCTAGTACTTATTAATTGATTCTTTTATTAAACTGCTTGTGATATTTTTCTGAATGCTAAAAATGAAATTAATCCATTCTTCCTGACTATAAATAAGATGTAGTCCCAAGTTGAGATTTTTCCAGTAAACCAGTATACCAACAAAGAGAATTTGCTAGTAATGTCATTAATTTGATTAATGTGAACAGACAAGTAGAATGGCTTAGAAATTAATTTCAAAATTACTTCTAAATCTCTGTCTTTGTATTACATAAATATAAGTAAATAGAGAAAAGTCAGTTACAAAGCAGATTACCCTATTGGTTTCTTCATTTAAGATCTTTCATATTTTATGTAGAAATAGTTACTTCCCTACATGTCCCTCAGAACTCTGAGTAATATTAGAAAATAATAATAGTGATAGGGTAATTGCATAGTGAAGGAAACAGTCAACAACTCTAAAAGACAACCTGCTAAATGGAAGAAGATATTTGCAAATGGCATATCTAATGAAGGGTTAGTTACAAAATATATAAAGAACTTCTTACAACTGAACACCAAAAAAAGCCCAAACAAACAACTAATCTAGTTAAAAAATGGGCAGAAGACATGAACAGACATTTCTCCAAAGAAAGAATACAGATGTCCAACAGACATATAAAAAGGTGCTCAATATCACTCATCAACAGCAGATTAAAACCACAGTGAAATATCACCTGACACCTGTCAGAATGGCTAAAATCAACAACCAAGAAACAGGAGGATGTGGAGAAAAAGGAACACCAGTGCACTCTTGGTGGGGAATGCAGACCAGTGGAAAACAGTTTGGAGGTTCCTCAAAAAACTAAAACTACCCTACAGTACAATAGCAATACAGTAATTGGGCTACTGGATATTTACCCAAAGAATACAAAACACTGTTTTGAAAGGATGTATGCACCCCTATGTTTATTGCAGCATTATTTACAATAGCCAGGTTGTAGAAGCAGCCCAAGTGTCCACTGATAGATAAAGGGATAAAGAAAAGGTGGTATACATATACATTGGAATGTTGCTCAGCCATAAAAAGAATGAAATCTTGCCATTTGCAACAACATGGATGGAGCTAGAGAGTATAATGCTAAGTGAAATAAGTCCGTTAGAGAAAGATAAATACCATATGATTTCATTCATATGTAGAATTTAAGAAAGAAAACAAAGAAACAAGAAAAAAAAAAAGGAGACAAACCAATGACAGACTCTTAACTATAGAGAAGAAACTGACATTTTCCTGAGGAGAGGTGGGTAGGAGGATGGGTGAAACAGATGATAGGGATTAGAGTGCACTTATGATGATCACTAAGTAATGTATAGAATTGTTGAATCACTGTATTGTACACCTGAAACTAATGTTAACTATACTGGTATTAAAATGAAAATTTTAATAAAATTAAAAAATTTTGAAAACATAATGATAGGGTAATGATAGAAAACATCTAGGCAGTTCTTGTTTGTATTTTGAAGATAGTGAAGTTAAAAAAAAAAAGAAAAAGTGTTTAAAAAGAAAACGACTACTAATCAAGTATACTTTATCAGAAGAAATTTTCCTGTCCTAAATAAAGTTTGTTAGTGATTGGTCTTTACATCCTAACTGTCCAGAGTACTAGAAGATCTTGAGGGGTTAGTTAGTTCATTTAATCCTAAATCTAAATCACTGTAAAGACAAATAGAAAAACAGAGATAGGTACTCTCAACAAAAGGGAAACAAAATACCTTAGAAAATGAAATGCGCTTTCAGTGACTTGATTTGCCATTAAACAAGACTGTATTTATCAAATAGCTCTAAACTTGTCCATTCTTAACCCTTAATTGACCTCTTATCAGAAAGCACTCAATATGTTGAAGTGTGAAAGGTAAACTTCTACTGAGGTTATTGTGTTAGCCATCAGTTATTTACAGCTGTAAAATCTGGAAAAGATTACAGACCTCTTTCAGTCTAACTCACAACACAATGAGTGGATTCCCTTCTTCAATCCTTATATCCCCTTACAGAACACTAAGTTCATGCAATTGTGAATTGATTTGAAAGCTAAATTATTACCTCATTACACCTGCATCAGTCTTGCATTACAGATTGTACACAGGAGGATTAGGAGGAATATAATGATCCCCCTGTCATTAAGTGGGAGCTGAGTGAACTGCATAGTTCAGCATCTACAGGGACACATTTTAAGTCACCCAATTCAATTTGAATGTGCAATTTCAAGTGCTTTCTGCTGGGAAGATTTGGGGGGAACATGTGTTTCTCTATTTAGTTAGCCTATAACCCCCTACCCCAAGGCAATTGTTTCTCTACTCATGGCACCCACTTACCACAACAAAGTATTTGCTTATGATTGGCTATCAGGAAACATTAAGATAATCCTGATGAAAGCAAAAG
Organism: Herpailurus yagouaroundi; assembly: GCF_014898765.1. Classification (NCBI taxonomy): domain Eukaryota; kingdom Metazoa; phylum Chordata; class Mammalia; order Carnivora; family Felidae; genus Herpailurus; species Herpailurus yagouaroundi. Next base: position 80,479,537 of record NW_024412394.1, read on the forward strand.
TAAACTAACTTTTAAGATCATGCTAGAATCCATTCTTTTATATGGAAAGAAGAGGTGCTGTTTTCATGGACTAGTATTAGCATCTGATTTCCCATAAAACTGTTTTCATCCTTATTGTCTTTTTATGATAAGTTGTGTGTGTTTTGATAACATTTGATAATCTTTACAACATTTTACAATGAGTAAGTAGAGTTTTCAATATAACACGGTGTTAGTAAGGATTTTAGATTCTAGATTCATGAATTTGTAGCAAATTCAACAGTTATTTTTTGGTTCCATCATGTGCCAGATGCTCATCTGAGCACTGAGGATATGACCAGAAAAGGATACGTTTTGATAAGAAAAGAGGCAAAAAGCCCTTGTTCTTATAGAGCTTACATTTGATTGATGAAACAGACAGTAAATCTTATCAATAAATGAACTATGTGGTGTTTCAGATGGAAAAGTTCTGTGGAGAAAATAAAGCACCCAGAGGTTAGGGGATGTGTGTGTGTGTGTGTGGTGAAGAGAGAATTGATTTCCATTTCAGATAGGGTGGTCAGGGACATCTTCCTCAGATGCGAGATTTGTACAGAGATTGTGCAAAGACTGTGGGACATGTGGAATTTTTAGGTAACAAGCATTCCCACCAGAAAAAATAGAAATCTTACTGATGTTGCTTTCTGGGTGTAAGACGAACAAATAGTGACATATTCTAAACCTTGGTTTCCTTCTGTGTAACATGGAGATAATTGTAGTACTGTCTCAAAAAGATACTCTGAAAATTAAATAGTATTACAGATGTGTAATAAACACTGGATAAATGTTAGGTATTATTGTTATCAGGAAATGAAGAGTTTCTCTTTCAGATCACTTTAGTCAAAGCCTTTACCTATTGATTAGTGTCTTGTAGGGTGTAGGATTCCTTGTTTGAATTAATAAGCTATAATAGAAAATATTTTACTCTCTCCAGTGGAGATAAATAAATATTGAATGCTCAAATAATAGATGATAGAAAAATTTCCAAAGCTCTTTTTTCTCTTTTTTAATGTTTGATTTTACCAGTTGTATAGGCACATAAAGGCAAATCTTTTTTCTCACTCCTATAGTCTTATTCCCAATCCTTAGAAGCAACTATCAACTCTTTTAGCTATTTCTTTTGATATTTGCTTACGTATATTAAAGGAACAGGCTTATATTGCTGTTTGTTGATTTTTCAGTTTCAGACGTTATCTCTTAATTTCCCACTATAGTGAATAACGATTTGTCTCCTTGATACCATCACACATACACACACACACACACACACACACACACACACACACACACACACACACTTTTGATCCTCCCATCTTACCAGAATATTTATATCATTCTTTTGGTTAGATAAGTGTTCAGTAGTTATGTTATTGTCCCTCTAATTGTGTGCTATTGAAAGCTACACAATGAATATTTTTCCTTTGTTCAATGCCGTTCGTTCCCTTTAGTTAATAATTGTCTTTTTTTGTGTTATTGATTTGCTTCATTTGTTTACTACTTTACCCCTAAAGTACCCCTTAGAACTTTAAATTTCTTTACAATGTGTTCCAACACTCTGGATATCCTCTCAGTTTCTTCTCCTTGAGAGGAGATACTTTGCTGGAGCATTCCAATTAGCTGTAGTCTGGCCTGACTGCTTTCCAAGTCAGCTTCAGAGACAAACTCTGCATTACCCTCAGCTCCTGGTGACCCTCTTTGCCTCTTCCCTTCAGTTAGATGCTGTTTCTGGAATCCCATATATTCCTTCTCCTTGCTTTATCCTCTTGTTTTAATGGAGCACACATGTAAGAGCTCCCTCGATAAAGGTGTATGAGAGATATATTCTGACACTTTTAATGTCTGAATGCTCTGTTCCTTTTGCAATTAATAGTTGCCTGTATCAAATTATAGTATGGAAATAATTTCCCTTTAGGGTTTTGAAGATATTTCTTTTCTGTCTTCTAGCTGTTAATACCACTGTTCAAATATCTGTTGCCATTCTGATTTTTAAAAAATTAAACATTTCATTTAATTTAAAACCTATAAATGTCCTTTCATTTGCTAGTATTTTTATTAATAAGGGCAGTCTTATCTTTGAATATGAATTCCTAATTGAATTTCCTTGTCATAGTCTCATATGAAATACCTATAATGCATCATCTATAATTTATGTTTCCTTATTCTTTAAGGTAGAGTGAATTTTAGATTTTTCATGTTTTTCACAATCTTTTACATTGACGTGTCCATTCCCAATTTGACATCATTTTAATTTACTCATATTATTACTCCCTACATGCCAACAGTGCTGTATAATTTTGGTAGCATCACCAGCAACTGCAGCCATTTTTAATATTCAATTTTTTTCTCATTTTTCATCTTGCTTGTATTAACTGTCTTAGATTGAGTTCCCCAGAAGCAGACCTTGAGATGAGGATTTGTGTGAAAGCAATGTATTAGGATGTGTTCTTAGCAAAAACTGGTAGAAAAGTGAGGAAGTGACCTGAAAGGAAAAGGCTTCGAACAAAGGTATGATATCAAGTATAGTCCCACTAAGGAAGCCGTAAGGGAGAGTACAGTGCACACCTTAGTTATTCTCATCTGTTGCCAGGGAGCCAGATTGTTTATTCCCCGAGCCCTTTAATCAGCGCTTAAGGACAGCCCCAAGAGGTCATAAATCCCCAAGCTCTCAACTGCTGAAGCAAAGTTGGGTCCAGCAACTTGAGTTAACTCTCCTATGAAAAGACAGGAGTGGTGATTCTGCCCAGGATCTGATGTTCCCCAAATGGTCTAGGCATCCAAAGGGATGTGGGCAGACCACTGACTGCTGCCTTATTTTATAAAAACTAACTGATAAGAAGCAGAGGTCTTGTGACCCCAGTATATCTGACACAAAGATAATATTCATCAAGCATACGGAAAGTGAGATTACTTCAGTTTCAATCTGACATTCCTTGCCCTTAAATCATTTGACTACTGTGTTCAATTATGGAGGAAAACAAAAACAAAAACAAACATTTGTAAGTGCTGACTACACTATTGAAATTATCTAAAAGGTAAATATAATGATTTATGGGGCTCTATAATATTTTTAGCTCTTCAGAAAGTGAATCCTTATTATACCATGTAAGATTATTCTTGGATAGTCATATGTCCTGTCATATATGTTTTCAGGAACATCCTATTAAATCTCTCAAGTATTGTTGAGGACTAATGTGTTAGGCATTCGTTTTGGTGCTGGAGTTAACACTTTGAACAAGATGGGTAAGGCCTCTGCTCTTAGAGTGCATACATTCTAATGGGGAGATACAATGAATAAATAATGAGTAAAATGAAAATGCTAGATAATGATAAGAACTGTGAAGAAAAGCAAAGGGAGCTAATTGGATGCTCAAAAAGGACCTCTCTGAAGAGGTAGTATTTAGGCTAAGGCAAGGATGATAAGAACTGGGCAAGGATGATAAGAACTGACCAAGGATAGGAAATTTGGAGGAAATGACTTCAGTAGGAGAGAACTCAAGTGCAAAGGCAGGAATGAGCTTGGTGTGTCAGAAGATCTGAGAGAGGGCCATGTGTTTTGAGTGAAAGAACAAACAAGAGATGAGGTTCAAAGTTAGGTGGGGCCAAATCATGAAAGCCCTGGGAACAAATTTTGTGTTATGTCACTGTGTTTTAAAAATCATGGGAAAGCCACTGGAGAGTTTTGACCAGAGTAGTGACTGACCTGATCTACTCTATTTTGGAAGATTCCTGTGAACATTTTATGAAAAATTGGACAAGAGTAGAGGGAGGGAGAATGTATAGGAAGGCTCCTCTTTAGACTGAAAGATAATATTGGAGTTGGAGGAACATAGGTGGATTCTGAAAATTATTTTGGAGTAGAGTTGAGAAGCACATGGATGGAAATAGATAAGGGCTCCTAGAGCTTTGGCAGGAGAGATTGAGTGGATTGTAGGGCCATTTTCAGCGTTCCCTTATGTGTATGCTTATCAGGTACAAGAAGTTATAAGCGTGTTGGTTTACTTTTCATCATGCACAGAGTTTAACTGTAGGTAAATGTATACCATTCATCTATATCCTCATTGTATTTCTTGAATGATTTTTGCCTTTTTCCTGGATTTAAATTTTGTTTTGTTAAAATAATTTTTGACATACAAAAGGAACAAGAAAAGAATTGCTCATATCATGCCATCTGCCTTTTTAAAATTCTTTGCAAGAAAATTCTCCAAGGGAATGAATTGTCTTCTTGATGCCAATTTTGTTGTCAGAGATACCATTACATCCCCGGTTCGAACACTGACCTGTCATGTTGTACTGGCCTACTGGATACTTCCTTTTCTACCCTTTGGAATATCTAGCTGTGCATCCTACTGGGCCTTGAGGAGAGAGAATCTTTCCTTCTCTCTCCTGATGTGGCTAAAACTTGGGCTAAATTCCCAACTCCTAGTTTGTGACAGAGTTGCACTATATCTGTATGTCAGTAGATTCATAAACTATTTCTGATTTAAAAATCACATTAAAGACATTGTAGATTATCTGGTTTATCTAAGTTATCTCTTGTCTTTGAATGTTGGACACTGGCTTCAGAAGCATGCCCACCTGCCCTGACTGGGAAATGGCAAGATTAGGGGAAAATAGTGATTGTGCACTGTCATTACTGAGTGCATTTCAGCAGCCGTGTGAATAGTTCAAATAGCCGTGTGAATAGCCGAATTAGCATAGTTCCTAATACGCAGCCTGAAGGCACTTATTTTGGCACTAGGTGAAATAATTTATTAGAAATAAACATATTAATGCAGTTTAAAAATGTAACTCATTGCTCTACAAATGCATTTTTTTTCAGAATTATTGATTCTCATTACAGTGAGATACAACATTATACTCACTGAACAAGGTTCATAAAAATTGAGTGGGTGTATAAAATTTTTTATTGTTTCTTTTGATTATAAAAATATGTCTACTGTAGAAAATTGGAAAAATATATAAAGTTGTGAATAAGAAAATAAAAATAACTTGTATTTCTCTGCCAGAAGACAACTGTTATGACCATTATTGAGTAATTCTTTGTTTTTTTTCTCTCTATACATACAGATGTGTGTGTACACATCTATACAAATTATGTGAAAAATATTTATAACTACACATAGAATTTAAGATCATGGTATTTGTACTATTTTGTATCCCACTTTTCCATAAGGTACATTGGAAAATTTGGGTTATTTTTTTCCAGAAGGTTCTGTTTTTTATTTTCATTTTTTAATCTATAAAGCTTAAAAAACAATAGTGTATGCTATTACATATAATTTTATTAAGAATTCATATTAAATGCATTCCTTTTCTAGTTATTGCCTGGCTTCTTGGAAACTGAGTTGAACTATTGGTACTAGAAAGTCATCAGTTTTGCCATTAGTTCAAGATCAAAAGGAACTGAATATAAACAATATAAATAATCCAAGCATTTTGCTTTTGATGCTTTCATGTCTGTTGCTCAGATAGATGTGCTATTTGTGAAACTTTGTTATCTTTTAACAGGTACCTAAAAACAAGAGACATAGTTAATCCAAAATGCAGAATTTCATATTTTATCTGTCTATCAGGCTCTGTCCCACCTCATCTCATATTGGGGTGAAAGATGAGTTGCTATAACAAAGAAACTCTGAAGTACAGTGTGTTGAGAACATAAATTCTTATTGCTCATGTAATATTCTTTTTTTCCCCCTGAGTATTGACTTTGGCTTTGGTTTAAAAAGTACAGAGTTTTTCTTAAAATTATTTATTTATTGATTATTGGAGAATAGTTGACACACAGTGTTACGTTAGTCTTAGGTGTACAGACAGTGATTTGGCAATTCTGTACTTTACTCGGTGGTCACCACGATAAGTGTAGTCACCATCTGTCACCACAAACGTTATTACAGTTCTATTGACTGTATTTCCTGTGTTGTACTTTTTGTCTCTGTGACTTATTTTATAACTGCAGTTTGTACCTCTCCATCCCCTTCACCTATTTTACCCATCCGCCCCCCTCTAGCAACCACCAGTTTGATTTCTGTTTTTAAGTGTCTGTTTGTTTTTTGTTTGCTTGTTTGTTCCTTTGTTTTGTTTTTTAGACTCCACGTATAAATGAAATCATATAGTATTCAGCCTTTTTTAGTCTTATTTCATTTACCATAATACCCTGAGGTCCATCCTCGCTCAGTTAGTATTTTTGAAGGGAGTGGTCCGGGTTGCTGGCACAGCTCTGCTCCTTGTGGTCATTCAAGAACTCAGTTCCTTCCACCTTGTCTTTACACCATCACCTAATGGCATAGTCACAACTGGAATGGGAGCACCTCAGTATTCTAGGAGGAACGGGAAAAAAGGGGAACATCTCAGGCCCAGAAATGGCACTTCTGCTTACATGCCTAATTTGAGGAGACCTTGGTAACATGGGAGTGCCTGCAGAAGAGACTTGACCATGTAACTGCACAGCTGCAACACCCTTACTGGTGAAGGAGAGAATGGAATTCAATGGTCTTTCAGAAACCCCCATCACACATCTGTACTCAGACTGCATATTTGACAAGGTCAGTGTGGGCCTAAATGCGTTAAAGAGAAACCTGAAAAGATGGAAGGAAAGAACTTTTATTTAATTGCCCTTATTTTAGAACTACTAGGTAGCTGGGGCACCTGGTTGGCTCAGTCGGTTAAGCATCTGACTTAGGCTCAGGTCATGATCTCACCGTGGGTTCGTTGAGTTGGAGTCCCTCATCGAGTGAGCTGGAGCCCCACTTGGGATAAGCATAAGCCCCCTTCTCCCTTCGGGTGTGCACAAGCCCTGCTTCGGGTGAGCTCCAGGCCCTCTATAGGTGAGCCCTGCTTCTCTCTCTCTCTCTGTCCCTTGTGTGACTCTCTCTCTCTGTCCCTTTCTCTCTGCCCCTCTCTCACTTGTGACCCCTCTCTCTCAAAAAACAAAAACAAAACCAAACCTACTAGATAGTTGGAAACTTTCAGGAATAAAAGTAATGTTCATATAATGTATCTAGGTATGCTTATGGTTGAACCACATGGGTACATTCAAAGGTTAAAGAGCTGGTTTTCAGAAAGTATAGCCTTGGACAATAAAGATATTTACATTAAATGTTTTTTACCTCATTTTGTATCCGCAGTCTCTGTGTCAGTGTAAAAAGTTATCTTTGACAAAATGGTAAATATTTTCCTAAAAGCATTTAATTTTAAGACATTTTTTAGTCTGCTTTGGAGTGAATGAAAAGAATTACCAGATATGATTTTGCAGATTTCCATCAAAGTCCCATTAAAGGATGGCAAGGCTGTGAACAAGGAAAAAGCCCATGGGGACTGCTAATTGCATGCTGCCTGGACTGTGGCTTAGGAATTTCTTTCTAAAGAATGAGTCAGAAAAATAGAAACAAGTTCGTGTGTTGAAGAATGGTTTCATCTGTTCTGACCACTGAATAAGAATCCAAGGAGGACAGAAAGAGAAGCAATATAGTGTGTGAAATGAAATGAGGCCTTTTACAGTGAAATCTGATGTGTAGTGTATCTAGTGTCATAATTTGGATTGCCCAGTAGGGAATTAGCTTGCCTTTAATTGTAGGAAGAGATATTAGCCAACAGATTGCATAGAAAACAGTTTCTTAAGAAACTCTTTCTGGAGTGTGTATGCCCCTTAAGGGGCATTAAGGAATCTACTCCTGAAATCATTATTCCACTATATGATAACTAACTTGAATGTAAATAAAAAAATAAATAAATAGGAAAAACAAATTGCAAAAAAAAAATGTTTCTTATTTGTGCATCTCGTGTATCATGCTGGTGGTAATAAAAAGTACAGTTCAGGGGCGCCTGGGTGGCTTGGTCAGTTAAGCGTCCGACTTCGGCTCGGGTCATGATCTCACGTCCGTGAGTTCGAGCCCCGCGTCGGGCTCTGTGCTGACAGCTCAGAGCCTGGAGCCTGTTTCAGATTCTGTGTCTCCCTCTCTCTCTGCCCCTCCCCTGTTCATGCTCTGTTTCTCTCTGTCTCAAAAATAAATAAATGTTAAAAAAAGAAATTAAAAAAAAAAGTACAGTTCAAAGTGTGAAATGATATTAGGATAGTTATCTAGTGTCTACTGTGACAGAAATTTGAGACTAATGTTTTATTCTGTAAACCGCTAACATGATATATGTATGTATGATGTATATATGAAAAAAATATAGATCTATTAGATTGCATATATACCTTCTGTCATACACAAGGGAGCTGGAATGAGCCAAATACTTTTGGACATATTCTACAGATTTTTAATTGAGGCTTTGTGTTTAAATTTATTACTATTACTGTTTTTCATAATATTAAAAAGTCAATATACCATATTACTAAAATAGAAGCTACCATATTTTAAATTTTTGATTAGCTTTTGTTTGATGAAGTATATTTGAACTTCACATATAGAATCCATAGACTAAATATCTGTGCAATTTAAAAAAAATCTTAAAGAGATTTTTAAAATTTTTTATGTTGATAATATATATAATTAGTAATTCCACCATCTGTAAAGTTTCATCTCTTCATATTATTTAATATTAACCCATTAAGTTTTTACATAGCAAAATATATCATATATATATATATATATATATATATATATATTATAAGTAAGGTTATATATATATACACTGTCATTATTTGGGTAAATTCAGGTAGAAGGTGTTCAGGAATTTGGACCATTAATTGTACAAAAAATCACTGCTTGGGATATAATGTGGAAATAGATGAAATGTGTATCCTTTTCTATCCTGAAAAAAATTCTTCAAAGTAGTACTTTAAAAGAGGAGAAATAATTTCATTTTGACTTTTAAGGATTGTGTGTCTTCACGTAAAATGAATAGAAGTAAGTAATTTACAGACACTGTCAATGAATTTGAATGAATAATATATTGTATATTGTTGTGAATGACTTTAATAATAACATAGTACCTTATTTCAATGGAATTTATCTTTTAGTCAGTATTCAGACAAGGCATATGTGTATCTGTGTGTGTTTGAGGGACATCTTTGGAAGCTTACTTTTATGTTAACAAAAATGCAAAAATATTTTCTCTTAATAAAGAAATGTCAGTATCCTATCTATTAGTGGAGGATATATATTATATATATGCATTATAAATATATATATATATTTATATAACATATATAACTAAATGTTTAATAACTGGAATCTTGTAGCATACATTTGTTGTTCATCAATCCTGGTCATTTCTTTAATGGTATTTAAAAAGAACACTCCAAAGTCTTGTAAAAGTTAAAATGGAAAGGGGCGCCTGGGTGGCGCAGTCGGTTAAGCGTCCGACTTCAGCCAGGTCACGATCTCGCGGTCCGTGAGTTCAAGCCCCGCGTCAGGCTCTGGGCTGATGGCTCGGAGCCTGGAGCCTGTTTCCAATTCTGTGTCTCCCTCTCTCTCTGCCCCTCCCCCGTTCATGCTCTGTCTCTCTCTGTCCCAAAAATAAATAAATGTTGAAAAAAAAATTAAAAAAAAAAAGTTAAAATGGAAAGAGCCATTTTTACACAAAAAGAAAATTAAAAAAACAAGGTATGATTGTATCTGCATGTGTGTGTCTCATCATGTTGAATAAAACTAAAATATACCCAAATCAGTGAGAAACTAAGCCAGTGAAACTTTGATACTTTTTGTTTTGTCTGGATTGTGCACACGTGTGTATTTATCACATGGACTTATCTTTCTTCTTTTTAAGGAAACAAACATAGGAATTTAGATGTTACTGGCAAGACTGAATGTAGATAGTGAAAAGATTTTTCAAATAAGGGGTGTGTGTGTGTGTGTGTGTGTGTGTGTGTGTGTGTGTGTGTGTGCTTGCGTACGCACACACACACTCTTTATGCTGTGGGCTAACAGCTTTCCTAAAGGAATCTTTAAGATTTTGATTTTAGTTCAATTTTTGCTCTGGTGATTTGGCTTGAGTAAGAGACATTTAGCAATGAGTAGGTAATGACAAAATTGGTTGCTATCACTCCATTCCTATATTTCTGATAATCTGTCCAGAAACTTTCTAGGTTAACAATTAACAGATAGTAAAAGGAATTCATTTCAAACAATTCATGCCCATTGGCCATAATATTAGATAAAACATATGAACATTTGTCCAACCCATTATAGAGACTGGTGGCTAAATCTGTGATAAAATTAATATAGTATGCTATTGTACCTTAGACATTACTATTGTAGCTGAGCATCCAGCAGTGTCTTAGTTGTACCTTGGTCATTTGTTTTAACAGCATCTATATTTCTATATAATTGGCTATATTAAAAATGCAGCTCATTCTGTTGATTATCTATACCTGTTCTATATGCCAATTCTAGTTCTCATTATCCCAGGTGCAAATAGGAAGCAGTTCTAACCTACTCAGTTTGCAAGGTTTGGTTCAGTTTTAAAAGATAGAAAGATGTGGTGATGTACTCAAAAATAGTATTTTTTAAATACCTTATTTGATTTTATGTTCTTAAAGATTTATTTACATCATTTTTATTAGCATTGGTTATGCATATTTATCCCCAAGCCCGGTATGCTGGATGCCTTTTTTTCTCTACTGTCAAAAGGTTCTGGTGTGATTTTACTTTTTAATCAGGCTGCAGGGACAGCTGGCTTCTGATAGGATTCCGGGGTAAGTTTGTATCAAATTTGCTTCTGATTAGCAGTTACACAGTGTGGCTTCCTACAGATTTGGTGTTTATCTCTTATCAGGTATTCTGATGGTCCCTCTACAGTAATTATATCTTAATCATTTCTGACACATTGATATTGAAAAGGGGAACCAATAAGGTGTTTGGATTGGAAATTTTGATCAGATTTTGTGTGCCTTTTAGTTTTCTCAGGGAGTGGTAGCTTGGAATTAGTTAATATTTAGCCTAAAAGTATTAAAGAACATGATAGGAAAATGACCATGGCCACTGGGTTTTAAGAGCAGTTAGCAATGAATTTCTAAATTCTAAATTTGAGGGAAATATATTCTTTGCGATATGAGAACAGCCACTGTTGAAATGAAGTTCAAGAAAGACATGTTTGGATTGCTGAGCTATATGATACTGTCTTTGTATTAGTTTATAGACTAACTTTGCCTGCCAGTCAGAGGTCCTTTTTATAGTTCATCATTGCCTCTTTGTATGAATGTTGCATTTTACACACAAAGACAAGAAAAGCAACCAAAAACATGGTACTTAAAAAAATTGTCTAAGGGCAAAGTCCTTTTCCAGACTTTTACTTTGTGGTGCTGTAGCCACATTAGCCAATGAGGAATGAAAAATCCACCTGTATCAGCAATGATCAAAAGAAAAAAAAGACTCCCAGTTAAAAAAAAAAAAAAAAAAAACAACAAGGATGGCAAGGATATAAGCAATTCCAAGAAGAAACAGTACTAATGGTTAGTACCAATGAAATAGTTCAAATTCACTCGTGGTAATACAGGCAGATTAAATAATTTTTAATCATAAAATTAGGACAGAAACATACTGCTCAGAGATGGGGAAGAATGTATCTGTCAGTTAGTGAAAGTAAATGTCCATACAACTTTGAAGTTGACAATTTGACAGAAGTTAATGTAATCTTCAAAAATGTTCATAGTTTTTGATATAGGTGTTTATTCTTAGAAACCTCTGAAAAAATAGATGATGATTTGTTTATAAATATATATTAATAGAGTGTTATATTACTTCCATATGATAGACTATTTTGCAGTCACTAAAATATTTTGAAAGAACATCAAAGAGTTGGAATATGGACAGTATATAATGTTAAAGAGGAAACAAAGGCACCAACTGTACATACCTTGGTACTTAAAGCCTGTAAAAATATATGTATATTGGAAAAAGTGTGGAGGGAAAATAGAAAATGCTGCCAGGCTTATGTTTGTGTCTGGTTATGGTCTTACAACAAACATGTGTTAATTATAGTGTAATAATGAAAGTTGCATATAAAAAGAGAAGTAAAAACTAACCTCTCTGAACAGAACATGTTGAGTAGAAAGAAGGAAGAAGTATATAAAGTTAATTTTTGATGGAATTATCCACAAAAATAGCCAATCAATTTAGTAAAAAGGAAAATCAATCAGTTGGTCAGCTCTTTCAGAACAGTAAAATATTTTGTCAGTTGCCCCAATGAAATTATTTTTCAATTGAGTATATCGACTAGCTGTTTTGCAGTTGTGTAGACATGTTTTTGGAGAAGAAAATATTGCTGAAAATACTTAGTCAGTGAAACTTAATAACAGGGCACAGTGGGAGATCATTAAAATGGATGCTCTTGCTTCATCCCGGCAATGTACTATAATGCAGATTATATTGATTTACTGCAAATATCTGTATGATATTGGCGTTCCCTTCAAGTGAGCCTATATATTAAAATCTGTACATTATAAAAATCAGAATGCAAGTTTGTTTGATATCATTTTAATGAACAACCAAGCTACTTAAACTGTCATGTAGTTAGTTATTGGATCATCTTTAGATTTCTTTTGGCATTACACAGGACTTGATTAACTAATTACATTGTGTATTCTGTCCCTAGTGACCACTTAAGAATGGACTGCTCAGTACTTCTCTCTAAGCTGTTTGTAACAGTGATTCTGGATTTGTGACATTTAGTGGAAATGTAGTATCCAGTCACAAGGTCTGTGCTCAGATATGACATGCTGTAGTTCCCATGGTTAAGAAGCTCACTCTTGTCTGCTCTAGTTTAAGTGTTTGGCTTCTTCACCTGGTCTCTTTACAGTAGTGCTGTCTTACACTTAGCTTTACATTGAGCAGCCATTTTTTAATTTTTTTTTTTCAACGTTTATTTATTTTTGGGACAGAGAGAGACAGAGCATGAACGGGGGAGGGGCAGAGAGAGAGGGAGACACAGAATCAGAAACAGGCTCCAGGCTCTGAGCCATCAGCCCAGAGCCTGACGCGGGGCTCGAACTCCCGGACCGCGAGATCGTGACCTGGCTGAAGTCGGACGCTTAACCGACTGCGCCACCCAGGCGCCCCCAAAGGACATTAATTTTGAAGCAGATCAGCTCTTGGTATATTCAGCTTTTACATCCCCTGGTTTTTGGCACTATGTTGCCCATACTCTTAAGTATTATCAATATATTGAAGGTCAATGGCTCTGAATTTTAGAATGTTAGAGGAAAAAGAGATCTTAATAAAGACCTTCCATTTCTTTACTGAGGAATAAAAGGTCCAGAGAATTTAAGGAAATTGCCTAAGGTTAAGTGGTAGTTAGTGATAAATCAAAATTAGACCTTGGTTCTGTTGTCCTATTATCCATCATTTATTTCTTCTTTGAGAGGCTACAATGAAGCCTGTCATAGTGGGGTGATTAAGACCGTGGAGTTGGCCTTAAATTCTGGCCCTATTTCTTACTAGCTTTGTTACTTTGGAAAAATTACTTAAACTTACTGCCCATCAGTTTCTTTATTTGTACAATGAGTGGGTAATTGTGAAGATCCAATGTGTGAATATTTGTATGCTGTATAAAATAGTGTCTGGGATAAATGAAGTGCTCTATAAATGTTTCTTAATGTAAATACCAAGAGGAAAAGCAATCTAGACACAGAAATCATATTATTTATGTATATATGTCACTTAAAGGATAATATGTTTTCTTTAATGTATATATGTCACAATTTTAGTTTTAATAATACCAATTTAATATAAAGGAAACATAGGCACCATATCATGTGAGTTATAAAGATTAACAGAGGTCATGTATGACAGCTTGACTTCACATCTTCAGTCCATACATTTTTCAAACACATCCTCTGTTTTTCTATGGATTAGAAATACTTTTCAGTTAGGCCTTTTTTGGATTGATAGTTTTAAACATATGCTTTTTAAAAAAGTTATTTATTTATTTATTTTTAGAGAGAGAGAGAGAGAGGAGGGAGAAAAAAGCAGAGAGAGAGGGAGAGAGATAATCCCAAGCAGGTTCTAAACTGTCAGCACAGAGCCCGATGGGCTCTGTCTCACCAACCATGAGTTCATGACATGAGCCAAAATCAAGAGTCGGACACTTAACTGACTGAGCCACCCAGGCACCCCTAAATATGTATTTTTTGTTAAAGATAAAATGTTAAGTCTTACCAGAAAATGTACAGAAGAACCATAGAGGGCGGGATGCAGAGCTCTGTCTGAAACTTGATAATGCTTAAGCTTTGTTTCTTTAATAAATCAGCATTGGACAATTTTCTGTTTCTGGTTCTTTGTCTTCCCCTTCAGTTATCCCTCAGAGATATTATTGACATATTTTATTAAAAATATGCAGTCAGTATTAAAATTCTTATGCAATACCTTTAATTTATCTAAGAGTATTTTTCTTTTTCAAATTAAAAAAAAAAAACAAATAGCTCATTGCTGTTTCCTTTGGTTTGAGGACTGTCTTTCAACTTAATTCGAAGCCAAATGATCCCAATATATTAACTCCCTTTTTAATGACCTCTATTTGTAGATAATATTTAGGGGGAAATTTTAACTATTTCTCTGAGGGAGTATTCACACTTGAGAAAAATAGCCTTAGGCTTAACGTTTCCGTGCATGTTTGAAATGGTAACTGCACCGTCATGCAGGCTTCGCATTCTTGAGCTATTTTCAGCTCTGCCTGCTTTTAAAACAGAGTGGAGAGTGAAACAGCAGCTATAGAAGGGCAAGCTGGATCATGCACTTTCAAGTGTAGACCTGGCCTTAAAGAACAATCCGCTGAATGGCATTGAAAGGATAAGACCCAGAAGAGATATTATTTTCTCTATTTTAATGCTTTCTGAGTGCCTTGAAAGTGATACTTGACCTGTATATCATAAATCCAAACCAGAACATTTAGCAGAGTCATTTATATCTCAGCTTTTTCTACTTCCATTGCATCCCCTGATAGTGCATATCATCATATTATTAGTTAGACTAAGTGCTTCCTAGGGGGCATTGTGACTTGACATATGTGGAGCTAGTTGATCTGAATGGCATATTCTAAATGAGGTGTCCTGCTTAAGTGACGAAGAATGGTTTCAGGGTGACCATTATATTTTGCCCTTTTCTACCCCAGAATGACCTGAAATGGAAAGCCACTGCGTTCATTCTGTTGAGCGTGAACCCCTTGCTCTGCCCGAATTTCGGTTTCTTGGCATTTATTTCAAGTACCAGAAGAGAGGAAAGAAGAATCAACTGTACAGTGGTGACAGAAGCAGACTGTCTCCATGTGAATCTCTCGACAGAATGCAAAGAAGTAGAGGGGAAAAAAAAAACCCCACACAATTTTGGAATGGTAGGGAAGTACTCTTACCTGCATCTTACATGAATGTCCAATATACTCTGATAAAAACTACTTGAAGGAAAGGCTTGTTCCAGGCTTCTCTTCGGGATAATAGTTTGCACAAAGGAGAACATAGTTAAATAAAACACTGAGTCATTGAATTTAAAATAAAATGAAATCAACTCATGAAAGTTGGGGATGTATTAGAGATTAGGAGACATATGATTCATGCTGTCTCACCCCCATGTTTTCTGCCTGTTTTAACATGACTTCTCTTTCATCCTTGAATTTTTAAACAAACTCAGGACATAGAGTTAATGTTCCTGGTATTTTAATTTCCTCTTAATTTTGGGATTGGTTCCTGTTATTTTTCTGTTCATTTGTAAGCCACAAATACGCCATAAATTTTATGTTATATATGTATGGCTGCCTTTCACCTCTATCTGTTCATCAATAATAATCTGCCACTACTCTATTCTTCAGTCCATTTTTCTGGCCCATATTTAATGTCCCCTGTTATGATTAAAGCAGATCAGTTTGGATGATTTTGAGCTCAGATATTAAAAACTCCATCTCACACTGTCTTAAAATAGAGCTGTTTATTATCTCACATAAAAAGGCACTCACAGGTAGGGGCTCCTGGGCGGCTCGTTTGGTTAAGCCAATTTCAACTCAGGTCAAGATCTCAACGGCTTGTGAATTCGAGCCCCGCGTCAGGCTCTGTGCCGGCAGCTCAGAGCCTGGAGCCTGCTTCAGATTCTGTGTCTCCCTGTCTCTGCCCCTGCCCCACTTGCACTTATCTCTTTCTCTCTCTCTCTCAAAAATAAATAAACATAAAAAAAGACATCATGGGTAGCATAGAGTTTCTGGTTGAGTGATTTTGACTTGAGCATATCATCAAGGATTCACACTTTTTCTGTCTTTCTGCTCTGTCATCTTTGGAGTTTCAAACTTGTGCTCAGGCTGGCTGTTCTTGTAGTTGTAAGACGACTCCAGGAAAAACCGTGACAGTGTGTTTTCTATTTATAGAGTATGTATATGTGGGATGGTGGTGGTGATGTGCAGAGAGAGAGAGATCATGGGGCATCTTTCAAGCCCCTAAAAAGCTTTCAGTTTTCAGTTTTCAGTTTTGTATGATTGAATCCACCCTGGACCAAAATCAGTAATAGGGAATAGCGTGAGCTAAGTGACTAAACAGCATCACCATCTAGCTGGGAATATAGTTGATACCTGAGTAAAATGCAATTCTTTATAAAAAGGGAAAGAAGAAATATTTGTTGGGTAAGTAATTATCAGCGTCCTTCTTAATCAGAAGTCTTATGTAAAAAAAATATAAATCACTTCAAACCCATTAAGATGGCTATTATCAAAAAATAGTAAATAACAAATATTGGCAAGAATTTGGAGAAATTGTAACCATTGTGCATTACTGATGGCAATGTAAAATGACACAGCTACTGTTGAAAAGTTCAGCAGTTTCTCAAAAAAAAAATTAAACATGGAATTACCATACAATCCAGAAATTCTACTCCTAGGTATATATCTAAAAGAATTGATAGCAGAGACTTAAATGGGTTCTTGTTCACCCATGTTCATAGCAGCCTTATGCTAAAAGCACATGTTCATAGCACAGTAGTTAAAAAAGGTGTAAATAACCTCTGTGTCTATCATCAGAGGAGTGGATAAACAGAATATGGTTTGTAATGCAATGGCATATTATTCCAGCATAAAAAAGAATGAACTTTCGATATATGCTATAATGTGGATGAACCTTGACAACATTATGCTAATATGTTCGACACAAAAGGACAAATGTTTTATGATTGCACTTATAAAACACCTAGAATGGGCAAATTCAGGAAGCAGAGAGTAAAAGAGAGGTTACTAGGAATTGGGAGAAAGGGCAATTAGAAGGTTGTATAATGCGTATAGAGTTTCTGTTTGGGATGTTGTGATGGTTATGCAACATTTGTGAATGTGCTTAATGCCACTGAATTGTACATGTATAAATGGTTAAAATGGTAAGTTTTATGTATATTGGGCTATAGGAAAAGGTATACAGAGCCATGTACTGTGATCATGTATTGGTCACTTTAAGAGCTTGTGAATAAGCTTTAAGAATCAGGAGATTAGTTTCTTTGCTGTTCTCCTTATTCCTGTGCACCAAGATAAAGAGGAACTGAATTTAGAATACTGATCTAATGTCATCCACCAATACTTGGTGCTTATTCCCAAAGAACTCTTAAACATAGTGTTAGTTCCTTATGTGAAACTTGGCTTTTTTAGTTATGCAAAGTTCTGATAAACTGATTAACTTCAGCCATGTGTATAAAGCAAGGGTAGTCACAATGATAAGCTTCAGTAATAAACACAGGGCAACATAAGCGACATTGTTCCATGAATTTCTAGTCTTAGTATTGATTCTCAAATTTCTTATTCTGGTAAGTTCAAAATTGAGGTAGAAGGGAAAATGCCAAATATACTGGTAAGTTAGAAATTGAGGTAGAGGGGAAAATACCAAATATCTCCTGCTTTATTTCCTGAATGAAATAAAGAAAGGATACAAAAATAAAATAGAGTTGAAAGTACCAGCCTTATTATTGGCTGTCATAAATGTTAGCTTCCCTCATAAAATGGGACCCTGATAAATTGTATGATACGGCGAGGCTTCTGCCCCAAACCCAGGAAGCCTTTTAGCTGCTTTGGATCAGATCTGTGGGCAAGGCCTGTTTTACGGGACAGGCTTCACCTGATTCACCCCGCCAACATCAGAAAACCTGGAGGGTACAGAGGTTTAGGTTGAGGTCCTGCCTAACAGGTGACTAAAAATAATGAGTGGCCTCTCATACCTGAACATAGGCAGGCCTAACTGCATTATATGTTTCATGGCTACCATGAGCAATGACCTTTAATACATGAATCCCACCTCCTAACAGAATATGATTCAGTGACTGCCAGGCTTTCCCCAGTCAGACTAGCTGTGAGTCTTATTTCGTGAGCAACCCGCTCCTTCTTACACTCATGGAGTGGGCAGAGATTGCCATGCAACAGGTAAAACTTGCACTTTGGAGGGGTCATACAGACTAGCATGTGCAGACCTTCCACATGTATCTGGCTAGTGAGGCTCTCCACCCAGTCTTCATTCTCATGCAGCGCTATCCTGGGAGTGAGGGTTCCAGATGTTCTCTGCTTCAGTTTATCTTCTTGACATTGATTGAGCTCAATCTTCTAGTATTGTTTCTGAAATAAAATTGGGCAGTAAGCAGAAGGAAAAAAAAAAAACCTGAAATTCTGTGGTGCTAAATAGGAAATAACTAAATAAATTTTGATTCTCTATGTTGAATATAGGAAATTCTTACCTGCCTCTGTTTTCAGACAACTTGCATGCAAAAATTTCTAGCTCTTATAGCACTTTTAATGAAGCTAATTAATATAGGATAATAACTTCTCCTAAGAGGTTCTTCTTCTTATACTGAAAACCAAATAAATGTATACTGTCAAATCTTAAAGCTCTAAGATGATAAATATCTGGTCCATCCACTCACTTTAAAGGACTAGGCAGTTGGGGTGCCTGGGTGGCTCAGTCGGTTGAGTAGCCAACTTCGGCTCGGGTCATGATCTCACAGATTGGGAGTTTGAGTCCCGCATCAGGCTTGGTGCTGACAGCTTGGAGCCTGGAGCCTGCTTTGAATTCTGTGTCTCCCTGTCTCTCTGCCCCTCCCCAGCTTGCACTCTGTCTCGGTCTGTCTCAAAAATAAATGAACATTTAAAAAAGAAATAAGGGATTAGGCAGTTGATGCCTACAGCTTGTAAGTGACTTGTAAGCCAAGTATCGTGTGGCTGGTTGGTGGTAGAGCAAAGGTTGTGGGATGTGGGTTATCTGTCCCTTTAGTTAAGATTAAGTTGCATATTCAAACATGTAAATAAAAGGCTGTGATGAGACCCTGAGAAATATACAGCTATAATGTGACAAGGTCATATTCAACCTTGGTTTTCATGCCATTGCCTTTTCTTTATGATTTCTGGCAGGGATTATTCCAGAGGGAGGCCACTGTTTGGTCAGGTCCTCAGAGAAGGCCTGGAACCCTCGATTTACACATTTCATCTGGATTTTCTGAGTCACACAAAGATATTGCCTGATATTTTTAGGTTAAAAGTGTTAATATGTTAATAAGACTCACAGCTAAGGAGTCTCTCTGGAGCCGTGAGTGGGCCCATCCTCGGCTCTCGGCCACACCGCGCACATGGCCAGGCACGTGCTACTCACTGCAGTGGAGCAAGTGCTGCTGTTTGATAGCTCTCACTGTCAGAAATTACACCTGTTCAGAGCCTAGCCTGAATCAAAGCAGGCTTTCAGAATCTCTCAGGATTCAAGGATGACAAACAAAATCTAGAAACCAGTACCTTGGCAGTGAAACAGAAGAAATAGAAACGATGGAGAAGAGCACAGGTTGTGAAGATTAGAGAAGGTTCTCTGGATGGTGCACAGATTGGCTGTCGATATTTTTAAAGGACCTATGAAACCCTAGAAACATTCAAGGATGGGGATGAGGTAGCAGCTACCCAGAAAAGCAAAGCAGAGGAGAAAGAAGGAAGAGAGTGGGCGAGGAGGAGCGTCAGCAGTGGAGAAAGAGAAACAGTGAAAAGGAGCGTGTAGAGTGGCATTTCTGAGGAGATAAAACACAGAACCCCAGAACATTAGTTATTTACACCCCAGGATTCTGTAAAGGAATATTGTGTCTCTGCTATGTGATATATGGGTGGGGGAGGGGAGCAGGTAGTGGAGGAGATTTACCTGAACTTAATCTATAAGGTTAATCAAAGCCATGGCAACCATTGCAACTCAGCACATTATACAAGATGAACTTGACTGGGGCATAGAAGTTGTCTTTTAATACCATTGTAATGTATCCGTCAGGCTAAATTAATTGAATGAAAAAAAGATCATCTTGAGTTATGTAAGGAAAACAGGCAGTGTATTTTGAAGAAAAATCCAGAGTGGAAGGGGATCTTTAAAGCCCTTGGGGCTCAAGGCATCTTTCTCTAAAATTTCTCCTTCCCTAACCCCTTCCCCCATTCCTCCCTTTCCTCTCCTTCTCTTGTCCTCCCTTTCTCTCTGCTGCTCTGTCTCCCTCTGTACATCTAACTTATTGTTTATTCAGATCGGGTGACTACATCCTTTTCCTCCTCTGTATATCTTTACAGGTCCTTCCAAACTTGGATTACACATGACACTACTTCACCATTAGTGCACTGCAGAGTTTCTTGGTGCATCCCTTTATGCATTTTGAAAACAATGACTCTAAATAGTTTCGCCTACCCTTTCAGATCTATATAGGCTAAGTCACAGGCTACACTGAATCATTTGGCCATACATCTGGTGCTCATTCTGGGGGTAGTTACCCAGGGACAGGCCCAGGATAGGGTCACAGTGGTATGAAATATGGCTGCTGAGGCAAAGGAGACTGTGATTGGGCTGGGCACTTATCTAGGACAGATCCTTTGACGTCTGTAATGCAGTCATCATCTCAAAAGTGTTGTCAGAGCTGTGTTCTCCAGTGTTGTAGAATGGTGTGGTACGACACGGATATCCCGGACTTCATTTGTAAAAGACAAGGCGAGACACATGAGAAAGTTGTGTTATCTGTAAAAGAACAAACAAACGTTTGTGAGGTTGATGAATGACTGTAACATTCCTTGATCTCGCTTATATGGTATCAAATCTTAGAACGGCAGCTGTTCACATTTTTTGGTGCTTGGTAAATCATCTCAAGCTGCTGTGGATGCAATATCATGCATATGACAAAATTAGGCAAGTCAACTGGGTGTTACATGAGTGGCTCATTTCGCCTGATGTTCTGTTACGTTCGCAGCTGCATCTGCATCTCAGACACGTAGCATTAACTGATGTTCATAATGATAACACGGAGTCATTAAGGAAATTTTGTATTATGTCTGGTACAGTACACTTGAGAAGCAGAGATGTGGTCCAGGAGGAACTAAGACTTAACTGCATCCCTGCTGAATTGCAGACACTGAGAGAGATGAACTGCTATGCTTTTGCCATTAAGCAACAGAATTTCTGTGAGGCAGGAACAGTTACACCCATTTTATAACTCAAAAAAACATGTTTAGACAGGTTACATAAAGTGTCCAAAGTCAGATCAGGAATCCAGATCCAGTGGACTCCAGAACTTGTGCTCTTCTTCTTATACCACAAATTTGTTAATTTTTTTTTAAAGTTTACTGTATTTATTTTGAGTGAGACAGAGAGCAAGCAGAGGAGGGGCAGAGAGAGAAGGAGACAGAATCCCAAGCAGACTCTTTGCTGTCAGCACACTGTGAAACCCATCAGGAACTGTGAGATCATGACCTGAGCCAAAATCAAGAGTTAGACTGAGCCACCCAGGTGCCCCTATTTTTTTTTTTTATGAGAAATGTTCAAGTTGGAATTTAAATGAGTTACTTTTAGCTAGTCTACTTTAGCTAGTCAATGATTGGCTAGAAATAGCCCCAAAAGAGAGAAGAGAACTGACTCTTTGGAACCATGAGTGAAGACTCATGGCACCCTGTGAGCTCTGTATTATTATCTTCAATGTATAAGGTGAAGGAATTAGAGTTCACTGGGGCAAAGTGACTTGCCCAAGGCTACACACTTACAAAGCTGTGCCTTTAGACTTCTTTGCAGGCATTTCTTTTTCAATCCACTTCTTCAGTGTTAGTTTTTTTTTTTTTAGTTAGTTTTAGCCTCAGTCCTTTTTTTCTTCTTCAGTATACCTGTTAGATACTATAGCTAGTCTGAAATTGTTAGCTTCAGATGCCACCTCTCAAATTCTCTGAGATACTTCCTTCTTCATGTCTGTTGGAATGCTCAAACTCAAAATCTGTAATTTGTTATTTTCACCAGTCTGTCTTAGGTGCCTCCCACCCTATGTTCTTATCTCAGTGAGTGGCCCTAGTTTACCAAGCAATAAATCTATGCATCATCCTGTTTGAGTCAATAAATGCTAAGCAATCACTTCCTGGTATCTTTTTTTCTTTTTTAATGTTTATTTCTGAGACAGACACAGAACATGAGTGGGGGAGGGGCAGAGAGACAGGGAGACACAAAATTCCTAGCAGACTCCAGGCTCTGAGCTGTCAGCACAGAGCAGAATGCGGGGTTTGAACCCACAAACCACGAGATCATGACTTGAGCTGAAGTCGTACGCTTATCCGAATAGGTGCCCCTCACTTCCTGATATCTTTGATGTTCATCTCCTCCTTCTGCTCCTATGCCATTTCCCTATTTCAGACCAATCCTAAGTGGTTTCAGTAGCCTTATTAGTTTGTCTTTCTCAGTGCCATTAGTCTTTCTGCTGAATAATTTTGATCGTGTTGCTTTCGTGTTCATGGTTCTTTAGTGGCTCGCCAAAGCCCAAGGAATAGCATCCATACCTCTTTGCATAGTGCACATAAACCTTCATGACCTGGATTCTGTTTACCTTTCTAATCTTGTCTGTCTGATCAGACACCTGCCACTTGCTCCCACTTAGTGATAATGTAGTGATGTTGATATACTTAAGGTTCCCTGGACATACCAAATATTGTTACAGTTTCTTGACTTTTCCTATGATGTTCCTTTCACCTGTTTCATCTAGTTTTATAAAGCTCCATCTAAAATGCTATTTGATGGTTAAGCCTTTTCCTTTTTTTTCCAGGAGTGCTACTACTCTTCATTCAAACTTCTAATACAGCAGCTGTCTTAGTGTGTTATAATGACACATGGACCTTCGCTCCCTTGACTGATCTTTTTTTTAATATATATTTTTTAAAGTTTATTTATTTATTTGGAGAGAGAGCAAGCATGAGCAGGGTAGGGGAAGAGAGAGAGAGAGAGAGAGAGAGAGAGAGAGAGAGAGAGAGAAAGGGAATTGTAAGCAGGCCCTGTGTTGTCATCAGCGAGCCCTACTTGGGGCTCGAACCCACAAACCATGAGATCATGACCTGAGCCAAAACTGAGAGTTGGCCCCTTAACCAACTGAACCACCCAGGCGCCCCTCCCTTGGCTGATAATCTTGAATTTAGATGCAGGATATACTGGGGTGGTCATATTGCTGTTTGTGGCCGACATTTTTTTCTGGTTGATCAGGCATTTGTTCTGATTGGTTTGTGCTCATGCCATACAGTTGTTATGTATTTTGTATATCAACTCCAGCTTACTACCAAGCAGCGGGTGACAGAGGGTACCCAAAAATGCCTGTTGATACTTAAATTATGATGGGCTGAATGCCTAACTGTTGGATGCTCCCAAGCCCCATTTCGTACTCTTATTCTCACTGCCTTTGGCAGTACTGGGCTAAGCCAGATAAGTTCCCCTAACATGTCACCTGGGCTGGTTCTGTAGCAAAGCAAAGAACAAATATATTGCACAACAAACTCACTTATTTGAAGAAAGTTTGCATGTCTCATTGAGGCTTCACTCCTTTTTTTTTTCTTTTTTTATTCAATTGTAGTTAATGTACAGTATTATATTAGTTTCAGGTGTACAAAATGATCATTCAACAATTCTATACATTTCTCAGTGATCATCATAATAAGTGTACTCTTAATCCCCTTTATCTATTTAACCCTTCCCCCACCTACCTCTCCTCTGGCAATCACCGATTTGAATTCCACATATGAGTAAAATCATATGGTATTTATCTTTCTCTGACTTATTATACTTAACATTATACTCTTCAGGTCATTTATGTTGTTGCAAATGGCAAGATTTCATTCCTTTTTTTGTCTGAGTGATATTCCATTATATGTACCTATTCACCACATCCATTTTACACACACACACACACACACACACACACACGTACACACACACACATGCGCACACATACATACACATACACACCACGTCTTCTTTATTCATTTATCAATCAGTGGACTCACGGGTTGCTTCTGTATCTTGGCTATTGTAAATAATGCTGCAATAAACATAGGGATACATATATCTTTTAGAATTAGTGTTTTCATTTTCTCTAGGTAAATTCAACACCAAAACAAATGATCTAATTAAAAAAATGGACAGCAGACCTATATAGATGTTTTCCCAAATAAGACATACAGATGGCCAACAGACACATGAAAAGATGTTGGACATCACTAATCATCAGGGAAATACAAATTAAAGCCAAATGAGATTTTACTTTACACCTGTCACAATGGCTAAAATTGACAAGGAACAAGTGTTGGCAAAGATGTGGAGAAAAAGGAACCCTCATGCACTGTTGTTCGTAGGAATGCAAATTGGTGCAGCCACTGTGGATAACAATATGGAGAATCCTCAAAAAATTAAAAAGAGAAATACCAGATGATCAAGTTATTCAACTACTAGGTATTTATGCAAGGCTTCATATTTAACAAACTAATATTTTCACTTCCCTCAAATATTCTCAAATAGTTTTAAGACTTTATACTTCCCATAGATTGTCCACTAATCATCATCCAAATTTCCACTTACAGCACAGGAATCAGAACTAAGACTAATAAACTATTGTAGGGTGAGGTAAGATAATTGCCTCCCATGAGTTGGTAGTGATATTGATGAAGGCTTGATGACAATAACTCCTTTCACAACCATATCACATTGAACTTGTAATTACTTAAAGCCCAGGTTTTTTTTGTCTTTTTTTTAATGTGAGCTGCTATCAAATTAGATAATTGTACCCCCACACTCGTACCATTGATTTTTAAAATCTAAATGCAGAGCTTTAATTATATTGCTGCCTATTTGAAAAAATAAATTTCTACCTCCAGTGATCTCATCCTGAATACCTTTATCCTCTATCCTGGTTTGGGATTCTCTGCAGTTTGACAAGTTTGCTTTCTATAGCTTTCTTACAAATCACTGATGAAAATACGTAAACAGCAACATAAATCACAGAACCCCAAATTGTACCACTTTCCTTGCAACTTCAGATTGATTCATTAATTGGCATCGTTTGGGTACAAAATGTTAGTATTGATTCCTGACTCTTGGGGTGTTTTTTATTTTCCTCTGTCTCATTACTTTGTCTACAAAATATAATTAGAGACTTAATTAAATGCCTTGTTTAAATTAATGAACACCAGGTCTGCAAGTTTACTTAATCAATTACCTGCTTTATTAGAAAATCATCCTCATTGTTGTCATTGTCATTGATATTATCATCCATCTTTTGAAGTCAATTTACATGTGTAAACCCCAGTCTTAGATGTTAGTGGGGCTCCAGTCCTACATCTCACAGTTATTTTTAACTTGGATTAACCTCTAATTCCATGGCCTGGAATGTCCAAGTTCTCTCCAGGCTTTCTGCTGAGGCCCACAAGAGCTCACTCATACGGCCTTCTTTACCTCTGTGTCCTCTCAGCTGCCTTCAAAAACTCAGATGCAAACTGAACACCTTTTCCTGATTTCCGGTGAAGTTCACTTAGACTGAGCCCTCTGGGAGTTTTCAGGTCATGTAGGGATCTGTGTGCCCAGAGGTTACGTATTATGTAGCTTTCTGCCACCGTGTTGGCTCATTCAGGGGCTTTAGCCTACTCTCTTCCCACTTGCTCTACACCTTCTTTTTTATAATTACCCAGGGCTTCAATTTCTTCCTCTTGTGTTCTACCTAGCAATTCACCTCTCTCTGGTTACCACCTATACTTTGTAGCATGCCAAATCTGCCAACGTCTTTAGCAAACAAACTCTTCTCTTCATATTCTCTCTGGGGGAGTTGACATCATAAATAATACAATCTTTGTTGCATATACGTTAATTCATTTAGTTTGTGGGGAAGAGCCAGGTATTGGTCTAACATTTTGTATATTGCTAAACTGAAGTTTGGATAGATAGGTGGCTTTTGTCAAGATCCTTGACTAGTTGGTTGTGAGGCTGAAATTTGAATACAGGTGTGTAACTCAGAGATACCCATATGAACTATTGAATTAACTCACCCTGTTATCTCAAGAGCAGATTTCTTTTTTTCCTTTATCCCTTCTCTCTTCTGCCTTCTCCTCACAGGGCCAGGATGGATATCTCAGAAAGAGCCCCCAGCCTGGGTTCAACCCTTATAGGTCAAACCCACAAAGTGGAAATCAGAACATATGTCCTTTCACATCATTTTATATACCTTCCAATAAATTGTACACGATGGAAAAAGGGCAGTGTTTTGTTGTTGTTGTTGTTGCTGTTGTTTTAACTTTAGCCAAGCATTAGTGATGAGGAAGAAAATCTCTACAGTCTAGCTAATACTCTGAGCTCAGTTTTTCAAGCTCGGTTTTTCACATGCAAAAGGAGGAGAATGCTTTCTTTAGAGAGTTGCCTGGTTTTAAAGCTTTTGGCTTCTTGCCTAATCATATTTTCATGTCAGAAACTGACCAGGCTTCAGTTTTTCTCTTTGCAGTGAATCAAAAACAATTCTTAATGAGTCCCTGGGCAGATGGAAGACTTAGACTAGCAGGGGAACAGCAAAAGAAAGAAAGAAAAAGTAATATTTAAAATATTCCACTTGAGGAAAAGATTGGATATGTTCATAATTTTTAAGTTTATATTTGATTAATTTGAGATTTTCTTTGAGAAGATAGAAGAAAATCACAGCTAAGAAGTTAAAGTCTTGATCTAACAAGTGTTAATATTATATTGTCACCTGATTCTTGTAGTGGAACCATCACTTCCTTGATTGTTTTCTTTTTAAAATCATGTCTTTTATGTTTAAATTGTTGTCCTTAGTATTTGTAATAAGTCCCAGTTCATTTTGAGCTATAATCTCCCTGGAAGAACTCTTAATCAGCTTCTGATTTTATTTATTCCTTCTTTTGTGCTCCTGCTTCTTTATGGCCATATTTTCATGGGTCGTTTATTAGAAAGCAGGCAATG
Organism: Herpailurus yagouaroundi; assembly: GCF_014898765.1. NCBI lineage: Eukaryota > Metazoa > Chordata > Mammalia > Carnivora > Felidae > Herpailurus > Herpailurus yagouaroundi. Next base: position 80,506,691 of record NW_024412394.1, read on the forward strand.
AAATAGCGTTTCTTTTTTCAGTGATCTTACTTTTTTTCCTCTTTAAGATTATTATTTACATATGTGTGTATGTGTATATACACACACATATGTAAATAATAAGGGTAGAGGAAGAGGGCGAGAGAATCTCAAGCAGGGCTCCATCCCGTGACCATGAGATCATGACCTAAGCTGAAATCAAGAGTTGGACGCTTAACCCACTGAGCCACCCAGACACCCCTCTTTAGGAATATTTTTAATTAAATATCTATAGTTGCAGTTTTAGAAACACTTTATTTATTTTAGAGTCTCAGGTAGCAGCATCCATTTTGTGAAATGTTTCACAAATTATAAAATAGTGGTTCAGTATACCAAATACTTCGTTTTTAGTTTGTTTTTTCCCCTCGTTTCAATAGGTAATATTCTTATTATTTTGAGATTTCTGTCATTGCCACAAACAATATTTCCTTAGGAGTCAGAAGTAAATTTACAGTAGACATTTCTCTTCCTGCTGCTCTACATATCAGTCATTTTTCTGCAAAGAAAGTGAAAATTTATTGAATGACAAACTTTGAAACATTATACAATTCTCTCTCTGTTTTGTGGGCATATTTCATGTCTTTGAATGGAGACTTTTGTCCATTTCCATATTATACACAATGAGCTATTATTATAAGTATTCCAAAGCAAGAGTTTTCAAGATACAATTAATTGATAATTTTTGAGAATTGGGAAAAAGAGAGTTCCATTCTCTCTTTTTTTTTATTACAATCCATTCTTTACAATGGGACATGAAGACATTAAATAAGGATACTGATACTTTCTCTTGTATGGTCTTAGTTATATTAACTAAAGTTTTGTTTTAATGGGCTGTTAGGCAAATTTTAGGAAACTAAAACCATACAGAATAATCTATGTCTCCGGGACACCTGAGTGGCAAATCAGAAGAGCATGGGACTCTTGATGTAAGGATTGTGAGTTCAAACCCCACACTGGGTATAGCGATTACTAAAAAAAAAAAGTAAATAAGCTTAAATAAATAAGCTTTACGTTTATAGTCTAGAAATGTAAAAGGGTGGTATCTAAATAGTGAAGGACACATTTTATCAAGTGATAGGTCAGATGTAAAACTGGCCTTGTAAAAAAGGTGACTCTATTAAAGATGGAAGTAAGCCACTTAATGAAGCCACTATAGTTATACATATGTGGAACTACATGGAACTACACAAACTTTACTTTGGTAATGAACGTGAGTGGCCTTTAGTAGTGGAAGTTTTTGTGTTTATACTGCTTCTATGCATCAGAAGCTGGTACTGCCCAACCTAAGTAAAAGGACCAGCAAAAATGTTTTATTTTATTTTGCTTTATTTTTTTAAAAAATGATTATTTATTTATTTTGAGAGCAAGAATCTGGAGCAGGCACTGCACTGACAGTGTAGAGCCTGATGTGGGGCTCAAACCCAGGAACCGTGAGATCATGACCTGAACCGAAATTGAGATTCAAATGCTTAAACCAGTGACCACCAGGCAACCCTATTTTGCTTTAAAACAGGAATTCCTGCATCTTGTGTGAGATAAGTGGTTCAGTCTCTTCACTACATACATTATTGATATTAATTTGTTGTGTTACTGTTTTCCTGTTAAATGGCATTCTCAAAAGTATGACCTCCCTAATGCTGATGCTGAAACAGCACTATTTCCAATCATGCAGTTAAACCTAATTAAACATTAGTACAAAATCTGGAAGATCAGGAAGTTTTTAGTGCCATCTTGAATCTTATTGTTGAATTAACTTACCACCCTTGTTTGGGCATAATACATTCCAAAAAAGAAGTTTAAAGAAGCATCAATTTATTCAAAGGGGTTGTATCTGCTTCATATGCATCCTTGAGTAGTATTCAGGAGAACAGCTGTCAGATAAATTATAAAAATACATGATAAACAAAGCCAACTTATCTTTTTTAATTGATTTTAATCTAACTTCATCTAGGCAGCATAATGTTCTTCACTGAAAGTAGGGGGAATAATATTTGTCAATTACTTAGCAGCTCACCTGGCTTAAAAAATATACACAGCCTTCATATTACTAATAGAGTCTAATGTGCAAAGTGGTAAATTATTGGTGGGAGCTATTGAAGATTGACTGTTAACTAGTCATACCACTTGTTCAGGTTTAATTTCAAGCAACAAAGGAGGAAACTTGATTACTGGTAGTAATAGCAATGACTTATGGGAAATTACAACTGAATAATATATTGATTAATAGTGACTGAAAGTCATTATCGCCTGATGGCTGTTCGAACAGCTAATGTGAAACAATGCAACTGCTGTCTGTCACTAAATTCCTGCCGTATTAGTTCTTTCTCAATTGTTGTTTTATTTCTTGCAGTTGAAAATAGAACATAGATGGGAGAGTCATGATTCTAAACTTATTTTTTGCTGATAAACACATTGCTTTTCAGTTTTAAATGCCTGCCATAAATGAGAGGGGATATATTTTATTTGATTACCTGAAGAAATAATAAATGTTAAATGTTGAAGAATGTCAAGGTTCCTCAGTCTGACAATGTGCTTTTGTAATATTCAGGATAAGGATGGCACGGGCTTTTCTATACGGAAGTAGTTGAGAGTGGCCCATGGTATTTCTGCCTGCCACCTAAAAAGAGAAAAAGATGACTCTGGCATCCCTCATTATCATTTATTTATCTCCTTTTCAAACTTAGCCCTCTCTCTTACTTCATAGCAGTTGGCTAAATTTCTCTTGAATTTTGTACTGCTTTGCATGGATTGTGAGGAGTACAGTAAGGTTTCAGGTTAGGATTCATTGAGGTTCATAATTCATAATTATCTTGATATGTCAGATATTGGAAATATGCAAAGGATATAATCAAAGTGTAGTAATGTGATTTACCTGTTTGATTTTAAACATGAGTAATAAACACTAATTTAGATACATTCTATCAATATAATAAAAACCCATGCAATGAAACTTTGTCAACTGATGATTTTTACCTTTAAACTGTAGAAAGCCATTCAGTTCATTATATGTCTGGTTTAGGACCTGAATGCTGACTTTTTTTTTTTTTTTATTTTAATTCCAGTGTAGTTAAAATACAGTGTTATATTACTTTCAAGTGTACAACATAGTGAGTCAGCAGTTCCATATATTACTCCGTGCTCATTAAGTAAGTGTAGACTTTTGTTTTCTAACTGATTTTCTCAGTAATGAAGGTTTATCAAAATATCAACAAATTATCAAGGTGAAATGTCAGGTTATCTTTGTATATCTGTCATCTTCAACTTAATCAAGTGTTTATTATCTGGCTGCTTTGTGTATGGAACTTGACCATTAACATAAGCCTACTAGAGTAGACTTATTTAAAAGATCCAGTTCCTTGTTTCTCAGGTTACCCTTCTCTCACCCTGCCATGTTCAGCCCAGCTTTAATGATTTCTCACATTGCACAAGTACATCTTAAATGTGACACTGGGTGTTTTCCTCCAAAAGAGTTATATGTGGGAATGTATTTAGAGGAGTCTGTAATTTAGTAGTTAATAGGCTTTTCACTCAATGAATATCCATGGATCTGATATGCATTTGTTTTGGCATTTCAGAAATGACATGCTAAATGACTTCTCTTCGATGTTTACATTAACAAGCCTGCATTTAAAATTTTCACTCCAGTTTTTCTCCCCCTCACATGGATATAAGCCTAACTAGCTGAGCTGGAGAGGAGAAGGAGACAACAAATTGGTGGAGGAAACCTGGTTTGATCTGTTTTGGGGTGTGTGTCTTAACCCATCTGGGCTCAAGTGACCAGTAATTATATTTTTTCAGAAATCAATGGTCATGAAATTAATCATATTATTTATATAGTTATGAATAATTGCCGAAGAGGGCAATTACTACTTTGTAATCTTAAAATACCTAGAAAATAGAAAAATTTCTAGGAAAGTTAATCCATTTCTCTTATGATGAGAAATTTTGGGGTTTGTACCAAGAATGTGAAGGGTATGAGATTTTTTTCTACTTTTCGTGCCCACAGTTTAGCCTGCAACAGTTTCACGGCAGATTCTGGCAGGGGGAATGAACTCCTGGACCAGACAAAAAGACTTTATTACTCACAGTACAGCAAGTGGCATCAACTTTATTATGTCACCAAGTGCTTTGGGGATAACATGGATAAGCCCACCTGGTATATACAGTTGGCTTGTATCACAGCTGAGGAATCTTGAGTTTAGGAAGTCTGAATCTTTTATAATGGATATTAAGCAAATCTACTTGAACTGTGTTATGGAGAGAGCCATTATCTTGATTAGAGTGGACAGTAAATAAACTTGCCCTCTGTACCCATGAGAGGTATTAACTCTGTCTTCCCAAGCTGTTTATTATAGAGTAGTTAGTATCTCTGCCTCAATATGTACAGATATGGGAGAGATCCATAGAGATTTAGCTCCCAATATACCTCCTCTGCACTAGCTTATGGCAAGAAGGTGGTGGCTCTTGATGAGCTTGTATAATATTTCTGACAGGTAAAATAAAGGGGATATACGGAGAACACCACCACTGGGGATAAACGTAAGTCAGTTTTACCAATAATTAGTGTAAGTAATACAAGAATATCTTTAACTCCAGGCTGAATTAATATGCTCCATCTTACATCAAGTGTAAGAGTGCTATTAATCTTTGACTACATATACTAATATATGTTTCTATCTCATTGTTAAGTTCAACATGCACATCATTATATATACCAAATTAAGATTGATTTTATAATTGGTTTCTGCCTCTTCAAACAATGTATTTTCTTTTTCACAAATTCCTGCTATACATGGTTTTGATTTTCCTTCAATGGTCTATGCTAAAACTAAAAGTACTAAAATTCACAACCCATCATGAGAAAGAAACAGTCTAAACTGTTTCTTGAATTATAAACTAATAAATATATCCATGTAAAATTTCCCTTGATCTCATTTTTTTCAAATTATTATTTTAAAAACTTTGTTTGGCCTTCCATACTTTTGCATAAACCTTCAATGACTTTGATAAATTATATCTTAGTGCAATTATCCACCATAATTATCACCACTTTCTAAGCACAACTTAAAGAGCTTACCTTTGCCAAAAGTTAATAGCTTACTTTTGCCAAAAACTTCTCCATTACCACATTGTTTTTAACCTCATCAGACTTTTATCACTTCCCATAGTATCTGTTTTTGTTAAATGAGATTTTACAGTGAAATTTGATATATGCCCCTTTGGTATATTATTACAGAAATTTTTAGCTGATGATAAGGTTTTATATCAGTGTGCTTTATAATAATTTTTCCTTTACTCAAAATTATTGGATAATATGGTATTCAGGTTAAATATTCTGGTAAACTGAATATTATTGAAGTACATGGCACAACATTTACAATACATTTAAACAAATTTTCAGAGGACTCAAGGACAAGTATGTTTTAAACTAAAATTATGATTTGATCTTTCTCTTCCATTGCATTTAGTCTCTTATGAACAATAGTGATTTCTACATTATTCTGAAGATTTAAAATATTTGACCAAATCTTCATTTATCCAGTATTACATTTACTATTTGCTCGTTTCTCATTTTTTATGGCTACTGCCATTTTTAATTTTAAAACCCTGACTACTAAGCTTATAGGAAAAAAACTACTGTTTACTTCTATTTTATGTTTATTAGTGTTTCAGATGAACAGGAATTTTTGTGATCAAGTTTTCCTGTATATACCTTTAAGATAAATTTATTGCAAGAATTTAAAATTAATAAAAACATATATTGTCATAGACCTGTCAGAGATCTTAGCAGTGAACTAGCCCAATCTCTATATTTTACAAGTGAAGAAACTGGGGGTCAGATAAATTAACAGACTGACTCATGGTGTCCTGGATTATTATTATTATTTTTTTTGATGGCAATCATTTCTATTTATTTCAGGATATAATGTATTATTTAGACCCATGGATGATACTAAATTATAACTATTTATTTATTTAAATGTTTATTTATTTTTGAGAGAGAGTGAGTGGGGGAGGGGCAAAGGACGAGGGGGAGGATACAGAACCTGAAGCAGGCTCCAGGCTCTGAGTTGTCAGCACAAAGCCCGACGCGGAGCTTGAACTAGGGAACGGTGAGATCATGACCTGGGCCGAAGTCGGATGCTTAACCAACTGAGCCACCCAGGCGCCCCTAAATTGTAGCTATTTAAATACCCACAGGGTATCTTATTTTTGCAAAGATAGGGTCTAAAAATCATAAAACTGGAAAAAACAGAATAGATTAATAATATAATACACATCAAAATTAGATTAAAAATGTACATCCTGGCTCTCATTTGCTATGTCCTGTGGTTAAAGACGTTACAGAGATACTGAGAATATCACCAAGTACTCCAGCATTTATAAACACAGGTGTTATCAAAAAATTCTATCTCTGATTTTCTACATCCAAAGAGAAACCATCCAAATTTTGTTCTTTGTATTACTAACACAATTTAACCATATCAGTTTGGCATGTGGTATTACTATTTTTCCTACTGTAGCAAGTTCTAGTTTTCCCAAGTCTTTCCCTGGAAAGACTTTCCCTATTCTGGAAATAAATTTATCATCTATTTTAAACACTCAATTAGAATGTTAATCTGTTGTTCAAATTATCCTCATAAATGCATACCCCAGGTTGGTATGTTCACATAGATCCTTTCTGATTTTAGGCTAAGCAAAAGACATGCACTTAGAGCTGTATTAAAGCAAAAGACAACTCCTCTTATTATCAAGTGAAACTGTGACCCTTCCATGTAGTGTCTGATAGAGAAAACATTGATTTTGATACATTATCTTATTTTATTCAAATACCAGTCTGATCACATATTGTCCAAAAACACTCAAATAACAAACCAAATACAGACAGATGTTAAAGATTGGTCTTCAAACATCATAACCAATGATGCCACGCTTGCCTATGATCTCGCCGACATAAAACCACATCCACACCTCAGTGGCCACCAAACCATTCAGCAGAGCTTCCTTAACTGTAAGCTCTTTGAAGCTACCAGTTTGAGCGCTCTTGACTATTTTTTTCAAGCTCTGAATAGCTGTAGGGATCTCAGCAGGGGTTGGAAGAACCAGCTCAACCTTGGCATAGTGCCAAAATGTGGCCAATCGAGGCTTCGAGTAAGTCACAGCAGCGTTCACCAGCGCCGGGGCCTTCTCCGCGAGGTTACGGACAAACTGGGCCATGGTTACCCCGGATTATTATTTATAGAGCTAAGACTAGAACCCTTGTCTTCCACCTTCAGTTCTTAACTGTTTCATAACTAAATTCCACTGAATCTAGTATGACATTATTGTAAGATGTACCATCATTTCATTTATCACTAAGAAAGAAAAAAATGCATTCAATAACATTATGGCAATTTAATTAATAATATCCCTACCCAATTCATGAAGTCATCACATCTGTCTCTTATTGTTTTGAAATTAGTCCTCCCTTAACCTAAACTGAATTGCATGTGAGGCAGTCTGTTTTGCACAGATATCAGTAACAAAATATAACATAGCTTCAAGTAATTGTGGATATCTTTCTTATATTTCGTAGGGCACATGTTTGTTGCTTTGCAGGAAAGCCAGTAATTGTGGTCATCTCTCCAACAAAGAATATTTTAGTAAGACCAAATTTATATCCTGTTCTTTGTTGCCATGCATTTCAGTATAAACAATACATTTTTATTTTAATGATTTTATGTTAATTATACTGTAGACATTTTGAGGCTATTTTATTTCTATTTTTTTCTTCCTCCTTCCCTCCCTTTTTCTTTCTTCCTTCCTCCATCCTTCCATCTTCCTTTCCTCCTTTCTCTCTCTTCTTTTCTCTCCTCTCCTCTCCTCTCCTCTCTTTTCTCTTCTCCTCTCTTCTCTCTTCTCTTCTCTTCTCTTCTCTTCTCTTCTCTTCTCTTCTCTTCTCTTCTCTTTTCTTTTTTCTCTGCACCCAGTGCAGGGCTTGAATTCACAACCTCAAGGAGATCAAAAGTCACATGCTCTACCAATCCAGCCATCTAGCAGGGCCAAAGATATTTTTTTTTCAACGTTTATTTATTTTTGCGACAGAGAGAGACAGAGCATGAACGGGGGAGGGGCAGAGAGAGAGGGAGACACAGAATTGGAAACAGGCTCCAGGCTCTGAGCCATCAGCCCAGAGCCCGACGCGGGGCTCGAACTCACGGACCGTGAGATCGTGACCTGGTTGAAGTCGGACGCTTAACCAACTGCGCCACCCAGGCGCCCCAAGGGCCAAAGATATTTTAAACAGCAGTTAAATGAAACACATACTGGACCAACAGTGTACATGGCTCAGTCAGGAGGGAAGCAGTTTGCTTAGCTATGATCAAGAGCAGGTAATTGCAACTATGTGATGTAATGACTGTCCCTTATATTTGTCTTCCCAACGTTTGAAGACAATATCAGTCATAAGAGGCATCTTGATTTTAGAGGTGTTAAAATGTCAACATAATAATAATAAAAATTTGAGTCTTGGAATTGGTGAACTATGATACCTCCTTAAGATTTGTAGAAGTATGGCTCAGATTATTAATTTTCGAGTAATATTTTTACAGAATACTCTGCTTATTTACCTGTAAAGACTCTTTATCTCTTGTTAGCCCCTCTAAACAGAGAAATACCTCTGGTACTCTTGATTGCATGCATATCCCAAAAAATTTTATACTTTCCCAAATCTACTAGATTACTTAGTAAATGCCCCTTACTACATATGTTCATAGTTCTAACTTTGTCTTTGGTAGTGTGCTCTTATCTTAGAAAACTTATTTACACATAATGAATGGCATAAATGACCGTAGATTTTTAAAATTGAGGGTGATTTATTCTTCATTATTTTTCAAAATTGAAATATATTTCAAATGAACATGATTTCAAAATCATTAAACTACTCAAAACAGTTCCCAGTTATATACTATTTATCTGAATCATGTTGTTGAATATTCAGTAATAAAGAGTTTGATTAGGGTTTTTTTTTTTTTTTAAGTACCTTGGTTTGGAATATACTGACTCTATGTAGAGGACAGGAATTTAATTTCAAATAACTTTTCAGACTGTTTCTAGCTCACCAAGTCGTAATTACTATTTTGACAGTTATGTCTCATAGACATTTATTTTAATTGCATATGTTAGCAATTCATTTTGGCATGACAGTCTCTGCCATTGTTGTGTTGCTGAATTATGCTTACAGAAACTATGTCAGAAATTCAACATGTGGAGAACAGTAATTAACCTGAATCATCAATTAGCTTTTGTGAATACAGATGTCCTATGAATACACTCTTGTTGTTTTTTTTTTTCTTTTTTAATTAAGTAAAATCTCACTAATCCTGACTGTCTGTACTCACCCCCTATTTCTAACCCAACACTAAGTCTCCTTGATTCCTAAATATTTTTTGGACCTGTCCTCTTTTATCTCTACTCCTAGTATATCTTAATACTAGCTCTCACCTAGATTCTACAGCCTGCTGTCTCCCCCACACCCCCTCTTAACCCTTTCAACTCATTTCCCACCTTATAAACAGAGGACTGTTTATAAATGCAACTCATACCTTGTCACACCTACTTTCTTGGAATGATTCAGGGGCTACTCCAGAGGAAAAGACTAACATCCTTAAGAGAGGCTAGGTTTGTGCACATTTGATCCCACTACCCTGAGTCTCACTGTGTGCCCTAGTCTGTGCCTGAAGGCCACATTGACTTTGAAAGTAGACACCATACTTCTTCCTCCGTAAGGCATGTGTTTCTTCTACCTAGAGTATTGTTTCAACTCTTGTTAGCTTTTCTTGGCTAGCTTCCTCAGTTTGCATATAAAGCCACTGGGAACACTGCCTTCTCTGACCATCGAAATCACATTAGGTCTTATTTATATGTTCCCATAGAAACTTGAACTTGTCTTATATCATTTTCAACACAGAATGCAAATGTATATTATTTTCATAGGGTGTCTTTGCTGGAGTGTAGTGAACTTTGTAGGAATTCTCTATTTACCACTGTATTCTCAGTGATTGGCCCAGCAATCAGCAGATAGTAAGTGTGCAATAGTTACTTGTGGAAAAAAAAAAAAAGAATAACTCTACTACAATGGAATGAGTGATTGTTAAATCTAGACTAAAGTGAAGCTGACTTTTTAAAAGAAAAGTTTGACATGATAAATAATACATTGGTCCTTTTAAATGGCCTTTGAGGAATTTAACAATGTGTAGTTTGGAAATGCTCTTAATTAAAAAATATATCCTACCAATTGTGAGTCAGACACCTTATATATTTGGTTGGGCACCGCTACTTCCTGTGTGAAGTTGAGCAGTTAATTACCTTCCTGAATCTACTTCCTGTTCTGTCTGCTCTATATACTTCTCTGGTTTGTTGTAAGGAGAGTGGCAGGATGGGAGGGTAGGGTGTGAATGATAAAGCACTGCTTAGAAGGTTTAACTATTTAAGTATGCCAAGAAGATTCACTGGCAGCCATTATTTGATTTTCCCTACATTTTTTAAAATAATTTCTAAAGTATCTTTAAAATGTTCTGCACTTCATATTTCCACTAATTAAAACTGACTGTGTTTAAAGTAGTGTAAATTCTAATGTAGTTTAGTATATCATATGTATTTGTTTCATTAATCATCATTTGTATTGAGGACAGTACATTCAGTTCATGTTCTTAAACACTTTGAATACTTCCTTCTGATTCTTCTCATGCTATGCTGTGCCATTATCTTATGTACAAATTTGGAGAAGCACTTGGTGTACAATGGTCAAACCCCGATTTTATTAATTAATCTTTATCTTTAGTGTTCTACAGTAATAATTTACAGCAATAAACACTGTCTTACATCTGTATTGTGGTAAAATAGTGTTATAGATATATACCCCCGCATGGGGGGGGTATCCCTTGAGATATCCCTTTCTCAAGAAAGGATCAAGCACCTGACATATTTTTCATTGAATTCATTCTATATTTTGGGTTAAAGTTTATAGCTTAAGTTACATAATAGTAAGTTGGACACTAAGTAAGATTAACCAATATTCATAACCTCCTGGATGGTCTGGAATCATTAGAGCTCAAAACTCTCTTCCCTAAAATATAGGGAGGTAGACACTTTTATTCTTTAGTAAACCAACTCCCATATTTACCTCTAATTATGAAAATTAAAGTGATTAAATACTTTATTGCTGAAATAGATCATCATTTTCACATGTCAAAGATATTCTTGAAAGAAATATAGGCCTAATGATTAGAATTCAGATAGAACATGTATTTTATAATACACAATAATATATATATTTTGACGTTTGTACATATGTAATAATGTAATTTATGACATACTTTAGTAAATCGTAGCGTTTAATCCTGAGTCTATTTCAGTTTGATTTGAGTTATCAGAAAGTTTCCAGCCTAAATTTTATGTTTGAAATGTATTTGCTGTACTCCAGGTTGGCTGTATTTTTGTTTTGTTAAAGTGCTGAGTTCAAATTTATCTCTTTTTGTGCATAGTTTATTGACTTTCCCACATTCTCTTATAAATACCTGTTAAAGAATCCATTAATCACTGTGCTTTAGCTTAAGACTACATACAGAAGTTATGTTCTGACTTATTTATATTTTCCCTAAATTAAAATGTGTAGATTTCTTTTTTTTTAATTTTTTAAGTTTGCTTATTTATTTTGAGAGGGACAGAGACAGCATGAGTGGGGGAGGGGCAGAGAGCGAGGGAGAAAGAGAAAATCCCAAGGGAGCTCTACACTGTCAGCCCAGAGCTTGATGCAGCACTTAAACTCACAAAATCATGAGATCAAGACCTGAGCCAAAACCAAGAGTCAGATGCTTAACAGACTGAACCACCAGGTGCCCAAAAGGTATAGATTTCTTAGGCATCCCAAGATTTGTGAAACTACTGAATCCAATATTAGAACACCTGCTAGTACAGACCTGTGTATCATTCCATTCCCAGTCATAATGGTTAACTTCATGGAGATATTCATGAAAATATTATTACAAAAGTCGGGGTTTGGGGGGCTGCAAATGTTCACCCAGGTTAAATTGCTCCCCAACTCAAACAACAGCATCACTTCCTGACATGCCAATGGTGGTCAAAAATGGACCACTACATTATAGGAATTGATTAAAGCCAATGAACCTTGATGAAACATGAAAACTAGTTGTGTCTAACATAAACCATTTAATTCAGGAAAAAAAGCAGAGAACCATGTTTTTACTGGCCATACTGGAAATAATTATAGATTAATCTTCATGAAATATAATTGATATAATTCTACCTCCAAAATTTTTCTGTAAGATACAGCATTAGTCAGCACTGAATTTTTACTATGTGCATAAGGCCATTCTAAATGCTTTTACATATATTATTTCATTTAATCTTTACAGTAACCCTCTGTATTAGTTTGCTGTGACTGCCATAACAAAATGCCACAAACTGAGTGGCTTAAATAGCAGAGATGTATTTTTCCATAGTTCTAGAGGCTGGAAGTTTGATATCCATGTGCCAGCATGATTGGTTTCTGGTGAGGGTTCTCTTCGTGGCTTACAGACAGCTGCCATCTGTGTGTGTGTGTCTTCACATGGCCTCTTTGTATGAGAGAGAGAGAGAGAGAGAGAGAGAGAGAGAGAGAGAGAGAGAGTTCTATGGTGTCTCTTCTTATACAGACACTAATCTTAGTGGACTGGAGCCCCATACCTACACCTCATTTACCCATATATACTTTTATAGAGGCCCGATCTCCAAATATAGCCACACTAAGGGTTAGGGCTTCAACATATGAAATTTAGGGGAACACAAACATTCATTTCTTAACACCCTCTGAAGTAGGTTGTGTTATAATTATCCCCAGTTTACAGAAGAGGCAGTTGAGACATAGAGTTTGGTGACTCACCAGATCCTAGCAAGTGTTAGAGCAAGGATTCAAATCCAGGCTGTCTCACTCACATCTCATGCCCTTCATCATAACTTCATCCTCTCCATTATCCTGAGGTCACATAGAAAGGTAAAAAGAGTAAAGACATTTGTGATAGGAGTAATGGATGAGGAAAGGGTACTTAAGAAGATTCGGATGTCCTACTTACAGTCTAGTTACAGGACTTATGAAATTGCTCTAATCTAGAATGAACTTGGTCATGCTTTCTGAATTCCCTATGTTATCTGTCTCTGTCTCCATCCGTAAGTTTTAAATCAGCTTTCCTCAGAGTAGAGTCTGCTACAGATTCTCAAACCCACTGCATACCTACTGAATCAGAATCTCTGGGTGAGTGGCAGTCTGAGACTGCATTTTGAAAGTTTCTCAAATGCTTCATGTGTGTTCTAAGATTTGAGAATTGCTGCTTCTCAAAGGGATATCCAATTCAGGTTAGAAGACATATGTTTGACGGTGATCCAAGTTTGGGTGGCACACTGGCTCAATGAGAAAAGGTGGACATGCACTGAGCTCTTTAAAGACAGCTCTCCAAGGAAAATGTATTCTACTTTTAGGTAATCAGTTCCGACTGCCAACATTTTCTCCTCATGTCTTTTTCACCATTTGCCTTGGATATGTTCCCAGCCCTATGATTTGGCTCCAGTTCCTGGTTGCCATCTTGATATGTCTTTTGTCTACCCACTGCCCAACAACACCCACTCCCATCTTCCTTGCCGGGCACACTGACTTTACCATATAATAACTTTTATTTCTTAAAAGAAAAGTGTTATATGAGAATGTTACATACTGATATCTTGCATATCATAAAAGGATGCAGGATAGCATGTACTCCTTCACTCAGGACAGACTCCCTTGTCTTTTTTCCCCCTAATTTTGTTATTTTTATCACTCAGAGAGTCATACGTCATTTGCATGGCTTGATTTGAGGAGCACTGACAGACTAACCTCACTCAACATTATTTGAAAGTCTAATTTCTACAGTATGTTATCCATGGACTACTTATATTGCATGGAGCAATTTTTCCGAGATAGACATCAAACAAAGTTCCACGGTCAGTTTTGATTATGAAACACTTCAGTTTCGTCTCCCTCTTGGAGATAAACAGTGCACATCTGGCACAGTAAATGTTCTGAAAGGAAAAGAATTAAATCACTGTAGTTGAACCCACCAATCTTCAAAGTTATTTTATCATAGAACCCATGTTTTCTGCATAATTGTGTTGATGTTCTGAGGAACTAATGTTCTGTGGACATGTTTTAGGACTACTACACTACACTGGTATGTATTGATGTATTGGTTGAGGTTCAATTTCCCAAACACTTAAAAAAAAATACAAACAACATGCCTGGGCCAGAGGGTGGCCAGGATCTCTAAACACCCGTGGAAAATTTTATCACAGAGAATTTAAAAAATAAGCTAGCAGAGAGTGCAGAACAAGAACCTCATCTTGATACACTGACATATCAAGTGTATCTGTTTTAAGATGAGAAGGGTAGCATGAAAAACTAGAATGGAATGCCACATGTAACAGGGATGGTTGTGATGTTCTTGAGATAACTCCAACATACCTGAGAGGGAGCAGATGAATGTCGAATTCAAAAGAATGGAGAAATTGAAAGGAAAAATGGATATGAAGATGAGGTATTTGAAGGCAGATTTTATGTCCTTCACAATTTTTTTTCAGCTGCTGACCCTATATGGAAGGTAAAATTTGAAATGTAGGGGCACCTGGGTGGCTCAGTCAGTTAGGCATCTGACTTTGGTTCAGGTCATGATCTCGCACTTCGACAGTTCAAGCCCCAAGTCAGGCTCTGTGCTAACAGCTCAGAGCCTGGAGCCTGCTTCGGAATCTGTCTTCCTCTCTCTCTGCCCTTCCCCCACTTGCTCTCTCTCTCTCTCTCTCTCTCTCTCTCTCGAAAATAAATAAACATTAAAAAAATTTAAAGAAAAAGAAAATTGAAATGCAGACATAAGATTGTGTGTGTTTATGTGTGTGCACGTGTGCACGCATATGAGTGCTTATCTACATGCCTATCTATCTGTCTAACTTTAAATTACCAAAACTAACCATCTCAGGGCTCTAAACTTGTGTCAGTGTCATAGTCTTCTCTAAAACTTAAAAAAAAATTAAGCTGCAGAGTACGAGGCCTAGTACCCTGCTGTGTGTGAAGTCAAGAACACAGCCATAAATTAGAACACATGGAGCTTTTATTTTTACTTTTACTTTCAAGTCTGTCACTTTTATTAGGGTTCTTAGAATCTCTTTCTCTGAAGGAAGACTTTGAAAATTTCTGGAAAGTTCTGTAAAGTTTCTTAAGAGACAAACTCTCTAATAAATTGACAAAAAGCAGTTGAGCTTGGATTTCACCCCTTTTTCATTTTCCCATTAGAATATAACATACTAATACTAGCAAAATTCATATGTGTCTTAGGTTGGGTCTATACTGCTTGCATCCTCTATTGGCAAATATAGTTTTGTGCAGCAGATAACGTAAGCATGTATTCTAAGAAAACGTCCTGAATTTTAGCTTGAAAATCACAAACCAGCCAAAGAATGTGTACTTTCAGGCAAAAACCCTAAAAATTTTTATATTCTATCTAAAAGTTCATAGTAAAACTGAGCAATTAACATTTCTCAATATTTGCATTTGTCATGTATAACCACATGTGAAAGGCCAGTTCTCACCTAAATTTTCAATTTGGCTCATCTTGCTTCTATGAGAACCTCCTATGAGAAAAGTTTATTTCCTTTTCCACATCCCTTCACATCTCTCCACACTGTCACTCTGTTCATCAAAGCCTGCCCACAGGAAAGGAGCTGATGGGTGAGTTTGTAATAATGTTAATAACTGATATGGCTGAACATAGTACAGGAGGAGCTCATTGTATTTTATTAATGCTAATCTTTGATTCTTAGTGAATTAAGTTCTCATTGTAAAGTATCTTCTAGCAGCAATGTTTAGGGAAGGTAAGGCTGCAGTGGTTTCCTGGAGCTGGCCGCTACCAGCTCATGAGAACTGACTGTTAATTTTTAGGAATTGTGAGCTGGTTGTTAAACACAGCCATTATGGAAAATTAAATTATGTAAACTTAGAATTAAGTAAATCATATTAAAAACAAAGTTCATTTTCCAAGGTTATTTTGTCCTGGTTATACTACTACATATTAGTAACATCTATGCTCTTGAGGATATTTTTGGCTGTTGTATCAGACATCTTTTCCCAGCTCTTCTCAAGTGACACTATATTGGTAGTTTGGAAATGGCCATGGTAGGTGTATTTACTCTATGGAAATTAGCAAATATTCCAAATCTAAGTTCAGTTTATTGCCTTGCTAATTTTCCAGACTTAAGAAAGTCCTGGAGAACATGTTAACAATGCTGATTACACTGGAAAGTGTGCTATAGCTATAGGTTTGACATTGTCTAATAGCACAGTAATTGAGGAAGTATTCTCTTAATATTTGCAAACCATTATCCAATTCAGCAACGAAGTCACTCATGTCATTCAGAGACACGAATATCCTTCATTTCACTTTCTCAGTATTCTTCCAAGTAAAAGAAAACAACAACCAACATTCATGATGGAAATGCCCTGTTTGTCCACTGCAACCACAGGTTAGCTACTTTAATGGTTAATTTAATGTATCAAATAGTCTAGGCCATGGTACCCAGGTATCTGGGCAAACATTATTCTAGAAGTTTCTATGAAGTTTTTTTTAGATGAGATTAACACATAAATCAGTAGATTTTGAGTAAAGCAGATTGTCTTCCATAATGTAGGTGGACCATATCCAATCAACGAAGGTCTTAATGGAGAAAAACTGACCTTTCCCAAAGAAAAAGGAATTCTGCCAGCAGACTGACTTCAGACTGTAACATCTATACTTACTGGGGTTTCCAATTTACCAGCCTATCCTGCAGATTTTGGGTTTGTCAGCCTATACAATTGTGTGAGCCAGTTTCTTAAACTAAATCTCCTACACACAGACACACACAGACACACACAGACACACACACACACACACACACACACGTGTGTGTATATATTATATGTAAATATATGTAATACATTTACACACACATATCTTGTTGGTTCCATTTCTCTGGAGAACCCTGATGACTACAGCTACTGATTCAAAAGTTTTGCGAAACAAACAATTATGTTCAAATCAGTTGGCTGTATGGAATTTAGAATAAATAGTATTGTACATTTAAAGGTTATCTGTGAATTGTCTGCTACACTTTCTATATATAACTAACATTTATTGAAAATTTACATATGTATATATGTGCATTCATTTTTCTTTCTCAGAAATCCAGGTGTTACATATTAAGCAGCAGATCTCTGAGAAGATTATGCATGTTTTTTTTTTAATCAGATTGTCTCTATGTATGTGTGATTTGCTAAAAGTTTAGAGCTGCTTAACTTTCATCTTTTCTCAAATGTTTAGGGAAAGAAAAACCATTTTCATCTATCATCTTAATGGTATTTGAAAGAAAGATAGGAAAATTCTTGCTTTCTAAACGTGGAATAGCTAGTATTAATTGTATTGTGTCTTTTCCTGCAAAACTCACAATGTAATTAACTATGATTTAATAAATAAACTATTTTCACAAATGATGCTGTTTGGATACATCTACTGCAAAGACAAAGTTCGTGGGTAAATGACTGCAGGTGGTTCAGTTTTCAAAGCCTCTGAAAACACTGGAACATTGAAACCTACATGGTATTTTATCTCCTGAAGATAGAGCTTGAGAGGATTCCACAATTGTTTGAAGTTTGTAGTTTCATAATGTCCCAGCATTTCAAATTCAAGATTTAATAATCTCTCACCTGCTAAATCATCAAATGCCCTTTCATATGAGAATGCTGTAGTACCGTTCATTTCAATGACAGCCATGGGATAATACCGTCTTAGGTCGTTGATATTGATAAAGAACCTGAAAAGCATCAGAGAAAAAAAAAAGAAAGAAAGTAACATCCTGCATGGACTTAATATGTTTTGCTCCTTCAAAAAGGCAGGAGAATATTAACTTTAATTGATACAGGTATTCATTTTTTTTCAAACCACAGCATTATGTTACATAACGTGGAGAATAAAATAAAAGGAATAGATATGCAAAATAGTAGTAAGTCCCTTGTATGAATAGTGCTTTTTTAATGTTCAGTTATGGATTTTTTTTCACGTGACTTGACTTTGCAATGAATGTGATGGAAGTACAAAATCAATATGAAATGAAATTTATATAAGGGCTATTTTCTGTGTAATATGGATTTTATACATTTCCAGAGTATATAGCTTTGGCTTTGTAACACAGTTCAGAAAGAAGTACATGAAGTTAGTGGCAATAACCATATCGCAGAATAAGTACTTTATTTCTGGAATGGTGATGGTGGAGTCCTGTTCTAGAATTGTTACTTTAGAGCTCTGATAGGTTTTAAATTGGACTAATCTGGGGTGTATACTTCTTTATGCGTGGATCTTAAACCCATACCTCAAGCTACGTGGTAGCTACTCTAGGGCTACTTGATAATTGTATATAGTTCTGTGAACAAAATATTCCATTGCTATTATTTCATATTAGATGCACACAAACCTAGAATGCAGGAAAGCGTCAATAGCTACTTATGTTCCCTATTTTACACGTGAGAATCTGGCGTAGAGTGATGAAGTGTCAAGTCTGAAACTAAGGTTTCTTAGTCCTCAATCTTACCCCAGCCACCCAGTCCACAGCATCATGATTTTCTCCTCTATATTCCAATGAAGAATAAGGAAAACAATTCAGATTCCTTAAAACTTGTATAATACCCATATTCATAGTTTCACTACATCTATTCAATTATGAGAGATTCAGATAGGACCAAATTATTTTGCTTCTTTAACGCCCTCTGTCTATGAAGATAACTATAATGAACAAAAGTAGGAAATTAGCTACATCTGTGGTATTACTCAAGTCATCATCTTTAGAAGTTATAAAAAAATGTGCTAATATCTTTCCCCAAAAAACCCCCAAAGTAAATTACACACACACACACACACACACACACACACACACACGCACACACACACACGGGTGGCGTTTGTAGTCTAAGAGCACTTTGGTTCTCTTTCACTCCTGCTCACCAGAACTTGGCATGTGACTGTATGATGGAGTGGAAACAATAAATTGATGAGCAGCTGAAGATTTGTTCTGTTGTGATGCTACTTGCTCATACGTGAGGATGAAAGTATGAATGAATTATAAGGGCAGAGGGAAAACAACAAAAATTACTAGCCTAAATGAATAATGAGATCAAACTAACAGAGAAATTCAAAAAGGAAAGGAAATCACAGTATCTTAGGAATTTTGCAAAGTCAGCCAGTCTAAATGGCCATCTGCAGAGCACGCCCTTCTGTAACGGCCACCAGAAATGGGCAGAGCTTTGGAGGCACACTCTGCCTTTAAAGACAATGCATCTATTTTCTACAGCTATAGGTTTTAATTTGTTTCATACATGAGAGCAAAACTCTGCCTTTCCATAACTTGTACCTAATTCTGTGATTCTATAGTAATTTTTTGGCTCTGGATGTAATCAGCAGATGATTTGTATATTAATAGATTCATCCCTTCAGTCATAGAGTCAATATTTAATGAGTGTCTATAACGTGTTAGGAATTCTGCCAGGTGCTGAATATATCCAGCTCTTTTTCTGTAGGAAAGTCCTTCAAATATTTGAAGTCTGGTAACCCTGAAAATACTTCTTTTATTTCTCAGATGACATAATTCCATGTCTTTCACTGTTCTGGTTATCTCTCTTCTCTTTGCATCCAGTTTGTCAGAATGGAAAGAGAAAGATGACCACTGGACATATCTATAAGAGGAAAAATTCTTATTCCAATAACTAGAGTATGCCTTCTTACTGCAGGCGGCCATCCATATATGAGAAATCCAAATTCTGGTATTACCTTTATGACTATTCATTGTTTTGTTTTTAATATTGCTTGATAGTAATGAATTTTAGTAGTTTATAGAGTATTACTCAATAATTTTGTTTCAAAGAGTATGATTATTATGTAGCGCTCTTGACTTTTCATTACAGAGGCACATGTCTAAGTGTTTCCCCCCTCCCTTCTTTTAAATCAGAATGAACTTGTCCAGTAATTTAATTTTCTTTCATTCTCAAGAGATTTGAAAAATTTAAATATTCTTAGTTGATAGGCAACTTATTTATATAAAATAAGTTTCTGAACTCCTTAGCCATTGAGTATTATTTTATTTTAAATTCATGCTCTGTAGATTCTAAGAAAATGTATCTATGGAAATGAGAAATGGAGAGCATATAGTCAGGCTGTGAAAATAAATCCTTACTTGGATTACGTCTCATCTGCATGTGTTGTATATTGTTGAGGGATGAACTGTTTTACATATGACAATTCTTTTGGTATTTAATAACTGCCTGGTGCTTATTGATTCTGTAGAACTTTGTTCAGATCCAAAAGCTCCATAGATAGTAAACTTTTAGAGTAATAGTATAAACTCCTTATAATGTTTTTAGTATTCTTGCTGGGTACCTAGTTCTAGCATTTCCTTACAGCTTTGGTAATTTTTGGAGCAGGGAAAGAGCAACTGAGATTTTAGAATAATGTGCTTTAGTCACAATAAATATTGTCTGACTATTTATGGGGTTGATGGGGCTCACTTGCCTTAAAGTACATGGTTATAGTGCATAAGAGTCCAATCTATGTTGCTTGCTCAGTAATACTTTTCAACTATTTCCTGTTCTGTGGGTATGTATTGGAAAGAAGCACTGGGCAAGAGGTAACTAGAAAACTATTGTTTTACTGAGTTGGCCACTTCTTACTTTATTGAAGTGCAAAGCGTAATTTAATTTTCTGGTTTTTAATATTGGAGAAATTTACTGTGCTACACTTAGAACTCAGCCCACTCACTATAAATTTCAGATCAAGTACTAAGTAATTATTTTTTGTATTGCACTGGATTTATTCCTAGAACATGCTTAGCTTCTTTCTGTAGGTAGTATCTAACCAGAGAGGAAATATGGCATTATGGCTGCATACATGGGCTCCGGAGTCATTCTACTTGAGGGTCTTTCTGCTGGGTGATCCATTCAAGTTTAGTGCTTTTGCATTTTAGCTTCCTTTTCTGTTAAAGGGGTCCATAAAGGTAACTACTTCATAGATTCGAATTCTTTATTGAAAGGATTAACTAAAATAATACATGTAAATAGCCATGTTAATATTAGTTACCATTATTACTTTCAGTGCACAACTTGTTGAATTCACCCATTTAATTTTGATTATGGGCAAAATAGAACAAAGTAAATAATTCTGACAGTTAAATAAATCCTGTTAATGTTTTGGTTTGTATTACAGTTGACCTCTGTAAATTTTATTTTTTAAGTGTATTTATTTATTTTGAGAGAGAGAGAGAGAGAGAGAGAGAGAGAGAGAGAGAGAGAACACATGTGCATGAACAGGGAAGGGGCAGAGAGAGAGGGAGAGAGAGAATCCCAATCCATACTGTCAGAGTGGAGCCCAGCGTGGGGCTCAATCCCATGAACAATAAGATCATGACTTGAGCTGAAACCAAGAGTTGGAATCTCAACCAGCTGTGCCACCCATGTGCCCCAACATCTATAACTGTTTACCATAAAGTTTATGCATTTATTTTTTTCTAAATCATTCCAAGGATGCTGTTTTCTTCCTTTCTAGGAAATGAGTTTTGGTTTTAGTATTCACCATATTATTATCTCTAAAGAAAGCCTTTAGAGTATTTAGCAGATAAATCAGATTTTTGATGTCCATTTATGGCAGGCAGACACATCCATTCAAAACCTGACCATAATCTGGGAAAGTATTTGGAAAAGCAGGTAACATATTAACTTTCAATATCAAGAATCTTTTAAAGTGTAAACTATGTTTTAATGGTTTTAAATATAAAAATGCTTAAAAACAAGTGCTTAAAAATAATCATAGTTTAAACATTTAAAATTTTTCTTGTTCAGCATATTTCTGTTTACTTACACTTGAATTGGACAAATACATTTAGCAATTATTTAGGCCGTTGGCTAGATGAGGACATCACCTGTGAGGACAGTCTGGAAGCAAGCTAGCTGTGGGATTAGCCAAACTCATCTTGTAAAATTCCATCACAGTGGCAACATTGCCATTAAGTCTGTTCTCTGCCCTGACCTCACTTCTGTAATTTGGTTGTGTAAACTGCCATTTCATATTTATTTGTGCATTTATATGTGTAGACTATCAGAAAAAAAAATGCTGAATTTACTACCTGTGTGACTTTGAGTAAGTCACTTAACCATTTAGAACCTGTTTCCTCATGTATAAAAAATTTCTCCATTATCCCTTCCCTCAGATTTTATAGTAGAGAACAGAGCTTTATCATTTTTAGGGAGTAATGTGTTTATAAAATGATGTTTTTAATGGAACTTATAATCTTCTGTAGAATGTATGTATTGCCCAATAATTTTTTATGTATGTATTTTTCTGTGATGTAGATTTAGTGTTACAGTAGAAAGAGAATAGGGATGGGATTAAGGAGTCCTGGGTCATTCAATTAAGCTTTGTGTCTCTGTTTCTTTATTTGTTGAATGAATGGGTTGGTCTCGGTGATGTCTAACGATCCCCAATAAGCTCTAAATTTTAACTATGATATAATCTCATGGTATCTTCTTAATTTCCTTCAGGAATTGTTTCTTGTGGAAAATCACAAGGGAAGGAAATGCTTTTGCTCTTTCAACATACTTTAAAAAAGAATAAAACTAGGCAGGAATGTGTTATATTTGAAGATATATACATTTATGTATAGATATGTATATATAAAACTAAAATATGTGGTTTGTATATATGTAAATAAATGTGATTTGTTTGATAAGTGAAATATTATAATTATTGTATTATTACATAATTGGAAAAAGTGTAAAGCTAAAAGAAAACATGTTTATGAACCAAAATATACAATTTCAACTACTTTTCTTCATTACGAATGAAATTTACTTTGATTTTCTAATTACTTGTTAAAGTGACCATAATTTCTATTACAGATGGTACAATGGATGTTTTTATTTAAAGCACTAATTTTCCTCACAAGTACCATGTATGTTTGTTAACTGAGTGAAATATTTGACTTGCAGAAGAAAGAACAGAAGTCAATTGGCTCATGTTTTTATACCCAAAGCAAAGTTTGAATATAAAACATTGCATTATAATAATTTGTATTCTAGAAGAGGATGTCAGGATCAAGCTCCAAATAAAAAGACACTAGTTCCAGAAACACCAGTGATATTTTAAAAATTTCCAGAAACTATACAACCAAGTGGACTTGACTAGAACTGCTTTCAATTTGCACTTGTCTCCTGAGGATCTGTTCAAACCTGCTTTTGAATATACTCTGACTGATTTGGGAAGGGGGTTTGGTTTTGTTTCCCAGCAGTGTGAAACATTCTTGTGGAAGCCACACTACTTCCTGTTTTGTAATATGTTATACTGTAAGTTGTCCTCTAAATTAAAAACAAAAGTTATAGAGATAAAATGCAATCTAGTGCCTGTTGCTTTGGCTAGGTTTGCATATGAAATAGTTCTGAAGTCATTACTTTGCGTTATGGAGGGTGCAGGGGACACTCTTTGGTGACCTTCTTTCTGCTCGTAGCATTTCTATGTGATCCTCAAAACCATCCAACCAATCTCTTAGCTTTCTTCACTGATTCTTCTTTTCTGCTTTCCCCCAAGCTTTGGCATTTCACATACTTATTTATCCTTCATTCTCTTTACTTCTCACTCTATTCTGCTCAGGCATAAGATTATAGCCACAGCTGTATGAAATGCTGGCCCCTTTTTGGATATTCAAGAAAATACAACCTGTCGGTGGGACATGTCTATTTAAATGGCCCACAGTTACCTTTAAGCAACCTGTCTTAAACCCAACTCTTTCTTCACTTCCCCAAATTCCTGCCGCAGTGTTTACTACCAGGGCCTCCTAAGCTGAAATCTTTTTTTTTTTAATGTTCATTTATTTTTGAGAGAGTGTGTACCAGTGGGGGAGGGGTGGGGGACAGACAGAGAAGGGGAGGGGCAGAGAGAGAGGAACAGAGGATCCAAAGAAGGCTCTGTGCTGACAGCAGAGAACCCGATGAGGAGCTTGAACTCACAGACAGAACCATGAGATCATGATCTAAGACAAAGTTGGATGCTTAATGAACACTTAGCCACCCAGGGACCCTCCTAAGCTGAAACCTTGAGTGAGCTTTACCACTCCCTTTTTCCCTCCCCTCCCCAACACTGTTTTCAATTCTCTTTACCTATATTATCCACATTTTACCCCCTTCCCTATTTTCAAGACCATTGTTTTGCTCCAGACTATATAAATGCTTTCATTATCTAAATTAGTGGCCTCCCAAAAGCTCTCCTTATCACTACTTCATCTCCATTCAACCTTCAAACTTAGAATTAGATCAGTTATAACCTTGTTGCTTAAAAAGTTGTCATGGGGCGCCTGGGTGGCGCAGTCGGTTAAGCGTCCGACTTCAGCCAGGTCACGATCTCGCGCTCCGTGAGTTCGAGCCCTGCGTCAGGCTCTGGGCTGATGGCTCAGAGCCTGGAGCCTGTTTCCAATTCTGTGTCTCCCTCTCTCTCTGCCCTTCCCCCGTTCATGCTCTGTCTCTCTCTGTCCCAAAAATAAATAAATGTTGAAAAAAAAATTAAAAAAAAAAAGTTGTCATGTCACTTAGTCTTTAAGATCCTTTATAATCTGACCCAAATCTATTTACTTTGTTTTTTTTTCCCTCCTCTCTGGGACCTCTTATTTATCCTAATGTGGAGGAAGCTGCTATTGGTCTCCCAAAACCTATACTATTCTACCTGGGCAAAAAGCAAGACTTTCATCATTCTATGTAGTTAACATCTGGCAATATAGATTAAGTTCCCGAGAATGAAATGAGAGCAAGAGGGATATGTAACACCTCTGGGCTTCTACTGTAGGACATTGGGTACATTCTCTTTTTCTCTGTTTCCTCCTACTGTCTGGAATCTGAGGCAACCGTTTGACTGTGGAAAAGATGACAATGGAAGGAAACTAATTATCTCAGTGATTTCTTGGGAATGAACTGGCACCACCAACTTTGACTCTGTACTTTGGCATGACTATATGGAAGGGAAATCAACAATTTTCTTTAAGTCACTAAGCTCTTTGAAGCATGTGGCCTCTAAACAGTATCTCTTAAGTTTTCATATAAACACTCACCTTTACTTTTGGGAATTCTACACCTTTGCAGAATGGTGATAATAAAAAAGCCTCATGATAGTCAATGAAAGTGTCCAATAGGAAATATTTCTTTGAAGATATGCTTATTATTATTATTTTTTTGCAGTGTTCCCCATGGTGGGAGAACTGAAATCATAACCTGCCCTCTCACTGGCCTATGGCAGATATCACCATCTCTGATGTCCATGTGTTAGGATATCATTTAAATCACTTCAACAGACCAAGAGAGAATGTGGTTTAAGCAAGTTGGATGCTTGTTTCTCAGGTAAAATATCTAAAACAATATATAGGAGGTTAGAGCAACTCTGTTCTGCAAGATGCTTCCTCTGTCTTGTGGTTCTGCTACTCCTGAGTAGCTCTTGTTTGCTCTTGTTTACATGACAAAATGTGTCATGAATAGTACATTCCCTTTTTAGTTAATGAGAAAAGAGGAGGAAGTAAAGGGGCCCAAATATTCCTAGTAAGGCTATGACCTGTAACTTGCAGAATACCTTCTGTCCAAATCCCATTGTTCAGAACTGAATACATGGCCACACATTCCTGCCAGGGAAGCTGGGAGATATAGTCTTTAATTGTGAGGCTATGAGCCCAGTTATAACTTGGTTAATTCCATTAAAAGAAAAAAAAAGGGATGGTGAGTATTGAGGGAAAACGAGTGATATCTGACACACTGCATGGCCGTATAAAATCTGTGAAATTACCCGCTAGATCTCTCCAAAATGGAAATATTTTTTTCTTCTAAATATTTCTTTCCTCTGGTCTGCTTGATCTTGGCAAGCATTACTAACATCCACCTAGTCAAAAAACAAACAAAAACCTAAAATACCCCCTTGATCCTCATACCCACATCTAATTCACAGCACCTTCTGTTGATTGTTTCATTAACATCATATTCACTCTTCTCCTTTCTTTCCCTCTGCAAATATTGCAGTATAATCCATCATCATCTTTCTTTTTGCCTATTATAGTGGATCTTTAAATGGTGTTGGACTTCTATTGTGTCTCTCTCTAATCCATCCTCCAAAACCATAATGATCTCTCTGAAATTCAAGTATGATCATTTTAGTCCTCTGTTAAAAGCCCTTTGATGATTCCTCATTGTCTATGAAATAAAGGCCAAAATCCTTAGCAGAGCACTTATGCACTCCATGGTCTTACCCCTTATTTTGGAATATTTTCATCCTTACCACTTACAATCTACACTTTAGCACTCCTGTCCCAGTTTTTTACTGTGGGGTGCTGATAAAATCTTTGGTGAATTTGCTCACAGATTTCCTCTTTCTGGGAAGTTCTTTCCTCCTTGGTACTCCTGGCAGAAACCCATCTTTTAAGGCTATTCTTAACATTGTCATTTTTATGAAGACTTTCCTGGCCTCTGTGTGCATCTAGATTTGACCATTCACTCATTAATGCCGGCACTGTCTCTTTTATAGTCATTTGCAACCAGGATGGGTGCAAGTCAACCAATTTACTGCAAATATCGATAGTCTATTAATTTCTTTTGCTATATAAAATTCAATGGTATTAACATACTGTAATTTCATTATCCATTATAATACTAGTAGACATTTGGGCTTTATGCCTCATTCTTTAGCTATAAGAAACAATGTTGCATTGTTCCTGGAGGCATTTACAAATATTTATATTTTTATATTGTATAGATACTAAAAATGATGGATTTTTTTTTCATTTGTTCATTTATATGTTAGTCACCTTTATTTGACTGAAAGTTCTCAAAAGATTCTGTCCCTTGGTCATATTTGCTGCTTAGAAATCAACATGATTTCTGGAATACAGTAGAGGTATGCAATATATGCTTCTTTAAAGCTCTAAGAATATATTTTCTTTTTTTTTTAATGTTTTTTTTTCAATGTTTATTTATTTTTGGGACAGAGAGAGACAGAGCATGAACGGGGGAGGGGCAGAGAGAGAGGGAGACACAGAATCGGAAACAGGCTCCAGGCTCCGAGCCATCAGCCCAGAGCCTGACGCAGGGCTCGAACTCACGGACCGCGAGATCGTGACCTGGCTGAAGTTGGACGCTTAACCAACTGCGCCACCCAGGCGCCCCTAAGAATATATTTTCAAATACTAACGGTGGGGAAGTGAATTAGTACAACCACTTTGTAAAAACAACCCAGCAGTACTTATTAAAGCACAACAGAATCTACTATATGACTCAGTAATTTTATTTCTAATCATATATCCAACGTAAGAACTAAACATGTGTGCCAAGAGACATGGGCAAAAATAGCCCTAGCAACATTGTTTCTTTTGGCTAAAGAATGGGGAATAAAGCCCAAATGACTATTAATATTATAATGGATAAAGAAATTGCAGTATATTAATACAGTAGAATTTTATATAACAAAGAAAATGAATCAACTATAGCTATTTGCAGTATCTTGGGTGACTTTCCCAAATAAAACAAACAAACAAATAAAAATACCTACACTGTATGATTTTATTTGGATAAAATTATACAACAAACTGTGGTGCAGAATCAGGGTAGTATAGTTACTTGGGGAGATGAAGGAGAGAGTAGTGACCAGGAAGGAACCTGAAGATGTAGTTCTGGTTTACTAACAATGTTATATATTGGTAACATATTCACTTTGTGGTTATTCATTGAACTGTGTGTTTTATACTTCAGCAAAAAAGTTGCAAATTGAATGACTGAATGATTGATATGCTAAAGTGACAAAGGGTCTAGAATGGATCAATTATAATTTTTGCCCATGGCTTTTTGGATGGGTGTCATGGGATCAGTAACTCAGCCCCTCTGAGCTTCACCTTCTCTCCAAGAGGAGAAAGAAGATTGATCTATGGTCTCCACGGTTTATTCCAGCTCTGGAATTCTATGCAAAAATTAGAAAGATATGAAAACACTCTACTTCATGTCTTTTTTGGGACTGCCTTATACAGTAGCTCAGGTCAAATTAAAAGAATAAAATTCCAGCTTTTTGCTATGTTCATTCATAAATCAGAAGGTTCTGAGGCACTTGGACAATAGGCAGCCAAAATGATAAACCCATTATAAAGTATTTACACTGGTATTACTTTGATTATGCTGCAGATCAAATAAATTTCCCAGCTGGCATAGTAAAAGATGTGCATGTCCTTCAGTGTAGCATTTAGAGCATACGTTTGTTAAGGGTTTTATAGTGAGAATCTACTGTAAATAGGAATCATCAGCCTCCATAGTTTCAGTCCATCCAGCGTTTAAAACCAAGACCAATGTAGCACATTCCAAAAATTCAAATGAAAGTACAGTAATTTACTGTGAATCAGTGTAATGGTGACAGTCAGTTATTAGATTATTTTTAAAAAATCAATTTTTGCCAGGATTACTTGTATGATTATTTTATCCATAACATTTTTAAAAATAGATTTAGCCAGAGTATGTTTTGGTTTGAATTATCCAGATTGAGTAGTTACTTAATCCGTTTTTTTTGTTTGTTTGTTTGTTTGTTTATTTATTTATTTTTGAGAGAGAGAGTGAGAACGTGTGCGTGGGAGGTGTAGAGTCAGCCAGGGAGACAGAGAATCCCAAACAGGCTCTGTACTGTCAGCACAGAGCCCGATTTGGGGTTTGATGTGGGGCTCCATGAAGGGCTCCATGTGGGGCTCAGCATGGTGCTCAAACTTATGAACTATGAGATCATGACCTGAGCCGAAATCAAGAGTTGGATGCTTAAGCGACTAAGCCATCCAGCTGCCCCCTTAATCTACTTTTTTTTTTAACTTTCCTACATCCTCCTGGTAAAATTGGGGATAGAATGTATAATAATCTACCTTTTTTTTATTATATTGTACACTGAGTGATCAGACCTGACTCTGCTTTTATAATCTAGAATATATCTTAAAGGAAAATATTCTTTAAAATTCACTGAGGCGAAAAATTACCTTTAAAATTGAAGTCTGTCTTTTGAGTTCTACAAATACTGCTTCTTGGTATCTTGTTTTGTACAAGTCATATATAGATACACAATTTAGTATGATAAATCCCCTAGGATAATAGAGGAGGGAGAAATCTTCTCTTTATATGTGTTTGTAATACTTCTCCCTCCTCCTTCAGTCAATCAAGAGCTGCTTATTGAAAGATCACTCTGCAGAAATGTGGAAGGATACAGAGTAAGAATAAGGTGTGCCTCCCTGTTTTTGAGGAGCTTCTAACAATTCACAGATAAGACTTACACTCAAAAACAGCTAAATGACTAAGCAGAAGAGTACATAATAGTAACATGTGGAACAAACTGTAAGGATAATAGAAATTCAGGAAGGAAGTTGATTGTTGTGTATAGTTACAATATTAGGTGATTTCAAGGGGAAAACAAACTCAAAAATAAGTAGGTATGTTTTGCCTGCCAAGGAGGGGTGGTGGTGTTCCAGCAGGGTGAATACAGGAAGGAGTCGGTCAGAAGTCCTATTGATCTGTCCTTTGTAGAGGCTCTCACAGATGTTCTTACCCTTTCTCTCAGCAGGTGAGGTTACCTCTTAACTCACTGAGACCATCAAAGCTTTCTGACCTGAGTTCCCTCATCCAAAACAGTTCAATATAGCATCTTCTTCTGATTTACATAGCTCTGTAGTTTCAAATGTTCTTCTCTCTCTCCTGCTGGTCTTTGATGAAGAGGTATTCGTATTTTAATTCCTGGGCCCTTTTTCCCCCTGTTCTAACACCATCCCCAAGTAACCTTTTCAGATTCTTCAATTTCTCCCTCTCCACTGAAACATTTATGTGACACTTTGGGATTAAAAAATAATAACAATTTGGCTTATTTAGATGTTCATTTCATTATGACCTTTACTGGATTCTGTTTGATGTTTAGGTAACTGTTAATGGTAAATATACCCCTTACTGTAAGTAAGCTCCCTGAGGGCAGCACACATATTTTCATTCTTGTTTTCTTCACAGTACTTTGCATATAGCAGATACATATTTTTGGATAGACAAGAGACTACACATTTTATCATGCTTCATCATTTTTATTTTTATCTTCATTTCTATTCATCCATCTATCTGTCCTTGATTGTTCAAAGGATTGTAGGTGGTCTATAAAAATAATAGAAAACACTGAGATAATGGTGAAGGCATAAATACATGAATATTCATTTATCTTGAAAAATATTTCACCTGATTCTGTGCTGTTCACCTTTCTTCTTTTTAACTTCACTGTTGCCGAGCACATCTTAAAAATGAGCAGTACAATTGCAACCTCCATTTTATCATCGCCCATTCAATCTCTAAATTCTCTCTAGTCTGACGATTGCTGAAAAGCTGCTTTCCTGAAGTTGCTTCCTCCAAGGTCACTTATGAATATATACTTAAAAATTCAAAACACTTTTACCACATTGCACTTTCTTTGCTTTAAGGCATACAACACTATCATACTCAATTCTTCCTAAGTAAACCTGGTTCTAGCTTGGTTTCACTGAATTGCCTTCCTCAACCTCCTTGTACCTTTGGCTGCTCCATCTGTCTCAAGGACTGGCTGCCCTTTTCCCTCTTGCTTTCTAAGCTGTGGCATCATGTAAAGCTCAGGCACTCCTGGATGCTTTCTACCTCTATCTTTCCTGTATACTTTTATTTAATTCCATAAAGAAACACCATGTCTATTATGGTAAGGAGATTTCCCTTCATTTCAAGTGCACATCCAACAGGACAATGACCAAGGACTCTTCAATGTCTCTCTTTCACTTAAAAGTCAATGTGCATAAAGTGGAGACCTTTGACTTCCTGTTTCATTTGACAGCATTGTTGTTAGCTAGTCACTGAGGTGTCAACATTTGGAGACAGGTTTTGATTTCTCTGTTTTCCTTTCCTGCCATTTTTTGCCACTTTAGATTCTCTTTTCTTTCTATTACTTCTATTCTTCTCTGTTTGCAGTCACCCTAGTGAAGGTCTTAATTCTTCACCACTCTGTTGTAAACATCTCCAATGAGTTTCCGAATTCTCTTTCTTACTGAAATCAGGCTTCTACTGATTAAACTTCATGAAATACCTCCCTCTTCAGAATTCTTGCCTGTTTGTTACCTATATCAACAGTTTTCAGCCATGATCATCACAATTATCTGTGCAGGGCCATCTACATAACTTTCAGGATCCAGTGCAAAATGAAAACGTGGAGCCACTTGTTCAAAAGCAGGAAAAAAAAGTGTCATTAAAGAACTACAGTGTAACAATTTTCTACTCTTCCATGGTCTCTCGACTTGTCATGGTGTTTTTAAAATTTTTTATTTAATGTTGCGCTAAGTAAATAAAAATTAAAAATTTAAATTATTAGTCCGAGTTTTATTATTCATCTTTATATTGTACAATGACAGTTTGAAATGGAATTATAAGATCATTTAATTCATATGCAGAAACGTTGACATTACACATTTGCATTTTGTCGTTTGTATGTGCATAATGCTTCTTTTTTATCAGAATAATAGAAATACTCCTCCAAACTAACTCAGGTGTTTTAATTTAGTTTTTGGATATATTCACATTTTAGTAGCACTCTCATTTGGCTTAGAGATGAAGAAGGAAGAATTGAAAAGAAAAGAAGCTATGGGTTGCCCTATCTTTCTTTTTGTTTGTCATCATTTTAAGTATAGAAGGTTGGCCAATACAGAGAAGTACTGTGAGTAGGAAAGGATGTGGCAGGGTCCTTTAGTCATTTTGGTTGCTTAGAATACCACTGCTTTCTTTCTGCCTTCAATGCAAGTTCTTGATCAGGCATAAAACAAGGATTCTCTGGGGCTCTCCGTATACCCTGCTTTAGTCATAGCTGTATAGTAAATAAGTTTACTGTGTATTCACTTTGGGTTGTGTTGAATTCCCACACGTTTGGGGTCCACTTTAATTCTGTGTCATGGGCCATTGTGAATATGATATATGAATGCAGTGATGAGGGAAGACCAGTGACAAAATTATTAAGAATGTTATTATGGGGGTGCCTGGCTGCCTCAGTCAATGGAGCACACAACTCTTGATCTCAAGGTTGTGAGTCCAAGCCCCACACTGGGTGTAGAGATTACTTACATAAATAAACCTTAAAAAAAAAAAAAGAATGCTATGATGGCTACATCAGCTTATTCAATGAAGCAAGGGGTCCTTATTAGCATGGGGAGCTGTTAGACTGCACAGATCTCAAGCCCAGGAAGCCAGCATTGTGGGCTGTTTTAAAAATAGTCTCCAATCCTAGCCTCTGGGAATGAGAATAACTAGAGTGGGCGCTAGACATGTGTATTCAACATTAACAACAGCAGTAACAGTAACTTTGCAAGTGATTTTGTGAGCTTATGTAGAAGTCCATACTCCCTTGGGCTGGCACTGAAAAATTTTTATAATCAATTTCTTGACTACTTGCTTAATTTTTCACACTACTCCTCACTTTGAGCCCTTGTCTGTGACCCATTAGGATTATTTGATGTCTGGTTTTATTTCCTGTTTTGGCTTACCCTGTGTTGCTTATACTATTATCTCCAATTTCAATGCTCACTTTCTCCTCACTACTCATGGGAATTGTACCATTTTTTTTCCCTCTCAAACACATATCAATGCCTAACTTCTCTATAAAATCATCCTCCACTACTCCAGACTCCAGCCCATGGTGAACCCTCTTTTTCTTGTTTTTATAGGTCTTATGTTCTAGGCCACTTATTTTATGCACAGTATTCTGCAGTGTGCCATTACTTACCCTTTTATGTGCATGTACTTTCTTCCTCACTAGATTCAATGTGTCCTGAGCACCTGGTCTTCCGTTGAGGTTTGAAGTGGCCCCACTAGGGCCTAAGAATTATGATTGTGCCTGGAAAATCCTGAAGAATAAATAACTGTAATAAATAAGTTGTCTTCTGTTTTTAAGTTTGATTGGAGCATAGTACTTTTCAGAAAGGAATTTCCATTCAGAAGTTATTTTTGTCAGTCACCATGACAGCTCTTTTAAATTAATTATTTTCTGAAATTTAAATAAAATCCTTGAAACCCATCTAAAATGCGATGCCTTTGCTGTGCTATCACAAGTATCTACAAGAGTTGTTAAATCTATTTTCTACAATGTTTTTTTTCTCCCCTCTGAATGACATTTGAGCAGTTTTCCTAAAAGAATTTTCAAACAAAATGAAGAAGCTCTTTTCAAGGAATTAAAAAGATAACTTTATCAGGCTTCTTTTTGTAAACTTGATTTGTAGCCAGAAAGAAACACATAATTGGAATAGTTTTCTTTTATCTTCCTTGTTTTTTTTTTGCTGAAAACTAGTGGCAATGTAGAGGAACTTTATGCAGTGATGTCTTTCCTGGGGAAGAAGTGTGAAATGAAGAGATGTGTCCAAATGGTTGGCTTACAATTTCTGCTATTAGTGTCAAAGCCATTATTTTGTAAAGTGAATTTGAAAATTAAGGTATGTTCCTTTCAAACAAATACACACATGTGCATGGCATATTCCTATAATAAGTTAAAATCACAGTTTTGAATAAACTACGAGTATATATTGATAGTTTCTAGGACCCCTTTCCGGTTTAAAAGTTATTTTACAATTCTATGATTGTGTAAGTATAGCAGATGTTTTTTTTAAAGCTTAGTGCTAATGGAAATCTTAGTACATGGCATTCATTAGAAGAAAGGAGTTTCTCAAAAAGGTGAATACATTCCAGTACTATATCAAATTATGAAAAATAAGTTGTATCTTTATGTATCAGTTGCCTAATGTCGTTTAATCTTACAAAATGTCTCTGAGTTCTAGCAGAGTTAATACAGAATCCTTTCTTACTTCAAATATTCAGTCTAATTGTCTGACCAAGTAAATTGTGCCACTTTGATCTTCACCAAAAGCATCCTGGAGATTCTCAGGCACTCTTTCTTAGACCTTTTAGGGAGCCTAGGTATAGTCATACTTGCGATGGCCATGCTTTTGTTCATTCTTCTCTTAGGGAGGAAAATAGACAGGAAAAAAGAATAAAGAAATGCAGCCTCGTGGTGGCATTTCATGACATTTCTATATTTGAACATCTGGAAAGCCTCGTGTGACAGTGACAGCCAAATTGCCGAAGCAGCTGACTGCATCCACTATCCCACCCCCCACCCCAAATATGCAAGCCCTAAAAGCACCACTTTAATTCTGAAAAGCTTGTACAGGGTCTTTCCATTTTGGCCTTGGAGAGAAAGAGAAGGCACATTTATTTTGAAGATGCATTCTGAGTATTGTACATCACACGCATTAGAAAACAACAGTTCCAAAGAAAGGAACATGCATTACAAGAAAGGAGAAGAACAGCTGCAGAACGGGCTGTAATTGCAGATCCTGGATGGATTTGATAATCAAATGACTACTTTGCATAAACTAGGAGTAAAATAACAAAACATTAATTACTCCTATTATTGCTTTTATATATTGAGATGGAAAAACTAAATGTATAAAACGTTTTAAGAACAGAAATTGAAAGGAAAGTAAAATTTCCACATTGAAGTATCTGCAATGGTGATGAAAAGACGTCCTGGGAAGAAATGAGTCCTCAACTAAAAAGCTGACAGAAATAAAATAGAAGTTACGTATCTACAATAGACTATCATTTAGAGAAGTTACAAAAGGAGGGGAGGTAATAATATAAAGAGAATCCATTAAATGTTTAAAAGAAGACAGCACTTACCGTGTGTCTTAGTCTGTTGGGGCTGCTATAACAAAATGCCACAGACTGGGTGGCTTATGAATAATAGAAATTTATTACTCTCCGTTCTGGAGTCTAGGAAATCCAAAATCAGAATGCCAGCATCTTTTTGCCATGTCCTCACATGGTTGACAGAACTAGGAAGCTCTGTGGGATCTCTTTTATAAGATTGCTTATAATATAAGATTTATGAGGGCTCTGCCCTCATGACTAACAAACACTACCCAAAGATCTCACTTTCTAATACCAACCATCACATTGGGCATTAGGGTTCCAACATGTGAACCTCAGTGGGTTTTGGGCACAAAACCATTCAGACCATAGTACAGTGAAATAATTTGATTAGTTGGCAACAGTTAAAAAAGGCTTCTTGTGTTAGAGCTAATTGTGCCAAAGTATTGTTATTTGTGGGCCAATAACTTTTATGATTTCCCTCAATAAATTTTGTCTAAAATTTAAGGAGCTGTGATCCAGTGAACAATGACAGGGGAGCAAAATGTGTTGTATTATAGATCATGGTCTATGATATTATTATTTCAGAGAAAATAACTACTTGGCCCACAAATTTTTGAAGATAGAAGCTCTTCATTAAAAATGAGCATTCTTCTATTATTAATAGAATCTAGAGATGGATTCCCAGTTCATTTCTAGAGAAATCATAACCCGTTCAGTGACCACTTATACTACTACCTATAAAGCAGCAAGTGCTGTGTATCAGGGAGCAAAAACTACCACCACTGTTACCACCACTGCCACAGAAAGCTTTGCTATTTGACACTAAGACATAACAGAGATGTCTATTATATTGATTTTTCAATAAGGATGTGTTAACAAAATGGCTTTATGGACCTTGAGAAGCCCAAGGCTAGTCCCTGCTCCATACCTCAGGAATCACCTCATAAACATCCTAGAAAGTTAAAATCATTCTTTGAGCTAGAACAACTTTGTCATTAAATCTAACTTAGCTCTTATCGGGATGGTTTTGATTTCCAGAAAAAGTTTGACTTCCAGAGATTTTGATTTATCCCGGATTTTATTGTTAGTAAGAGGCAAAATTGGATTTTGAATCTCTATATTCCAGTGCCACATAGAGTAATCTGTCATTTACTCTTCTAATTAAATTTGAACACTTTCTTTCTAAACCTTGATCTCTTGGGAATTCAACTGTTCCAGTTATATAATAAAAATATTAAGAGTACACCATTGTATGTGAAAACAAGAATGCCATTCCCTAAACATTCCTTAGTCAACACCTAAAGACCAAGAAATGTTTGCTGGTTTCTTACATTTCATATTATGAAGACTCACCTATTCATGAATATAGACAAAATATCTACATTCTTTTAACTCATTGACATTGTAGCTGGAGGTGGCATGAGGTGGTAAACTGTTAATTGCTAACTTGATCCTCATTTCTGTTGTCCTCATTCTTAATAGAGCCCAAGTTGTTTTGTGTGGCAGTGTGCCCAACACAAGCAGTGGATTATCTGTTTCAGCTAATGTTGCCAGTTCTCTTTATAAATTGTACAGCTTTATGTGCAGCTTCAGGTATCCATGTGGCCGGCTGCTGGAAGGATTTTTCAAGAATGTTTATTTTCTAGATGAAAGGGTCATATGTGGCCAGCTCTGACCTTTCTGTTCCCCCATCTTGTGCCTTCAGCACGATCTGATGCACACAGCTTCATGAGGAAACATCATGAGGAAAGGCCAAGAGAATCACAGAAATCTCTTTTTGAGTTGCTGAACTAGTAACAGCAGCTATCTACCTCAACCTCGTCTCCTTTCGTGAGAAAAATAAACCCTTATTTGTTTAAGCTACTGTTAGCTGGGTTTTCTGTTGCTCATAGCCAAAAACATTCCCAACTAAAATCATGTGGTTTAAGATTGAATACGCTCATTTCCAACACTAGAAGAGATAAAAAGGAAAGGATAAATGCCATTAAAACACACTTCAAAAATTGTTTTGATTTCTTAGAAGTTTATTTGAGCACTTTGTGCTTCACTGTGATTGCCTTTACAATTCCTCAGTCAAGTGCCCGGAGATGGAACAATCTGCAGTTGCCATGAAACCAGAACTCATTTACAAGGGCAGCTCTTAAAGAATAGAATTCCTTTTCTAAGGCAGACTCAGCGGATGACCTGCATTAGTCGACTGTTGCAGACCTACCTGATGCTAAGGAGCTGGGAGAAAGAGTCCATTTGTGGGATCACATAAAGTTACGGAGTAAGTTGCCTTAACTGAAGTTCAATATATTAGGACTTAAGTTAGTGAAGAAAAGTGAGCATTGGCCATGCAGAACGGACCCATATGGAAGGGTGGTTCTTACAGGAATAGTCATCAATCTGCCTAGAATATCCAAAGAGCAGAGTCAAGTCCAGCCCTGAAAATAAAATTTTGGTGGCTAAGAGCAGATCACCAGGAAGACTTTGGAAGTTTAAACAAAAGGGTCTGTGTGATGGGAAGAAGAGCCTGGAAGGATCTAAACAGACTAAGGCTTGGATCAAGAGAGTTTGGGGTCTGGATAAGTCTTCAATTTCAATGAAGTTGTACAGTACCAATCAGGAAACTGAACCACAGCCTGGAGATACAGTTGTCTGAGGACAGTGGTGGTGATGGTGGGTGGCACTTAGCACATAGGTGCCCAGTGTTTAACAAGCCATAGATAACATTACTGCACAGAGGCAAACAAATTCTGTACCACTTCTCATGCTGAAATTTGTCACAGTATAGGGGCCATTTCGGTATTCTTGTAGCCTATCTTCTGTGGGGAGTACCTTTTGTGAAACAGAAGATGCTAAGTCGGCAGTACTTACGGTGGTTTATATTTAGGCTACTCACTTTTATACATTTTAAGATGTGACCCATAGACGTTATGTGACATGACAAGGTGCAAATTAGAGATGAAGCAAAATCACATGGTTAAGAGTTTACTGTGAATGACACAGTGTGATATTTTCATTTTATTCAATTTTATCCTATTTGTTAAAAGAAAAAAGGATCTTGATTTATAAAATTGATATCACAACCTGCTAATAGGTCAGGACCTGAAGTTTGAAAACTCTGGTTTAATTCTTATGAAGATTCATTCATTTAATTTTTTAAAAGTTTATTATTTATGTTTGAGAGAGAGAGAGACAGTACACACATGCATGCATGAACAGTGGAGGGGCAGGAAGAGAGAGAGAGAAGGAATAAGAGAATTGCAAGCAGACTCCACACTATCAGCACAGAGCCCAAGGATGTAGGTGGGGCTCAATCTCATGAACCCTGAGATCATGACCTGAGCCGAGATCAAGTTGGATGTTTAACTGACTGAGCTACCCATGTGCCCTGAGGATTCATTCTTTTTTTTAATTTTTTTAACACTTATTCAGTTTTGAGAGACAGAGAGAGACAGAACATGAGCAGGGGAGGGGCAGAGAGAGATGGAGACACAGAATCGGAAGCAGGCTCCAGGCTCTGAGCTGTCAGCACAGAGCCCGACACGGGGCTTGAACCCATGGACCACGAAATCGTGACCTGAACCAAAGTTGGATGCTTAACTGACTGAGCCACCCAGGCACCCCTGAAGATTCATTCTTCATACTCAATTCTGGTGTTCTGTCTTGGGCTTTCTTCAGTTTCTCAAGTCAGAATTCTCCAGCATCAGTTTCTTTCAGTTACCACTCATGCAAATGCTGTCCCAGCCTTCCAGCCTTTGGTGAAATTATTGGTGCCTTCCATAATGCTGGAAGGCTTTCGCCAATCCTGAAGGTCCTGAAGATCTTTACCTATTGTTTCCTCAATCATTTTCTGGGAGGAACCTGGAGCCATCTTAGCAAAGACACACTGACAACCAGTGTTAGGCACTTTCTTTGTTTTTGGTAGTAGGTCTAGCCTATAATTATGTGTCATTATGGGCCCGAACTGCTTACCAGAACACAAAATAAGTAGCTGAAAGAGACACACCAGTTGGAGAAACACACTGAAGAAAACATTCTACGCAGGATATAGTTGTAAAGTGGTATTGGCTGGGGTTTAGCAGTCTGGTGCTCATGGGTCAAAAGGTACAGTTTGGTCTGACAGCATAACTCCTCTTGGCTGAAATCATGCACAAACACTTAAAGCACAGGAAACATTCAGATTAGCTGCATCCTACCTGGATCATATTTTTACATACACATATGGTTTTTTAGGAAGATATTTCAGAGAGAAATATTTTAAAAATTAGCACAGCATTAAAAAAAACACACAACTGGTTTTTTGATCTGCCCTGCTGTTACATAACTTCTGGAAGAGGTATCTCCAGGAATTCCTTACTCTGCTTAAGAGTTCAGAAAGGAGTCTGGATAAGGAAATACTTAAACAATTCTCTTGTGGTTTTATTTTTTCTGTCCTATTTAGGCATGCACCCACAAAATGTTGCTGTGTGCCACTTCTTCTGTCCTCAGCCCTTCTTTGAAGATTCTATCCCTGGGCTTTATCTTCAGTTTGATTTCACCTTAACTTTGGTTCTGCAGACCAGTCCCAAGGCATCAGAACATGATGTAGCACTATAAAATAGCTAGATGATTTTTGTTAACATCATTGTTTTATGTGTGTATAATATTAGAACATTTTATTTTTTACATACTGCTGATGAGTCCTTAGGACAGTTGCCCCAGTGGTTCCATAGTCTGAAATTGATTGCTGAATACTACATGAGAACTTATTTTTCCATTTATGAAATGAAATGAAAACTGAGCATATTGGAGCAGGATGTTCATTTACCTTCTAAATAAATGCAATAGGAATCACCAAAATAATGACTAACATTAACAGAAAAAGACATATTATTAATGAGATTTAATAACTAAATGAAAACTAGTGGTGGAATTTTCCTGTATATAGTTCTAGAGAGTAAAGAATTTTTTTAAGAGCATGATAAAATAAGATTAAAATAAATATTTAAAAAATACCTGTCCCCGGAGTAAAGTGCTGAATTATACTAATGAGCTAGTGTTTAGAGATTTCATATTCTAAGTTATATTATTTGATTTTTTTTTTTTCCTGTGACACAAGACTGAATTTTTCCCTGGAGCTCAGTATTATTTTCTGCCATGTGTTAATTTCTTGCATGAATGCCTTATTTCCCTTCATTTAGACAATGCTGCAGGTGGAATGTGAGCAGTACTTATTGCTGATATTTTTGTTGGCCAAAGCTGAAGGACAACTCAGGGTCTCACATAGCTCTAGGGTTTTATGACTACGAGACGATTTTGAGGTGTGATTTGTCATCATAGAACAAGACTGACTTCCTAAACATTATTCTGTGAACCATGATTTAAGTTAATATACTCTCTCAATAGCTTCTGAATATGTCGTGTCTGTTTTAAAGGGCCCCCTGCTTTTTCCTTAAGACTTCATTGTAACCATAACTGAGTTTGTCCTGTAGGAGTGTTTATTTATATAATAATTGAGTCAGGTACTCTTACTCAAGCCATTGTTAGGTTTTAGCTGCTGTGCTATGAACTATTTTTCCTCCCTTAAAGCAGCCAAGCTATTACCTGTTACTAAATCCCATGTGCATTACAAAACTTATGGCCGTAAAATTTATAGTGTAGTTTGCTTTAATTCAAATATATTTACTTTAGTAATTTTGATAATTACCCACTTCCATCAGGGGAATGTGGAAGGGAATACAGTTGACACACTACTATAATAAGGTTGACAGTCACTTGGCTTATAAAATAACCTATAGTTACCTCTGAGTTATAATTAGTAAGTATGTACAATAAATACATCCAAATCTTTCTAAGGTGCTTATCACCTATTAAATATACCTATTATTCTTTCCTCAAATACTTGTAGATTGAGACAAATATGTACAGCTTGATTTTACTTTAACTAGTAAATCAGTGCTTCAAAGTGTGTTTCTTATGACTTGCATTATTATTTGAGTCCTTCAGGAAAAATATTGATGTGAAGATACGATAAAACCATCTTTAAAAATCCTGGTATTCTGGAGTTGACTCTTGTTTTTTCTCCTTGTGGAAAGGGGGCATGCTTTGGAGTAAGCAATTGTGGGTTCACTTTTTTTCCCCAGCTTTATTGACATATAACTGATATATGACATTGTGTAATTCAGGGTGTTGCTTTGGTACATTTATATATTGCAAAATGATTACCACCATAGCATTAGCTAATATCTTCATCCCGTCATATAGTTCTCATTTTTTGGTGTGATGAGAACATTTCGGTCTACTTTTGGGGCGGTTAGGTGTTAGACTTCAGCTCAGGTCATGATCTCGCAGTTTGTGAGTTAGAACCCCATATCAGGCTCTGTGTGGACAGTTCAGAGCGTGGAGCCTGCTTCAGATTCTGTGTCTCCCTTTTTCTCTGCCCCTCCACTGCTTGCACTCTGTCTCTCTCTCTCTCTCTCTCTCTCAAAAATAAATGTTAATTAAATTTTTTAAAAATAAATAAACATTGAAAATTTAAGATCTCTTTTTTTAATTTTTAACATGTATTTTGTAGTTTCCATGTCTTGGCTATTGTGAATGAATAACACTGCATTGAATATGGAAGTATCGATATCTCCACAAGGTCCTGATATCAGTTGCTTTGGATATGTATTGGGTTCAGTTCTTCACTCTGCCTCTAAAACTCTGCCTCAGTATTCCAGTTTGTAAAATGGAAATAATGCCCACTTCATTGGATTGTTGGGAAGATTTTAGGAGAAAATCTACGAAGTATCTCTTTCACAATAGATATGCTTGTAACTAGTAGTCTGTCCACATGAAAAGAGTCAATATGACTTTAATAGTTATCTCTACATCATTGAAAATTAGACTTTAATTGTAATTCGGCCTCATTGGTTATTCTTTTGTTCTAGGTATTCAGCTGCACTGAATAGCTGGGAGAGCAATTTGAAGATGTTTTATGGAGGTCAAAACACTTTAGCTCAATAATACCATTTTCATTCATTTATCAAATGCCTAGTGATGTTATAATAGCTTTAAATAGCAACAACAACAACAACAAAAAAAAACAAACACAAACACTCTGTTCACAGGGCTGTGTTATTGGACCTCAATTGAATTGAAGTATTTACCTGTCAAATATCTTTGAGTGACTACTTAGATAAATATTTGTAGACACTAATTGATTCCAAAGGGATTCTTTGAAGTTTTCTCTACAGCCCTATGAGATAACTCCAGTTTCTTCTCAAAATTTGCTGGGCCTGAAGCAAAAAACAAAAAACAAAAAAGTATCAGGCCCTTTTCTTTTCCCATATTTGTGCCTTCCCCTTGTTTTTACTTGTGTGGTACTTTTTCCCAATTTCTGATGCAAACAGTGAATGACCAGGCTTATCACTCATCCCCATTCCAGTTTATTCCCTCCCTGGTAGGATTTCAAATTAAATCACTCTTCCAGAATGATAGATACTATGGCTTCGACTGCAAGGAGTTTGGGATTCCCACCTTAATCCTTAATCAGACTTTAGACCTTGCTCCTCTAACTCAAAGGATAACCTCCAAGCCATCTTTCTCCTTGAGTCCCAGCTCTCTCCTCTGGCACTCTAGCCTCTATCCCCCTTCATCGTGTAGCCTTATGTTTTGATGGCTGTTTGCTCAACAAGTTCAAGTTGCCTAGAATTATGTCTTCATAACGGTAAAGCCTTATGACCAGCCCTCCTTGGGTCTAAAGCCACCCCTGTAATTGTAACCCTATCCATGCCCTACTTTTAGTGATACCTAATAAAGAAACCTATACCTACCTTACCTCCACTCAAGACTTTGATAAGGAAAAACATAAAACTTGAGGACTTAGTCTCCTATTTAATGAGAGCATTTACTTTTGGAAGCACCATGAAGCAATCACTTGGATATGCTGTTTATGCAGATATAGTCCAGTAAATAGCAACTTCTCAGGATTATTTATCATTATCTTAGTATTTTCAAAACTCTTTCACTGAACTCCTTAACTCAAGGTCACAGTTCTAGATTTGGATAGATTTTTGATCTGCTGTGTTGGGGTTTGTTATGTTTATATTTCTGTCACCCAGATACCTAAGGGATAAGAGCAATGTCAAATATGCTTTCGGAAATGTCAAATCATGCACACACACACGCATGCACACATGTTTGTATAAATTTTGTATGTGGAGACTTCAAGATTTATGGACCATATTTTAGATATTTTCACAAAGCTATAAAGGAAGGGTAAAATAGTGGTGGTTTATAAATTGAAGCTTATTGTTAATGCTTAAGATGATAAAGCACTCAGAGTGAACCCTAGTTTTTTATTT
Source organism: Herpailurus yagouaroundi (assembly GCF_014898765.1). Lineage (NCBI taxonomy): Eukaryota > Metazoa > Chordata > Mammalia > Carnivora > Felidae > Herpailurus > Herpailurus yagouaroundi. The sequence continues at coordinate 80,549,876 of NW_024412394.1, forward strand.
TGTCCAGGGTCAGTGTAAGTGCTTACATTTGGGAAAGCAGTTACTTTGCTAAAATCCCCTGCTCATATGGTCAGTTCTCTTAAATACACTAATAATGGTATTTATGACAATATCCTAAAGCTAGCACAGTGTGGGGCTTTGTCTTCAGTAATCTGCAGGTCTCTGTTTCTGGGTTTACTGGGGCCCCTCAGAGGTCAGGATTAGTTCAGCTACTTCCATTGTCGTGGTTCCTTGTGTATTAAAAATAAAGAGATGTCTAATATTCTTACAAAAATTGTGTATATTGTCTGTATTGAGGATTTTAATATGAACACTCCTTTCATTCCACTGTTTCAGTGTATCTGTGACTGTGTGGCAAAACTCAAACAGAGATACCATCAGTTTCTAAAACTGAGGTCCTTCGAGGGCAAGACTCAGACTAAATGGCCCTCTCAGCCTCCTCAATATTAGGGCTGGCACCCCAGCTTCTTCCACCGTGACTGTGTAACTGAGAAGAACATACACCCTTTGTTTCCTGCAGCTGTTTGCCAAATCTGCCTGTGCCTTTGCCTTTGAGGTCAGCTTGGCAACTTCTAGCCACTGTTGCTTGGTGCATCCTATTTATGTGAGACTCACCCCCTTTTTTCCTTTCTTCCTCATGTTTCAGCAAAGTAGACCTTCATGTCTTGTGTTGCCATGAGTTATCCTCGCAAGTGAACTATTTTTACACAACAGTTGAATTTCTGAGATAATTAGTCAATTGTGTCAAATTGAAACTTTTAATCATGTGTAATTCAAGTGAGATTAAACCATATTTAGAATGTTTAACCCCGATTCCTGTTGGGTAAGTCATAAAGAAATCCACTATGGATGACTGAGCCTTCAGCACAATTTCACCCTTAAATTATTAGACTGTAATTTATGCTAACATCTGTTTCGGATACCGTATCATTTCCTTAAACTGCATATTTTCCTATGTCAATATCAAGTTCATTCAATTTTTATTATGGCATTGGAGAATAATGTATAATTAGTAACAGTTATTTCAAAATCTGTAACCACCTGTATAGTCTTATTTGCATAATAAAAAGGGAGGGTTATCAGCTGCACAATAGTGTTTCTGTGTTCTGGTAGGTTAATGAGGAATTTAGTTGGTAAGTTGAGAAAGTAAAGTATTTCTCTTGGAATTAAACAGAACCTTACATTTAAGTGATGATTTTAAGAGTGAACACCTATAATTTCAGTGGCATACTCCACTAATTTCCCTGAAATTGTATTTGTTGTCTATATTTTTCACTTAAATGTTGACTGTATAAAGTGTTATTAAAATATATGTCTTTGAAATACTTTGCTCTAATATGCATGATGAGTTAGATTTGCTTTAAATGGAATTTACACTTTAATTTTTAAATCTAATTTTACAGGGAGCCTCAAACCTCTCCCTGTGTTAATGTAATTATCTCCGTGGAAATTTTAAAACATGTTTTCCTTAAGGAACTTGAAGTCTTTTCACCATTTTCAGATGATGTGCCTTAAAAAATTAACTATGCCACATTATGTCTGCTGATTGTCATTAATTGTATTGTGCAGAGAAAAAAACAATTGGAATTGGGGGTAACCTGCTGAATTGCTGCTAGCTCTAAATAACAAGCTAACTGTGATAGAATAAAACCAGCAAATTCTGTAAGCCAAGTTGTTTAGATTCCTAAGAAATCTCTATGTTGCTTGCTTTTTGTTTTTTTTTTTTTTCTTTTCCATTGGTGTTTGGTAAAGTGTAAGAGTTCAAATTAGACATACCTGTGCTCTGGCTATAAAAGGGAGAATAGAGAGCTACATCAATAAAAGCCTTTGACTGGCAGTCTCTCCCTCCTGGGAAATGATCATTCAAGTGCTAACCTTGGAGGTTCTAGATGTTATTATAGCCAGGAAAGTATTAACTGCAGGAGTCGTTACTAAGCTGTTGTATATCTGGTCCCTCCAAGCTTATTTTCCTACACTCGAGAGCAGGATGGAGTCTCAGACCTGGGAGTTACACTTACCTAGACCTTTACGGGTCAGTGCCCTGATTGATATGAAAAACTGAAATGGCTGCATAATTCAGTTATTCTAGCCCTTTGTCATAGAGGTCAGAGCTCTGATCTGGAAAGCATGTAATGGTAATACATACCAAGGTTTACAGAATACTTGGAGTTTCTTTTGATCTGACTATGACCCCACCTATTCAGCTTAAACTGAACATACGTGTCCATGTTTCTCCACAAAAGCCAGGCTGTGTGAAAAGAACATGGTGAGAGAGATAATAGCATTTCAAATATTTTATTTGAGTAAAATTAACTTGTGTTCTTCTTCTGAAATACTCTTTCACATTGTTTCTTTTTCTTCTTCCTTTCTTGGTACACCACCAGAATATTATTAAGATCCTGTGTTGCAGGAAGCTTTAATCCAGAACACTGCTAAGGATTTAAGAGCACATATCTGGCATTGTCTACTTCTTTTAACATACCTGGAGAACTGTGGGAACAGGTTGCTGAGGCTTGAAGGCTTTTTATCTGCTCCCACCCATTCCCTTTCTATCCCCCGTGGCTGCCTTGGCCCCAGCACCTCTTATATGCTGAGTCACCAGACCCTCTCCCTGGCTTGTGTTCTTTATTGGGTTGATCAGACTGCTTTGTCCTTTTCTGATCTTCCACCTCAACATTTGAGCCCTTTGGTACCAAAAGCTGAATAGGGAACAGGGAGCAGGAGTGTGTTAAGGACATTTCCAGTGAAGGAAGCTAGAAGCAGAAAACAATGATTTGGGGGAAGCTCAACCTGTGATTTATGATATCTGCGGGTATATGGAGGGGAGAAAGCACAGGTGGGGGTTAAGAGAGAGAGAGAGAGAGACAGAGAGAGAGAGAGAGAGGAGAGGGAGAGAAAAGGAAGAGAGTGATATATAGATAGAGCTGATTAAAGCATACCAATTCTGTCAGCATTTTAAAGCATTCATTTGTTGTATGACACATTTTTAGTTGCAGGGTAGAAGAATGTGTGTATAGCTGACTCTCAAGGAGATGCTGAAGAACTAAAAAAAAAGGCAAGCCAAAAACTTTATTTGGCTATGTAAATGTACAACTGATTATATTAATTAATGAGAACTGTTTATCATTTGTGGCTAATTGTCATGCCACAGACTAATGATTATGGATATCATGAATGTATTTTATTTGATTGTTAGACTAAACTGCTCATGTATACTGTCTACTTCAACTCGCATCCTCAGTTGCTCACAACTTAAATATGTGGGCATTTTGCATGATATATAATTCATTCTCTTAAATTGCTTCATTACGGAAACAAGTGGGTAAAGAAAACTGATGAAGGCTGCAAAAAATCAACTATGTAATCAGGTAATCCTCTTAAAATTACTGTGGTGTTAAATTTAAATTTTTATACTTAAAAGCATTATTTCTTTCATAAACTTGATTGTCATGAAATAAAAATGCTGTATTTCCTTAAAGTTGGCTATTTGGCTAGGAAGAAGGAAAGGAAAACCAGTTGTTTGTTTTTTATTTCCCAGATAACAACATCTGTTCTAGAATATTGGTGAGTTCAAACATGGGAATACCCGCTGCCTTGCTGCCTCTTCACTCTGGCTCTGATCCATCAGATTCTCAGAATTTTCTGGGAGTAACTACCCTCCCAATAATTTCATCTAAGTTATAAGTTGAATCAGGGGAATGAAAGTCTATACCTCAGATCTGATATGGCATTTATAGTGTTTCACTCAAGAGATCAAGTTACCCTCTCTGTGGGTCAGTGCTGAGAGAATAAAAATGAATTCATCTAAAGACTTCTGTATTTATGTTGTCAAATCTCTGTTTAAAATCAATTATTTTTTAATACAGAAAACTTGAGGTCACATTTGGCTTTAGAAACCCAGAATACCATACAAAAATATTATCTGCCTATAGAAAAATGATGTTTTTAAATACTCCACCAATACTCACCTTAAAAACAGATTAGTAAATCATCACTATACTGAATCACTAGTTTTCCTTTATCTTTTCAAGAAGTAGAAGTTACTTGCTTAGGGCACATATAAGCTTTAATTCTTATATCATAAGCACCTGGCACAGTGCTGGTTCCATCATGGAAATTCAGGAAAAGCACATTGGAAAAATGAATGCAATTACATGGTGTATACCTATGTTTTTTCAGTAAATAGGGTATTTTCTGTTAGTGTTATATTTAATGGATCAAGATCAAACTAATTACTTTTGAAAACTTCTTTAATTGTAAGGAATGATTATATACCTAATTATTATCAAGGTTCTTCAACTCTATGTCAGTTCTTATTTTACTAATATAATGTTTGTTTGCAATGTAGATGTTTACAAGTGTAATCATGCTGTGTGCACTTGAATTATACTATAGGAATGATCTACTGTGTGTTAGAATTTGTTCCTAGAGGAACTGGGTCTCTACTCTGCCATTGTTTAAGTTAATGTACTACTCTGAAAGATAACTTATTTCTTAAAATAATTGAGAAGATAAGAAGAGATTAACACAATGTAAAAATTAAATTTCTTCTTTACATTAACATTCGTGTTTTTTATTACGTGATTCTTTTCATTAACATTCTAGTCAGTTAAAATATGTAATGTGGGCATGATGCTGTTATGGTTGAGTTGGATTGATTGTGTTTTATGGAAGGAAAATATATAGGTAATATTTGTAATGTTCAATGTGTCATGATAGTGGTAATATTTTTAGGAGTGGAAGAGATATTTGCTGCTATTATGTCTTCTCTTAATCATAGCTGTTTTCTTTCCAAATCTCGGACCCTGAAAAGGCAGAACAAGGAGATGTTTTATGGTCTCAGCTTTCCAATAGCTGGGAAACTGGGAAGTGTAGGAAGGTACATATCTAGACCCTTTTGATTGCTGCTATACCTGGGAAGCTGAAAGAGTTTTTGTAAGGGAAAAAATAAGTTGCAAGTCATTAGAAGTCATTAGAGGAAGAAATAGGTTTACTAAATCTGAAACTATATACCGTCCCATCCTTTGTCCTCATTCCCATGAAAGCTGTAGGTAACTCCCATGAGATGAGATACCCTGGGGACAGCAATATCTATTCCGTTCACCTCTCTCCACACAGAGCCGTCTGTCTCTCCCTGGCCATCAACGTCTGGTGGTGTAGTTATTATCTGAATTTCCCTAAAATTTGGATTTAAAGTTGTTTCAGAGTAGCTACCTTCTCTGTCCAGTTACCTTTTTCTTCTAATGAGTGGATGCCGAACATGCCAGATTTGAATATTGACCCCATTAAAATTATACTAAATTCACATTTATCCTATGGCCTGCAAAGCTTTACCTGACCTGGCCTCACCCACCAGCTACTCCCCTAATGCCATCTCCAGTTCTTTGCTATTTCTTAGCAGAAAACAATTGAATACAAATAGAAAACTGACTAATGTACAATTTTATTTGATGACAACTCTAAACTCCTTTCACCTGTCAGTCAACATATCCTATTGTCTCTACCTTCAAAATATTCTCCTGATCTAACAGCTCTTTTCTGTATCACAGCACTTATCTTAGTACAACTCTCAAACTGTCTTTCTCCTGAACTTCTGCAGTAGCCACACTTTCCATGTTCTCTTCCTACCCTCCGCCTTCTATAGTGGAGAACAAGTAATCTTTTAGGAACATAATCATACCGTGTCATGCATTTGAGGATAATTCATTAGTGGCTTCTAATTGCATATAGTTCTTTTCCATGGCATGCAAAATCCTAGAAGATTGTGCCTCTGCCTAATCTCACTTCTTAATACTCTCTGTCACTTTGGTCTAGCCAGGTGGTCTTCACCATTCTGGCAATAGGAACATTCAAATTGTTGTTCCTTTCAACTAGAATATCTTCACGCTAGACCTTTACTTTGACTCTATTCTCTAGTCAAATGTCTTCTCTTGAGAGGGCCTTCACAAACCACCCCGTCTAAAATGGCACCCTGTGTTCCATCAGCCTGTATTGCCTACCCTATTTTAATTTCCTATAAAGAACTTACCACTGAGATTATATATTTCCTCATACATATAATTGTCTTTGGTATAAACTTCTGGAAAGCAAGCTGCATTGTTTATCTTATCCTCAGAGGTTATAAGAGTGCCCAACATGTGATAGCCTATCAATAAATATTTGTGGAGTAAATGAATGAATGTTTATTTTCAATGAAGGGGAAGAAAAGAAACATGTTATACATGAGAAAAGAAATTACAAATGATCAAAAATCTCCTTGGCAGTTATTTGCTATTGTCCTTGAATATGTGCTTTACATTAATGAGGCATTTTCTTTGAGACCGACCTCTGTGAAGCTTTTACTCCCAGGCAGTTGAAAGGTTTACTTAAGTTATCAGTGTGAATGTTTGGGTGGTAGGGACTGGGTGGAAGAGATGATATAGGAAAGAAAGAGGTTGGGAGAAGGAACTTATATAAATAGTGGGTCTTTGGGTCTAGAAAGTGAGCTAGGTTTTGCTGGGTTTCTGTATGGCAGATTTAGATAGAGGATGACATTCTCCCTTTGGGACCATTTAATGCATTGATGTTGCAAATTTGAGCTTGCTGTGGCCTCACAGAGTGAGTCTCTCTCTCTAAATGCCCTCTTTAAGATTATGGAGCCATTGTGGAGTTGTTTGCCCTGTAGTTCAAGGTGGAGTCAGAAGGCACTGAGCCAGAGGCCTGTAGCTTCCTGCATGTGGCGGGCCTGTACTGCCAGGAACCTTTCAGGTGACTGGGGAAAACAAAAAGAAGAGAAATGAGAAACATAGATTTGATACTGCAGCCTCTGTACTCTTTTTACAATGCTTATTTTGAGAAAGTGGCTGTTGTAAAAACAATTTCTTATATGTCCTTGAACATGATATTCCTTCAGTTTCTATTGTAATTGCCAAACGGGTATATTCATGCTCTTTTCTTCTAAATGAAGAAATGGATTCTCCAGCTTAAATTGAGTTTTGTGTTTCTTACACCTGTTAACATCAGTCATAGAGGAGAAATATATTAATTGAACTATGAAAATACTTGCTAACTCATTGTGTAACTCTGGTTCAAATGACTGTAGTGGCTAGGGAAATGAGATTCTTTTTTCTCCCCAAAGACATATTGTCTTAGCTCATACAGCCATATCAACATATCATAAACTAGGTGGCTTATAAAGAACAGAGTTTATTCCTCCTGGTTCTGGAGGCTGGGAAATGCAAGATTAGGGTGACTGCTGATTTGGTGTCACTTCCTGGTACACAGGTGGCTATCTTCTTGCAGTGTCCTGACATGGTGGAATGGACAGGGGAGCTCTCTGGGATTTCTATTATAAAGACATTAATCTCATTTATGAGGGCTCCACTCATATGAACCAGTTTCTTCTCAAAGGCCCTACCTCTAACTATGATCACATTGGGGGTTGGGATTCCAACATAAGAAATTGAGGGGGAGGATGCAAACATTCAGTCTATTGGACACATTTCTCTTGCCCTATCTTTTCCTCTTTATCTTTAATATAATAGACATGAATAAGACATAATTCATAGTCAGGAGTTGTGGAAATCTAAGAACTGAGTGCATGTGCTTTTCTAAAGAGGTAAACAGCACAAGCCCCAGCTGATTGTTATCTTTTGGGTTTGCTGTGATGTAAAATTACATAATTTTTAAAATACACTGGAAATATTGTATAAAAATTTATATTTTCATATTGGCATATAATTCTACTTTCCAAAGAAAACATTTGCAGCTCAACAACAGGCCACGCCTGAAATTCCAGACACCAGTAAATTGTGATTGCCTTATGGCCATCATTTGGCATCTCTGACCGAAAATTAATGGTATCCATCTCACAAATTGATCTTATTCACAACTCCACCACTGCAGGTATGCTCAACAAGCCCTTGCGGTTGGCACTCACCTTGGGGACGGACCACTCCTCCCCCAGATTTTCTCTGTTCCTTCTCCCTGAGGAGAAGCAACTCAGGAAAGTCTATATCACTAGGCAGGCTTTTCTAGGAAGCTCTGGCTGTCTTTCCAGAGAGTTCTTTCTTCGGAGTGCTCAGCTGGATCTAGGGAGCACAGATGAGGCCCTGACTCAGGTGGATACCTCCTTAACAGTTCTTGAAATGAAGTCTTTACATAATTTCAACTCCAAGGTCCTTTTAAGGTGGCCTTTTGAACAGATCTTCTCTTCTACGCCATGACTCCTTCATGTGCTCTCCCCTGCTTTTATGCTTGGGTTGCAGGAATTTACCATGTGTTTTTATTAGGTGGGAGCTAGGACTCCAACCTTGTAAGGTGAAAGTTCTTGTACGGTAAGAGGCCCACACCAGGCACTAGATCCTCTTACTGTGGGAACATTCCTTAGACTCTCTTTCCAGATGAATGAGAGCCCGAATGATGGACCTCTCTGATAGTGGTGGGAAAGGATATTTACTGTAGCCTGTTTATTTTTTGCAGGGATTATCAGCCTTGGCAATAATGTCAAGGTGTTTTGGAGTCAACACAAAGGGAAAGGTGCCTTTGACTCTAGTTTGTATTAAAAAAAAATAGTTGTGAGTGGCTGGCTTGACAGGTGCCATTAGAGGCATGCTGTGGCAGATGCAGAGCAGATGTGTGTGTCTGTCTTTCCCCTTGTACAGTTCTGTTGCCTGCCATTGTAGCTGTTGCTCTTGGTGGTAGGAAATGCATATTGGCAACTGTAAATATGGAAGTGACATTCTAGTAAAGAAGACAAAGCAAAAGAAAAAAAAACAGTGCTATAAATGCACTGAGTTCCCTCCTGTGTCCCATTTTCTACAACAACAACAACAAAATAAGTCTTAAAACTACATAAAGCCTTTCATGTCGTATACTACTATTATTCTTGATTCATTAAATACTTTGTGGCTATAATCAAACTTGTTTAAAGCTCACGTGCTCATGGGCTAGAAAAATACTTTAGAAGAAATGTGAACAATCAAAGCACAATTGCCAGCATATTATTATTGGTATTTTTCAGCATAATGCAGTTTCTGTTCTGGTCTACTCCCCTTTCTGAACATTTTATGTGTGTAGGCATATGCAAGTACAAAGCCCTAATAGAATTCTTATAATGTCAGCACTTGGCCTATATTTTCTTGCCAGAATATTCATAATATTAGGTGCCTTATGAAAACTTATTTTCGTGGCTGAGATTGTATTGGAGAGATGATAGTTTAAACCAGAATGACCACTGCTACTTTTTGTGGTGTATTTTTTTTCTGTTTGATAATAGATCAGAATACATTTTCAACATGTGATAATAATGCTTTCTTCCTTTCTACCACTTCTTATAGTCTTGTGTTAATACTGATTGTCAGTGTTGAGCTTCTGTAGTTAGGGATTGAAATAATACTTCACAAGCTTTAGCTTGACACCAACCCAACTATCAGGCAAACCATCCTCTTGCCCATCCTTACACATAGTATCCTATTCCATATCATTCTTTGTACACACACACACACACACACACACACACACACAGGACAATGAACCCTTGAAAATGTTGCTTACACAATTCTGAAATAAAACTTATGCAGGATCAGTTATTCAAGGATAACTTCTTCAAGCAAGGTTCTTAAACTTTTATGCTAAATTAGGGACCCCATTTCAGCACGTATTCTAACTCTTCAACACCTGTTGGACTGGCAAGCAAACTTATTTTAAAGTTCTGCAAGTCAGATCTGGCATGTTAAGTGGAAATAGCAATATATATTCTGTAGAAAATACAGAAGAATATAAGGTATAAAGATAAAATATGATTTAATTTTAAATATGTAGTCAATACAAAAAGCAATGAGAGTGCTCTGGATGAAAGGATGATTCAATACATAATCTGTTTAAAATTATATTGAAGAAAATGGAAGGAGCATGTTAAAAGATTCCTGTATCTTATAATTACATTATATCTCAGCAACACCATGTTTTACAGTATGCATTATTATACAGTAAACAAACTGAAAGAAGAAAAAATTGCCTTTTATTGGTTATTCCAAGAGCTGTAAATATTTTGTTTTTATATGGTGATATATATATATTGAAATCTGTTACTCTTATATTAAAATGAGAGGTTTAGTTTTTCCCAATAAAAGTAAGGAGATACTTATGCATATTTATTGTGCATATGTTTATATGTATGTATATGAAATGGGTAGTCAGATCTGTTAATTAGAAATGTGACGTTTCTTAGAAATTGGCTAACACAGATGATTAAATTTTATTTATGCCAATAGAATCATCTGCATTCATTACTGTATTATATATCAAATATATATATTATATATAATCTCAAAGCCATATTGTATCTAATATGCATGTGTGTACATGTGATACAAATATGCATATATGTATAGATAGATACACATAATGTGTATATGTAACTTAGCAAAACATAAAAATACCACTAATTGACCAGCATTACAAAACTGTTCAATTATTATATTCAATTACTTTCAATATTCAATTATTTTAGGGACATATATATGAGGAGATTAAAATAAAATTTTATTACATAGTTGATGTATGTCAGTAGGAGCTTTGTTTAAATCAGTATTTTATTGGGAAAGGAAAAGATAATTTTATTTTATTTATTTTATTTTTATTATTATTTATTTATCTATTTTTAATTTTATTTTTTATTTTTTAAAATTTACATCCAAATTAGTTAGAATATAGTGCAACAATGATTTCAGGAGTAGATTCCTTAGTGCCCCTTACTCATTTAGCCCATCCCCCCTCCCCCAACCCCTCCTGTAACCCTCAGTTTGTTCTCCATATTTATGAGTCTCTTCTGTTTTGTCCCCCTTCCTGTTTTTATGTTATTTTTGTTTCCCTTCCCTTATGTTCATCTGTTTTGTCTCATAAAGTCCTCATATAAGTGAAGTCATGTGATTTTTGTCTTTCTCTGACTAATTTCACTTAGCATAATACCTTCCAGTCCCATCCACATAGCTGCAAATGGCAAGATTTCATTCTTTTTGATTGCCGGGTAATACTCCATTGTATACATATACCACATTTTCTTTATCCATTCATCCATTGATGGACATTTGGGCTCTTTCCATACTTTGGCTATTGTCGATAGTGCTGCTATAAACATGGGGTTGCATGTGTCCCTTCGAAACAGCACACCTGTATCCCGCGGATAAATGCCTAGTAGTGCAATTGCTGGGTGGTAGGGTAGTTCTGTGTTTAGTTTTTTGAGGAACCTCCATACTGTTTTCCAGAGTGGCTGCACCAGCTTGCATTGCCACCAACAATGCAAAAGAGAGCCTCTTTCTCTGCATCCTTGCCAACATCTGTTGTTGCCAGAGTTGTTACTGTTAGCCATTCTGACAGGTGTAAGGTGGTATCTCATTGTGATTTTGATTTGTATTTCCCTGATAATGAGTGATGTTGAGCATATTTTCATGCGTCGGTTGGTCATCTGGATGTCTTCCTTGGAGAAGTGTCTTGTCTATTCACGTCTTTTGCCCATTTCTTCACTGGACTATTTGTTTCTTGAGTGTTGAGTTTGATAAATTCTTTATAGATTTTGGATACTAACCCTTTATCTGATATGTCATTTGCAAATATCTTCTCCCATTCTATTAGTTGCCTTTTAGTTTTGCTGATTGTTTCCTTCACTGTGCAAAAGCTTTTTATTTTGATGAGGCCCCGTACTTCATTTTTGCTAGATTTTAATAAAAACAAAAGGGTGAAGTTATTTTAATATGCAGTCTAACCATTTTATAATTTATCTTAAGACAAGTGGAACATAAACGTCTTATTTACTTATCTGGATGGAAACCTCTAACCATATCACACCAACCAAAAACTTAGCATTTATTTAAAAATCTTACGTACTCTGGAAGCATATGTGGTTTGCATTTGGGCATTTGGGAACATATACTGGTGTGATGGTGTATTTCATATGGAGCCCCACTGCTCATCACTAGTCTAGAATTAGTGTCTGAAGGAAAGCATCTGGTGGGGGCATTAATGAATTTGGAGAAGGCACATTTGACTATAATCATTTCAAAGTCAGATGCTTTCTTATATCCTTATCTCTCCTTATAGAGCTATTTAGAATCAATGATTTTTTTCCTGAGTCCTTTTAACCTGATTTGCATTTTCAGTTTATACTTTCTCTTAGACTTACAAGTATTCCAAGACTATGATCATTTATTTGTGTATAATGTTGAGGAGTTTCTGCTTTTTAAAAAAAATTAACATTTATTCATTTTTGAGGGACAGAGAGAGTTTCAGCAGGGCTGAAACTCACGAACTGCAAGATCATGACCTGAGCTGAAGTCGGGCGCTCAACTGACTGAGCCACCCAGGCGCCCTGAGGAGTTTCTGCTTTTACCATTTATTATTTTTTTCATTCCCTTCCTTCATTCCTGGCTGATGAATACTGAATTTCACTTCTCATCACATATGTTGGCTTAGTTTTATTTTGTTCTTGGTGGTTGGAGCCTAGAGTGGTGGGTGGGCTTTGCTTCATTCAGAAAGCCATTGTACAAAGGGAGGAAAAATAATGATGTCGCTAAATCGTACACACCATACACATCATAGCTCAAACACACCATAGCGCCATCCTTGTGAGGGCTGAGGATTTGTATGGGGTAATCATCCACTGACTATATGTCTACACTACTGAACGCCTTAGAGCTGCCTTTTTGTGACCCACTTTTATCTTTCAGATAATGTTTAATATTTTTGGAGCAAGGAAAAAGAGGGGGAAACAGGTGAATTAGAGAACTAAAGGTAAAACTCTTTTCCTTCAAATTCTCACAAGAAAAGTCAATGTGACTTTTTGAAATGAAAGATACCACCTTTGAACACAGCTCAAATGTCACTGGAATGTTTCCACTTGTTACCAGAAGACTTTGAGAGAAAAAGCAATTTTCCAGAGCCCTAGTTTTGATTCCTGGCCATATCCCTTATCAACTATGCGACTTTAAGTAAGTTACCTCATCTTTTTTAGTTATAAAATAAGCATGACAATTCTAGCAATACTACAGTGTTGTGAGGATTAAATAAATTAATACTTATGGAATGCTTAGAAGAGAAATTGCAACATAAGAAGCATTATTGATAGATGGACAGACAGACAGATAGGAATAAAAAGTAAAAAAAAAGAAAGAAAGCAGATATTTAAGGAAACATGCAACGTTTTCAAGTTCAAATACTAGCTTTCCAAAATATTTCATCAGAACTAAGAAGGCACTCAATATTGTTGACTAAATATCTAAATTATATTTATTATAGCTAGTATGTTCATTTTAGATAGGTCAAATTTATGAGGCAACAACGTTTTAATATTACGTGTGGTGGGCACAATTTTATGGTGCATTTGGGCCCCTTGTATAATCAATGTGTGCTATTCACTTATGCCAATTTTATAGGACTAGGGATATAATGATGATGTTTTAAATTATTATATAGGCCTAGCATCGTTCCTCTCTGCCTTTATAGCATATTGTTGATCATATCTCTGATTTATTTGAAAAAGTGAATCGTTGTTCAAGAACACAATATCCAATTACAAAATTATTCCTAGGGGAAAATACAAGCTGTTTTATGGTGTGATTTCCAAGAATGCTTTCTGGTGTGAAGTAGAAATTACATACATCAATTTTGTTTCCTTTTATTTGTTTGAAAACTATCTCCACCTTTCCACTTTACCTTCTTTGTTCTAGCAGCCTAGGATTTAGTACATAAGTCAGTATTTCGTCATTATTATAATGGCTGTCCATTTATCCTTTGGCCCTTGTGTTGACTTTTCTTGAACCCCCTCTAGTTTCATTAGATTTAATTAGTATGAATTTCTAGTGTCAGCAACATTGAATTGCTTTATAAGGCTGTATGGGTGGTCTCCTATGGCTCTAATGTAAATCCTAGTCATTGCAGCTCAGATGTAGAAAAACTGCTTAAAAGTGGTCTCTGCTACAAAGACATAAGTTCCTCCTCATCCCTATATCATGTCTCAATTTCCTCATTTTATTACTGAAAGGACGTGGGGATGTAGAAAGGGCATATATAAGAGTTCCAGAAATGATGAAAGGTTTGAAAAAGAATTCTTAAGCGAAAATATCAAATGGATTTGGAATGTTGCCCAGCTTCTTCCCTGCACCCGCATTCATCCAGCATCCATCTAGTTCTCCTTACCCCATCTGGAGGCCCAGCTTCACTCCTGTTCCTGGAGCCACGCCAGCCCACACTGAAAGCTAAATGAACCCTGCATCCATTTCTCACCTAACAGATCCAAGCTAAACATGTTTCCTAGTCCTATCATTTGGGCTCTTGTTTTCTTCCTTTCTCCATATTCTTACTTTGTACCCAGCACCAGTCTCCCATCTTTTTGTCTAAGTTTGAGTTCTTGCTGAGATGTATTTCCCAGGTACCTATTCCCCCCACCACCAGGATTTAGTTTTATTATCACCAAGTTGTTTTCTGCTGCCAGTCTTCTTTTATGCAGAATCTGTGTGTGTGTGTGTGTGTGTGTGTGTGTGTGTGTGTGTGTGTGTGTGTCTGCCTCACTCAGTGTTTGGAATATCTTGATAGCATGTAGTGTCTTTTGTTGAGAGATCCATCCACCCCTTGCCAGTGAAATTCCCTGATGTGAGACCTTTTTGTGTCTTATCCTGGTCACCTATATAGTTACCAAATTCAGACATGTCCTAAGATATCCAGGGATGCTGAAAATCAGTGTCAGATCCTGATAACATGAACTTGGTGGTCAAGAAGTAGAAACAGTAGTAAGTTTTTCAGCCAGGTGACATTTAGTTTACAGTGAAATGTAATATTCTTATAGCATTGGAGATCTCATTTGACTCAGAGATTGGAAGTGGGAATTTAGGCTCATGTTAACCCCCCTTACTCCATGGTCAAAAACCATTTGTTGCCTCCCAGTGCTGCCAACATTTTTGCTCGTAGTTCTTGTCAGAGCCTCACTCAAGATTCTTTGTAGCTGGTATTCATTCCTTTCATTCCCCACCTGTTTCACTCCTATCCTGTGATCAAGTAAAACTAAACTACTGCTTTATTTCCCCAAATCCTCACAATAGCCGTCTTGGTGGCTTTTGTTCATTTTGTTGCCTGGTCTTGGAAATATTCCCTTGTTTCTGGCCTGTCAGAGTACTAGTTAGCTTCTGAAGTAGGTGCAGAATGCCACTTTGTCCATGATTTATTTCCTCTTTTCTCCAATCAGATGTGATCTCTTCCTCTTTTGCATTTGCATAGTAGTTTGCTTTGGCACCTTTTATTGAATTCTTAAGTTTTGCCTTGTGTTATTGGTATACAATAAAACACAATCTAATTAATCAGAGGGGCTCAAAACACTCTTAAGTGCTAAAATGCTTTAGATGTTAGCATACATTATTGCAAGCTTAATACGATAAGTAGAGGCAAGCCTGAGTATCTAGTTGGCCGGTAGTCCTTAGGAAGGGATGGCTGCTAAAATCACCCCACCCTGATCTTGGCTATGGTTTGGTGCCACCTGCTGGCCAGGGTTCATAAAAGTTTAAATATCAGTGGGGGTGATTCTGGATCCTGTGGTTGGCTGGAACTTCCAGGGAAATGGCAACAGTTTCAGAAATCTTCTTTTTGGTTAGTGGTCCTTTTGTCAGCCTGATCCAAGGAACTTTGGTTGGGAGTATCCTGGGAATGCAGGGGCAGTCCTCTGCTTTCTCATTTTCTGAAATTCAGTTGCTTGCCATCTTCTGCTCAGCCTTCTTCCATTACACATTTTACTCAGTCATCTCCTGGAAGAGAAGAACTTTAATTCTAACCATGTCCTTCCTGCACTAGTTTGAGAAAGGAGCGTAGGCAGTGTGCAGAGCCAGCTGGCAATTATTTAACATCCTAATTTGCTTTACTATGATGGTATCTTTTCATAGGGTTTTACTACATACGTAGCATATGCTTGGCCAGGGCAGAGGGTTGATTACCTTTGTAATCCATCTGCGGGTAGCATTGATACACTTTGTGCTCAATAGCACTGAGCTCTCCAAGCAAGAGTTTAAAGAAGGGGGATTTTCTCAGGAAGAAGTATAGAAAAAGCCACTGATGTCAAAGCAACAAAACATCACCAGAAGCAGGTTCATTTGTCTGGGTAGCAAAAATACCAAACATAGTTGAGCAAGGCACGTAACTATGAGCCTCAAGATCATCATCTTTAAAATGCCTATGACAGAAAGCTATTCTTCACTCAACAAATATTTATTGATCACCTATCGTGTGCCAAGGGCAGGCTATTAGGAATATTTGAATGAAAACCATAGACATGGTTCTACCTCTCATGACATTTTTTCAATCTGAGATAGGATTGTTATTTTATTATGCTTTCACTGTTAAAATATTAATAGTTTATGTGAATATGATAAAGTCCCTCCAGTCTGAAAGAATAAATTTCTCTGGCTTTTAGGAATGATTATTAGAGGAGTGTCTATACTTATATTCCCTTTCTCTAAGCCGCCCCCCCCCCAAAAAAAATTTGTTCAGTTGAAAGTAAATACAGGGCTGCTTTTATGCATAACAGAGTAGGCAACACTTTTGCTATGTTTTTAGAAGCACTGGGTACCTTCCTCATAATTTCTCTCAAGTAACTGCCGTATCTACTTTACGAGCTCACGCACCACCATCAGAAAGACAGTGTTTAAGAGGATGTGTACATGTGTATGTTTTAGGCCTTTAAAAGGTAAATACTCATCAGGGGATAAAGCACATTAAATTGTTCCCAATTATAGTGATCCTTCTTATACTTCTCTTCATGGCACATAGCTGAGATCACTGGGTAGCCAGCTAGCAATGAGTAAAAAGCACTGGAGTGAAAAACATTTCTGTACTTAAAAACTTAAAAGTTAGTCTTCTTTTTACTCCAATATTTTATTAATTGTTATAACTTTATCCTATCAATAATATTAGCTTTTCATGTACTCATTCATGTTTGAAGTACACTTGGTCAGAAATGGTGCAGGGAGAATCTTAACTGGGGTTTTTCACTTCCACCTAACGGTCTTTGTGGAGCACAGAAATTGAATGTGGACAATGTATCTTCACCCAATGTTAAACATCGTGAAAAAGTGCCCATATAGGTGCACACATATATTATACATGTATATAATAATATAAATATATATATACAAATGTAGGTATATGTGTTATATATACATATATGGAAACGAAATTGGTTCCTGGAATATACTTTCTATTTATAAACAAAATAGCAAAATACAGGATTGGGATTCTCTCTTTTTTATCAAGCCAACTCTCTGAACATGAACAAACCACCTTGAGATATTGAAAATGCTGTGAGGAACTCGTGTGCTTGATCTCCATGGCATCACAACACTTAACTAATTGTGCCTATAAAGTGACACTCTGAGGGCTCACTTAAGAAGAGAAGAGGGTTCAGGTGCCTCTCAGGATGTAAAATGATGAATTCTGGATGCACATTTTCAACAGATGGACACGGCATTAAGAAGGCAGCTACGAAAGGCAGCAGGTGGAAGAGGCAGCGGGAAAGCAATGCCACTTGCAGGAGCACTTGACATTAATTAGACCTGTTGGAATTCTCGCACAACCTTTTGTTTTCAAATGTGTTCTCAATATAATCACTGTGAGGAGAGAGGGAAAAGAAAAGCTAAGGCTTGTAAACAGGAAATGGAGTACTTGTACTGTACGAACAAGGAAAAAGGGAGTGGGTGACTTCTTTGGCTGTGTCCTCCAATTAATTACATGTGGAAAATGAGGAGCCAGGGGCACAATTACTTGTAGTGATGCCGTTGATGCCATCTAGGGCTGAATAGGACAATTTAAAATTTTAATGTTTGAGGCTGGAGTATGCATGTGGTAGTACTGCAGAAATTAATGATTTTTTTTGTATGTGAAGAGATTCAATAGATACATTTTTCTTTCTGTATCATATTAACACATTTAAAAAAATACTTTCTTAGGGTGGCTAGGTTGGCTAACTGTGAGAGTTAGCTCAGGTCATGATCTCATGGTTCTCGAGTTTGAGCCCCACATCAGGCTGTCTGCTGTCAGCGTGGAGCCTGCTTTGGATTCTCTGTCTCCCTCTTTCTCTGCCCCTTCCCTGCTTGGGCTCTGTTTCTCTCTCTCAAAAATAAATAAATATTAAAAACATTTTCTTGACCATTTGATGATTTTTTTAGATGCTTTAGCATCTTCCTTTATTTGTGCCCATAGTATTGGATTCTTGCTTCCTCACCAGGCTGTGCCCTTGCCAACCAGCACAGCCCCCATCTTCTGTGACACTGTGGTTCACCCTGAGGTTGCATTCATAATGAACTTTGACCATTGCCTGAAACAGCTTGGGTGCTTCTTGTCTTTGCTCATGCCTTTTTTTTTTTTTTTCTCCCAGAAATGCTCTTTTCTGCTTCATAAATTTCTGGTCATCATTAGATGTAAACGCAAGTGTTAAATCTGCAGTGATCAGTGATTATCCCCAGGCAGACCCAAGGTTTCATCTTCCCCAGAGTCATAGGACCTGTACATTCATTTGCATAGTGTCTGCTACCTTGCAGCATGCTGGGGCTGCCTCTCCCTCTCTCCTCTGGGCTGTGAACTCCAGGACAGTCCCATTTCTACTCTTCTGTAAGTCTCTATCTTCCTAACCAGCCTTTACTGTCCCACTTATAGTGTCTGAATACATGTGATTTGAATAAAGATTGGATTGCCTCACCTGTAGGTATAGGCCTCACCGCTACAAAGCAATTTTAGCATTATCTCAATATCTTTTGAAAAACTAAGATATGGTTTTCAAAAGTATCAACTGTCTTCAGGTTTTGTTTACTTTTCAGCGAGGTTTACAATTATTACTACTCTATTAAACATGGCAGCCACCTCTGTATATCTTTAAAAATTTATACATGGTGAGAATTTTGCTCATTGTATTATAATGTGCAGTATAGCATGTGTTTTCATAAAGAGAAGGGGGCATTGTTAAAAAGAGAAATCTATTGAAATGAAGGAAAAGGCAATGGGATTGGAAGAAATATAATTTGTGAAGAAATGGGCAAGAATTAACAATGCATTCAGCTGCAAATAAACAGAAACATAGCTAATGGAGGAGGATGAATTTTCTTACCGAACAAGAAGACTGGCACACATTTATGCACATATAAATGACGTCATAGTTGCACCAGCTCAGTAATGTCAGAGCCAGCACCCATGCCATTTCTTTTTTTTTTGTTTTTTCCTGATGGTTTCAAGATAGAGTTGCACAGGGAGCTGTGACCTGTTTCTCAGAAAAGCAAGAACTTTACCAGAATTCACCTTATAGAAAGCCACCAATGTTCAAATCGGTAGGTCAGTGTCACATGGCCTCCTCTAGATGCAAAGGAAGCTAAAGAAAGGGAAGATTTTGCTTTCCCAGACTGTAGTGGAGGGAAGAAAGAGAAAAGGGGGGCTCAGTGGATTTTCGGCTACCCCCTGAACAGTGTGTGCCACCAAAGCAAAATGTATAGAATTGTTGAATCATTTTCTTATATACCTGAAACTAATATAATACTGCATGTTAATTATATTTGAATGAGGAAAGGAATTAAATTAAAAAAATGGATTGACCAAAGTAAATAAAGTGAAAGAAGATATTAACTTACAGAAAGATATATTAAAAAAGGAGTAATACCATCACAGGTTGAAATAATATGTAATTGATAAAACTGCATAACCTGGATATCTGTGTATGTTTCAGATCCATAGTATCAAAAACACAATGTAGAGTGATGAAAAAGTTTGGTTCAATATTATAGTAGTGTTACAGTTAAAAACACACAAAGCAGTAGTGATTTTTTAATAGATATGTTTAAGTATGAAAGTATAAAAATAGACTGGAAGCCACACATCACATTCAGCCTAGTGGTTGCCCTCTTTGGGAAGGAATGGCATTCACGGAACTGGGGAGAGGAACTACTGGGACTTACATATTAGTTGCAGAGTTTCACATTTATCATCATATATATATATATATATATATATATATATATATATGTGTGTATAGGTGTATATATATATATATGGCTGGTGTATATGGAGCTTTGTGGTATACACAACCTTTTTGTGTATTGTTAAGGAAAACAAAATAAATAGAGTTGACATTTAGTTATACTAATGAAAATAAATTTAAAGGAATAGAACATAAAAACACAGGTGGGACTCTCATTGTCACAAAGCCTTGTACACTTATGACAGGAAACAATCCAGAATAAGGAAGAAGACCCAAATCAGCCCTTGACTTCCTTTTTTTTTTTTTTTTTTAGTTTACTGTCTTTGAACATCAGTTCTGTCATCTGAGAGAGGAGGATCTTGTGTTAGATTTATTTTTTCTACATTCTTTAGCAACATTGATCTATTAGGAATATTAGTCATTTTGTAGTAAGGCATGGTTTAAAAAACTGCTTACTGCTTGAATAATATGCTGTGGCAAATATATGTTTTATAAAGTATCAAAATTATTCATTTATTTGATTCATATTCATTAAATACCTACTATATGCCTAAACAGAAGCTATTTTAGCATCGGGAATATGGGATAAACAAAGAAAAAGTCCCTGTTCTGATGGATCATTTTCTAGTTGGGGAAGATAGATAATAAGTACATACGTAGCATGTAAGTGGTGATAAATCCATGCAGCCAAGTGTAGTGCTATTAGAGAGTCCTTGGGACAGGATGACAGCAGATCTAGTGCTATTTTGGATAGAGAAGACTTCTCTAATGAGGGGATAGTTAGAATATAGAGGATATAAAAATAAAATACTTTCCAAATATTTGTCAAGAATAATTTTAACTATTGTGTGTGTGCTACAATTTATGTTCTTTACAGTATGTGTCAAGTGCCCTGTATTTTAATATGGCTTTGTGTGTGCTTCATTGGTGTTTCTCCTTTCTTGCTGCACACACAGTGCTTCTCTTGGAAGGACTCCTGTCCAATTTAGATGGACACTGCTTTCTAGTTTATCTCTTTGTGTAGTTTGGATGGAAACCTCTGGTTTGATCCATACGTATTTGACATTTTAGGCTGATATTCCTGAAGTACTATGGTAAGAGTTTCTCTTTTAGGAAAAGAGAAGCACATATCACATCTGTATTAAGCAGTCATTGGATATACAGTGTTGGGAGGATTGGGAGGATTTTGTAATCAGTTGTTTCCTGCCTCCTGGACAAGTGAGATACAATGAGATACAAATAGGTTATATGTCCATTTTCCATGTGTAAGTTTAGCTCTTGTGTGTGAAGATTATTATGGTTGAAAGTTGATATATTCCTGAAAAGTCATGAAAGAGGGGCTTTAGAAGTGAATTGTATTCTGGAACAGTCTGGACAACTAATATACATTATTATCCAGATTTGATCAATATGAATTTTTATGTCTTTGATTTGAGGTCATCATAGAACTCAAGGGGTTCTTGTGAAAAATAGCATAGTGGAAGGTTAATTGCAAAATGAAGAGGTCTTAAT
Source organism: Herpailurus yagouaroundi (assembly GCF_014898765.1). Lineage (NCBI taxonomy): Eukaryota > Metazoa > Chordata > Mammalia > Carnivora > Felidae > Herpailurus > Herpailurus yagouaroundi. The sequence continues at coordinate 80,571,363 of NW_024412394.1, forward strand.
TTACTGTGAAAATTGGCAGTTGGAACTAAGGGTTAGCATCTGAGTAACTGAGAATATTGCCACTTATCTCAGTCTCTGAAACATGGATATTATCGGAAGAGTGAAAGAAAAAAAAATACATAATTGAATAGTGGGACTCTTTGGATGTTGTAGAAAACTCTGTAAGCTATAAGAGCACAGTGTTAGTTTGGAGTAAGTCTTTCTGGACCCATTACTTTGGCACAACTTTGTTCATACTCAGAAGATATCCATGAATGTTAAAACCCACAAACGTTTTCATAAGCCTATAGTATTTTCCCTACTTAGACCTACATCATTTACTCTTTGACTTCTAGATACAGGTCCCCTTCCCTGCTGTGCAGATCAAAGTGTTGTAGATTTTGGCCTATCATAGAAGCTACATGGTTGTCGTGAGGTCTACATACATGACAGAATACATATATAGTATTTAGAGTAGTGCCCGATGCATAGTAAGTGCACAGTATCTATAAAATGAATATTATTAATCAAACCAGGGGCTTAGTACTATCAAAATTAGAGATAAGTAGATTTTATAACTTTTATATTTGCTGCCATATTTTTATTTGCTCCCCAGATACCAGAACATTTATTGTCTGTTTGAAAAATCTAACATTTAAAAAATTGACCTAGGAGAGCTCTGGCTTCATCTCTAAGCAGTCTTCTCTGTGCTGTAACCTGATCAGAGCAGGCTGTTCTCTCCCAAATAAATCATTCCTGCTGGAAACCACAGATCTCATTTTACCATCAGAACTTAGTGTTTTCTATCTCTGCATCCATATGGTTAAACTATGCACACACCTGGAAGTTAACAGCTTAGTATTGGTAGTCAAAAACACCAAGTTAAACAAAATAATCCCAAAATAATGAGACAGGCTAGGATTTGAGAAGTGAAGTGATTTGAGGAGGGAAAGAAATGGGAGAGATACCAGGAGAGAGAGAAGAAGACTAAAACAGCAGAAGGGAAGGCATTGAGTCCTATATAGTCCTATCTCTCTTGTGTCTGGAGCAGTCCCTGGCTGTCTTTATAAAAAGGAGGAAGGTTACTGGTTACCAACTGATGATTCAAGTTGAAGATTCCTGGACAGCACATTCAAGGGTAAAGATCAGAGTTTATCACCTAGCAAGACTGTAATTTACTTCCTGGGTTTCTGTCTATTTATAAAACCAGATTCACAGTTTTTATTCACAGAATACTAGGAGCTGTTTCACCATATTTATGAATCCAGCTGTTCTGTTAGCTTCTTAGAAGTGCTTGAAGAATTGTTGAAGGATAGAACTTTCCTTCTATAGCTCAATGTTGTGATAGAGTCAGAGCCCTAAAAATAAAGGAAAACTATTCTAAAAAGAGAGGTCCACAAAACCTGAATTTTTTTTTTTTAAAGGAAAGTGCCTTATCCTAAAAATCAAGTTAGGAGGGAAAAAATTCCATGGAAAGTTTAAATATTGTGGCTAAAATACAGAAAACTTTTTGGTAAGAAAAGTCAAAGTAGAAGTGCTTTCCTATAAATGATGAAAATGATTCTGTAATACTTATCTACTCATCTATAGAGAATTTTATTAGATCAGAATGAGAGCATCCTGATAAAGGATATTGAGTAGGTATGTTATGAAGTGTTACAGGATGCACGAAAAAATGGTTTGGATGGCATACAGCTGCCTGAGGTGAGTGTCACCGTAACTTCTGAAATTAGTGAACCTGTAAGTCTTCTAAAAAGGAAAGGATATGTTCCCTTAAAGATGAGAAAAAGTCAAGAAATAAGGCCTTCTTTGGATGAAACTTTGAAGTAAGGATAGCAGTAGGCTTTATTGCTTCTTGCTGTGGTTCTTCTTCCTTTAGATTAAAACTGTGTATGTTCAAGGGGAAATGACTGCATTCATTCAAATAAGAATTAACATGGTTCTTCCAAGCATGTTCTTTTAGTGGCTTTGATAGAGATTGTAAAATCTTCAATGGACACTGTAGACTACACACATAAGTATCAGATTCTGTGAATAACAGGACACAAAAACCCAATATCAAAACGTAAGGCTACTCTGCTGTCACATTGGTTTGGGAGTTTTCTACTTGTGTAGGCAAAGGTTGGCCATTGAATTGAATAATACGCTTTTTAGAATTATCAGTTCTTTCAGGGAAAAGTCAGCCAACACAGCTAAGGTTCTTCAGTTGAGGTGGAGCATGTCAGTGGGATACCTTGAAAAGAACTTGATTATTATGGTAAACATTACCTTCTTTATTCTAAAAAAAAAAAAAAATTCTGATAGAACTTAGAGAAGACTAAGTGTATTGCCTGCATACTTGTTAACATGGTCTTGCTTCTGAGAATGTGTCCTGCAGAAGGTAAAACACTGGTCATGCTTATAATAATGAAATGTTGGTGTGCTTGACTTCTGCAGCTACCCATAATTAAAGAATTAATTTTCTGGGCCTGAATCCATTTCTTTCCTCACTTTAGCTTATGTTTAGTTATTAAGAGGAAGGGAGAGAAAAACCTTGAAAACAGAAGCAGAAAACAAAGTTACTAACCTATCTTGCCAAAAACTCATTCCAAATAATAGGGAAAACATTGAACTACTCCTTAGGTATTTTTTTTCTATAAGGTTAAACAGGTAAAATAATAAATAAAATAAAATAAAATAAAATAAAATAAAATAATAAAATAATGCACTTTAAAGAAATTATAAGTGGTGAATACTGGATTTTGAAGAAATATTATATTTTTAAAGGGAATACAAATGCTCAGGGAACCCATTATTCATTTATGTTTCCTTTTTTTCCACCTGAATAAAAAAAGCAGTATGACATTTTCCCATTTCCATGTGGATATGAAACTATGTAAATGAATATTTTCATATGCTGGGAGAGCTTTCTGAAGCACTGTAACTTAATTATGGATAAAGAATTATTTTATAGAGAGTTTTCAGAAAAGTTGCTAGTTTATACACTACTTTTTAAAATTATTATTTTTAAATTTAAATCCAAGTGAGTTAACATACAGTGTAATAATAATTTCAGGAATAGAATTTAGTGATTCATCACTTATGTATAACACCCAGTGCTCATCCCAACAAGTGCCCTCCTTAATGCCCATCATCCATTTAGCCCATACCCCCACCCAGCACCCCACCAGCGAACCTCAGTTTGTTTTCTGTCTTTAAGAGTCTCTTATGGTTTGTCTCCCTCTCTGTTTTTATCTTATTTTTGCTTCTCTTCCCCTATGTTCATCTGTTTTGTTTCTTAAATTCCATATATGAATGAGTGAAATCATATGATATTTGCCTTTCTCCAAATGACTTATTTTGCTTAGTATAATACACTCTAGTTCCATCCATACTGTTGCAAATGGCAAGATTTCATTCTTTTTGATCACCAAGTAATATTCCATTATATACATATACCACATTTTCTTTATCCATTCATCAGTCAATGGACATTTGGGCTTTTTCCATACGTTGGCTACTGTCAATAGTGCTGCTATAAATAACTGTACCAGTTTGCATACCCATGAGCAGTGCCAAAGGGTTCCTCTTTCTCCACATCCTTGCCAACATTTGTTGTTGCCTCAGTGTTTAATTTTAGCCATTCTAACAGGTGTGAGGTGGTCTCTCATTGTGGTTTTGATTTGTATTTCCCTGATGATGAGTGATGTTGAGCATTTGTTCATGTCTGTTAGCCATCTGGATGTCTTCTTTGGAAAAGTGTCTATTTATGTCTTTTGGCCATTTCTTCATTGGATTATTTGTTGAGTTTGATAAGTTCTTTATAGATTTTGGATACTAACCCTCTATCTGATATGTCATTTGCAAATATCTTCCCCCATATCATTGGTTGCCTTTAGTATTGCCGAATGTTTCCTTTGCTGTGCAGAAGCTTTTTATATTGATAAGGTCTCAATAGTTCATTTTTGCTTTTGTTTCCCTTGCATCCAGAGACATGTCAAGTAAGAAATCGCTGTGGCTGAGGTCAAAGGTTTTGCTTGCTTTTTCCTCTAGGATTTTGATGGCTTCCTGTCTTATGTTTAGGTCTTTCATCCATTTTGAGTTTATTTTTGTGTATAATGTAAGAAAGTGGTCTCGGTTCATTTTTCTGCATGTCTCTGCCCAGTTTTCCCAACACCATTTGATGAAGAGACTGTCTTTTTTCCATTGGATATTCTTTCCTGCTTTGTCAAAGATTAGTTAGCCATATGTTTGTGGGTCCATTTCTGGGCTCTCTATCCTGTCCTATTGATCTCTGTGTCTGTTTTTGTGCCAGTACACACTATTTATTAGGTTTCTCCAGAAAAACAGAGGCAATAGGATGTATATATAAGTATACATGGAAAGAGGTTCATTATAAGGAATTGGCTCACGTAATTATTGGGGCTGGTGTGTTTGAAATCTGCATTGTGGGCTGGCAGGCTGCAGAGCTGGGCTAGCCCATGCTGCAGTTATGGTCTACAGGAAGTTTGCAAGAGAATTCCCTCTTACTGGAGAAGTCAGTCTTTTTATTTTATCAGGTCGTAAACTGATTGGATGAGGCCTGCTCACATTCTGGAGAACAATGTATACTTCCCAAAGTTCACTGATTTAAATGTCAAGCTCAGTAAAAAAAATACTTTCCAAGTTGACACCTAAGTAACTATCATGCACCATATATTCACAAATGGCAAGGATTAGGATGGCCTACCTTCATACACAGCTGCATTAAAAGCTGAATTTTCTGTAAGAAGAATGACTTAAAAATCAAAGCATCAAGTATATAAAGTTGTGAATTTCCCCCCTTTCATCATTTCAGTGTCATTTTTTGAACATTTCAATTTCTAAGGATTTAAAATAATGGATAATAAAGTGGTAAGGACAATGGTGATGCTCACTCTCTATCCAATGACCATTTTGGTCTTTCTTCAGTTTCAAACAATCAAAAAAGAGATGTGGACCCAGGATATTAATATTCCATTCATAAATATGTTTTAACATTACTATTAATACTGACTTAAAATCAGGATAGTCAGCCTTCTATTAGCGGTTTAAAAATAGAAAAGAGATAAAACTAGTGCGGGCTTATAAGGATTGTATATGTGATGGTTTCATTTTAATCAAATGATTCTCTTTATCAAGAGGAAGGCTATATAACTCAGTAGTAGAGTTGTGAAATATATCTCATTTAGAAAAAAATATGCTAACTAACATGTAATATAAATTTCCTTGCTAATTACCTGTATTTCATCCAAAGCCCTTTCCCCAGCAGTTAATTTAATGAATTCCAAAGAGTCTTTCTTGTGTAATCCTGGTCATGTTTGCACTATAGACATCCTTGGGCAGTCGGAGCAGGAATGACAATGGGTTATGCAGATATTGTTCCTAAATTCAGAATATATGTCCTTTGCCTAGAAACGATATTGCATCACTCATATTTCTGTTAAACATTTGATCCATTTGTTGTTCTTTTATCTTAACTCCCATTGGATGAAAGCTTGTATTTGTGTTTGAATTTATTTGAACAAACCCTCAAATTTCACAGATGGAGACAGTATGTTGTATGCAACTTTTAAAGAGTGTAGCTCATATATTTTGAAGAGGAACATGAAATACTAGATGAGCATGGTTAAGCAAATGTAAAAATGTAAGTACCAATTTAAACTATTAAAATGTAGCTTTTCACTATTAATATTTTTCATCTTTTCCGTATTATCATTAAAAACCAACTCTTCCCTTTTATACATTTTTTTAAAATGCTTACCTGTTAGGATCATGTCTTTTTGTTTGTTTACATTAAATGCATACCAAGTACAATCTTGAATTACTCAATTGCAACTGGACTGTGCTGGTTTTCTCACATTCTATTTAGATCATTGAAGTGAGGAGTTCCAGAGGTCTGCTGGACTCCAAATAATTTGTTTTCCATTGGCTGTTAAGGCAGAAATTAAACGAGTTACTAGTATGTGAACTAGTTTCCCTCTGGAATTATGAGTCTGTGAAGGCATTGAAATTTGCAGCTTTAAATCACTTTAGAGTTGTCAATTAAACTTCATACTTCGGGGCAAACTGTAAATAGAATATAGCCTGTTAACAATTATTAGTATGATATCAATGCAAATTCAAGTATCAAAACAGTGAATGATAGTCTGCACCACAGTGTTGATACACAGTGTTGAATATATGACTTGTCTTTATCATCGTCTCCCAGAAAAATGAATGCATTATTGAACAACTTAATTAAAAACAAAACAAAAAGTAACACTGAGGGATTTTTTTTCTGTTTGGTTTTTAATTTCCAAAGTTCAAATATGCATATGTTTGTGTATGAGTGAGTAAACGTGTATTACATATACACATACACATTACTAAGGCTCGTTCTTAATTGATTGACTTGTTTCTACAGGGCAGAGTATATTGTCAATAAATTCAAGAGTTCAGTATTTATCAGGGTAATTAGCTTTACAGTTAAATAGCAATAGACTGACTGCCTTCACAATCAAAGAGAGACATTTTTGTTTTTTAAACTTTATCATAAAGCATGCATATGTAACTGGCTAGGACTTTATCCTATAGGTGTGGGGAATTATTGCATTTAAGCAGGTCCATTGAATATGGACCAAACTCTGCCCCCTCCGTAGAAGACATAAATCACATTAAACAGATATAATTATCACTTCCAAGCATAATTTCTAAGCAATCATGTTTGTGATTGTTGCTTAATATTGCCACATAAAATGTTCTGTAATATTCTCCGTCTTCTTCCTTCTCTGTCTTTTTTAATGGAAGGATATAACATCAACTCTGAACTGAGAAGTTCAGAAAAACTTATGCATTTTTTTAAAAAAAGTATTATTTTATATTCAATTTTAAAATCTTGTCATTAGAAAACCATAATTTAAAATTATTTTTTGAAGGTGTTGGCAAGGTGATGACATTCATTTTCAAAAGACTGAGCTCCAATCTTTCAGGGCAGTATGTGTGGGGTGTGCGTGTACGTGCATGGGCACAAACATATTTCTGACCTAAAACATCTGCCACGCTACAGGACTGGCCCTGAGTCTTGTTGGACTTCACCAGTATTCTGAGACCTTTGCAAATCTTGACTTCTGATAGACACAAAATGATATCAGAGCCCTAAACCCTGTACATACAGCAGTTTATGTCATCCAGCATTCCAGATAATTATCTCTCTAGCTACCTCTTTGGTTTCCATGTGAGAAAGTCAGCTTACCTGGCTAGGACCGAATACAAATATTATTAACAGGTCAAGTCGCATTGCAGTGCACTCTTGCTCTTTATCTATAATGCGGATCGTGTTATGGTTCTTATTGCCCCATGCCTTTTGAAAAGTTCAGTTATTTCAGAGATACTTTATGCAATTAGTTCTCAGTATCTCCTTAAAACCTTTCTGAACTACCTGGTTTGAAAGGCTATTGAGGACAAGGCAATGAAACGTGAGCAGAAATAGCTAGTTTTTATTTATGTTTTTATTTTCTCCCTCTGTATACCTGAAATGTCATCCAATTATCTCCTGCAACTATCTACAGAGTAGTTAGTCAACGTTATGATGCAGGTATTAGATAGTGATTGGTCTACTAGTTTGTGGAACCTTTACATACTCACAGAGCTCTTAATAAATTTAGAATGTGTTTAAATTTGATATTCTTATAAGCTTTTTGTATTTGCAGGGATCTTTGATAATTGCTGTTAAGTTTTTGATGTGTTTTATTATAGAAGCCAGAATAATTCTTGCTAAAAACAACATGTAGATAAATACTTTATTATTCTAGTAACGCCTCCAAGAATAAAGAAGATTTTCTAGGCATCTCCTGAAATAAATGTCTTTTTTGAAGATTGGAGGCTGCGAAGCTGCTAATGAGATATGGAAGGGGCATTTTTGTAAAAGTGACAAGTTATTTTAATCAAAAAGGTCATGCATGTCAGATAGCATTATTGTTTTTTGAAGTGGCTTTGACTCTGCCAAAGTCAGTGAGAATTAAGATTTCAATTATACATCACTAATGGCTGGGACAGAGGGTGAGCAAGGTAGAGGTTTAAAACCTAAGCATTGCTAAAACGTCATCTTGATTTACTGGTATCACAGCTAAGTACTCTGTAAATGCCAGAAGTTTATACCCTGTCACTAATGCCCAAGAGTAATACCATGTTAGAATTTCAAAACAGACAGCATCCTGCAATTCTCGGGCAGCAGAGTTAACTTCCAAACAAGATTTGAATACTAAAAGGAACATCATCTTTGAGAAAGAAGGGCTTTTGAATGGTCAAGTTGATTCTGTTTAATTATTTCGGGGATACTTGGGGGATTCTCATTCTCTATAGAACTCTGATTCCTCAGTGGATGTTCCTCATGCTGAATCAGGATCCAAGAAGAATAGAGTGAAAGAGAGATCCTGTGATTAAGTGGGGGTGTTCTATGCTTGTTTATTTTTATTTATTTATTTATTTTTGGTCTGCTTATCCTTCCCTTCATATTTCTGTTCATGTAAGCAGTGGATGCTAAATGAACAGGGTTAAGTCTTTTAAAATTTTTTTAAAATATTTATTTTTGAGAGAGAGAGACAGAAAGACATACAGACAGACAGAAAGGCAGACAGACCGAGATACAGAATCTGAAGCAGGCTCCAGGCTCTGAGCTGTCAGCACGAAGCCCGACATGGGACTTGAACTCATGAGCTGTGAGATCATGACCTGAGCTGAAGTCTGATGCTTAACTGACTGAGCCACCCAGGCGCCCCCAGTTCAGTCTTTAATGGTGAAGAACCCTTATCATATGAGTCTGATAATATGTATGCAAAATTTTTAACTTATGTAGACAGTTTAATCACTGCTAAAAGAATTATGTCATCTAATAGTGGGCATTATGGCTAGACCAGCATAGTTCCGATCATTTAGAGATCCTTTCTAACCAGGAGAAACAAAACATTTTCCAGGTGGTCTCATGTTCTTCTGCATGCGCCATAATGCTGAATTCTGGCTTAACATAGGGTCTTTGGTAAATGCAGACCTTCCTATTGGCCACTCTCTGGGCTCAGTTACTTTGATTCCATCAATATGGAAATTAAGCTTAATATTCTCAGGGAGGGAGAACAAATGTATTCTGCTGTACAGCCTGTGTGTTTTAGTTCATAATATACTTCTTTTATAGAACTTGGCTGGTGTTTCCTCTAACAGCAGAAGGACTAAAGTCACAGGAGGTTGAAATACTGTCTAGATCTACTTTATTGATAACAGAACACTAGGTATTGGATGGGCATGGAACCAGATGAAGAGGGTTAAGTCTAAAACACCATAATTTTCCTGATATGTATATATGTGTGGAGATGGGATGGAGAGGGAGAGAAGGAGAGAGGGAAGGAAAAGAAAGAAGAGAAGAATAGAGAGAGGGAGAGAGGGCAGGGGGAGTAAGAAATAGACCAAGCAGATATAGCAGAAGGTAGGGAGAAAGGATGTTTTGGCAGCCTATCAGTATGTCTTACTAGGTTAGTGTCTATTGAAGCTGGTCATTATCAGAGCAATCTAGGGGTGCCGATTAGAAATATGAGGAGCACTGGAACACTACAGTGCTGTTTGAAAGGTCATATTGAAACTGTATAACCCTTTTGATAAGCTTGAAATATTTCCTTTCAGTTGATCTATCAAAAATGTTATTGCCATGTGACCAAATTTTTTTTCTAGAAAAATTTTCAGGTTACTGTCTACCATGTAACCTGACATGTGCAGAGCTGTTGTTGGCTCTGATATGGGTGCTGGAGATGCAAAGATGTTGAAGAGCCAGGCCCTTGTCAACCTCAGGGGAATAGACACGTTAGGAATTCCTGGGCTATAAAATTGCATGCTTGCACTAATGTTATTTTTGTTACTTGCAGACTGCGAATACTATAATAGACTTAAATTTTTGCAGACATACGAAGAGGGTAGGGTTTCTTAATTCTGAAAGTGCCAAAGAAGGATTTATAAAGGTGACTTTTAGGTTGACTGTTAGAGATTTAACTATATAGATTTTAGATGAGAAGGGATCAGGTTATGATATTTCAATTTGTCAGTAGAGCATGAAGAAAGGTGGCAAGGATGCCAATTCCATGTCATGTGCCTCTGTGTGACCTTGGTATAGATGGGGGTAGAAAGGGGACTGGGTTTGGGGCTGCGTAAGATATAAAAGCCTAAGAATAGGATTTTAAGAGCCCATGTTAAGCTATAGAATCTGAATATGATTTATAAATAGTGGGACCCATTAAATATATTTTTAAACCAGAGGTGGTCATTACTGTAAAAGAAAGATACTATACAAGAATGGTAACTTTAATAGCAAGATAACAATTTTGAGAGATAAGAAAATGGTGGACAAGTGGCAAGAGACAAGTTGGAAAGCTACTGCAATAATTCAGTAAAAAAAAAAAAAAAATAGAAGTGCCTGACCAAGGGTCATCAGTGTGGAAATGTAATAGAAACAGTTTAACTCCAAAATTGAAAGAAACTCCCTCTCTCTCATTCTCCCTTTTACTCCCCCGCCTATTCTTCCCTTTTCTTTCTTTTTAAAAATTTGTCATGTATATATTGTTACTCAGTGCCTGCTCTGTGCCAGGCTGTGGGAGTATGGAGGGAATGGATCTAAGGTAATGTCAGAAGGTCTAGCTTGGTGAAGTAGTAGGGATGCCAATTATGACAGGGAACATTTTAGGAAAAGAAACAGCTTTGCAGCGGGGAATAAAATGACTTTGAATTTGAACAGATTGATTTGGACATACCTGTGGGACTTTCTTATTGAGATGTCCAGCAAAGAGCTGAAAGAGTTCCCTGACATTACTGTGGCTGTGTGCAATGAATGGTTCTCTGATAAGCCCAGGAACCCCTAGTACTAGGAAGAGACATGACTTGGCCAGATAGCCTTGAGCCAGGCATGTTAGATGGAACTCTGATGAGAGATTATTAGCAATCTTGAACAAAATGGAATACAATGTCTTTCCAACCATACAAGTCTGTAAGTCTGCAGATGCATATGAGACACACACACTTGGCTTCTTTTTAACCACAGCTAGTATCATAAGCATTATCACATCTGTTGACACTTTCCATATCACTCTTCATAACTTCTTAACCTCTAAAGTGAATGTCTTCACGACTAAAGATATTCTGATGCTCCCTATTTCCCCACAACCTACTCACTTCTAATCTATCTAATAAGCAGATATTCATGGTATTCGCTGCACCCTAAATGTCACTTGGTACTTCACATCCTCAACCAAATTAGGGTAAACAGTTGAGGATATATTTTCTATTCACAATATTTTTAGGATATTCTATCAATTAGAAGTTGAGAAATTTTATGCAATTGTTGATGATTTTTTTTGGTAAACTTGTCAGTGGTAAGAAATAAGGGTGAACCAATATTTTGTCAGAGACTCTCCACTCTTTAAGATTTAGGTTGATTATGATTATGATCTTGATTATGATTGTTCCTGGTACTCCTATTCCTTAGTTCCCTGTACTCAGATTTTTATGTATACATTATGGACTTTTAAGTCTTTGGCAAATGTGTGAAATGGTATGCTATTCATAACTTCAATATATGTATAAATACAATGCACATCTTACATAAGATTGTAACATATAGCACTGATCTACGCTGAAATATCAAAAAGAAAAAGTGATAATGGATCTAAAATCTTATTTTTAATTTGTACATGTACATCTGAAACTGCCTCCTACACAGAAACATTAATTTTAGATCCTGTGATGGTTTTCACTGGATGAGGTTTGGGCTAAGTGATGTACATGCGTAGGAAAGCTGTTACTACCATTCAGTTATCTCATGAACTTGATAGGTGAGATAAGACTTCAAATTTTGACCTGCAGAGCTAATCTGCACTGTTCAGTTCTCACAGTTTTCTGAAATGAATCAGTTTGGTCATTACTGAATGATTCATAGCAGTTGATACATGCATTAATTAATATAAATGGATTTTTTAAACAATAAAAGAAAATGATAAGAATTAACATTTAATAAATAAAATGAAAATGTATAAAAAATAAAATAATTGACACTATTGATGCAGGTATAAATTGGAATGAAAACTTGAGAAACGTTTTCAAAATTAAAATCTAAGTGATCCTTTTTTTGGACTCAGTGATCCCATCTAAAGGACTCTAAGTAAATAAATGTACAGGTGACCAAAATTGTGTACAAAGAGCTTGATTGCACCATAAGTTCCACTGGTAAAAGATTATATCAAGCTAATTAGTGAATATAGTAGAGTACAAGCAAGCAAAAGCATGGAATTCTATAAAGTTAAAGAATGAGTTAGATCTACATGTGGTGACCTGGAAAAGTTCATGACATCCTGTTAAATGAAAATAAGCAACGTATATGGATGCAGTCCCACTTATAAAATACATGCTTTCAGAGTCTGGAAAGATAAACAGTTGCACACCATGCTGTTAGCATTCTTTCATTCAATAAATGTTTTGTGACCCCCAATTATGCACTAGGCAACATGGTGGCAAAGAGATCTATGAAACACTTAGTAAAAATGGACTGTGATGGGTTATGATATGTTTGGTTTTAATTGAGGTTTCAAGGGTTACATGTGGGAGGGAATCTACTAGTTCACACATCTGGGAAGACATTCTTTAAAAATTGATGTTTAACTGAAACCAGAAAAGGAAGGGAGAATTAAGCAGGGAAAAAAAAAAAAAAACAAAACTAAGGTCAAGGAAATAATATCTAAGGAAGACTGTAAGCCAAAGTGATTTATATTTTTAAATTTTTTAATGTTTATTTATTTTTTAAGAAATGGAGAGACAGAGTGTGAGTGGGGAAGGGGCAGAGAGAGAGAGGGAGATACAGAATCTGAAGCAGGCTCCAGGCTCTAAGCTCTAAGCACAGAGCCTGATGTGGGGCTCAAACCCACCAGCCATGGGATCATGACCTGAGCTGAAGTCACACGCTTAACCGACTGAGCCACCCAGGCACCCCTGGAGTGATTTGATGTATTGAAGGAACTGAAATATATATAACTGAAATAGAATATAAGAGAGGTTTACCTTTGGGGTTGGCATTCTGAATGCACATTTATTTTCTATTTTATACATTTCTGTTTTTGTTAATGAAATTGTTCTCATTAAAACATAAATAAGAAATCAGCTAAAATTTTTCACAAAGAAAAAATGAGATACTTTAGTATATGTGCTGCCGAAGCGAGCACAGAAAAAATGAGATACTTTAAATAGAATACGGAAAAATAATAAAAGACAAAAGAAGTTGCAAGCAATTAAGTTGAATTCTGAAACCAAAGGATAATATATAATAAGGTGAATTGAAGGAGAGGAATACAGTGATTTTAGAAGATGAAGATACTTGTAATAGACTCAAATAGAAACATTAAATAAAGCAGCAGTGCAAATCTTTTAAAATTGGGCTCCTATTATAGAAAGACCCACAGGACTATTTGTATCAACATAGCTGTGAAACATTTAGCTGACCTTCCTTTCAACGATTCTTTTAAGGCCTCAGGTGTCCAAGTAGATATCTTGAGGCAAAAGCAGGACGTGTAGTCTATATTAGTTTTTTTTCCCCATTGTTACCAGTCCAGTTACATTTTCTGTAACTCCTAACAAAGGTACAAGCCAACTCTAGATCAGTGGCTTTAAACCTTGGCTTAATATTAGAATCACCAAGAGAGATTTAAAAAAAAAAAATGATGCTCAGGCCCACTTCAGGTCAATTAAGTCATTATCTCTGGCTTTGGGACCCAGGCAACAGATGGTTTTAATCCTCCCAGGTGGTTTTTTTGTGTGTGCAATTGAGACTGGAAATTCACTGTTATAGGAAGGTTTAGACTATTAACACCTTCAGTGTATAAACATAGTTTACCTAGCATCAAACGGAGGGGCAGCATCATTCAAATGAGTAAGTCTAAAGAACTGAGTGAGTCAAGGACACAATGAGGGGTCTCAAACTTCACTAACATGCTGGGTAGTGAGGTTGTTTGGGATGTGGCCATTTTGAAGGTGTTCTATGCTGAGTGAAGATGAAAATGGAGTCTTTACTGGAGAAACACTAGCTATAAAATATAAGAGAGATTTAAGGTTAAGATAATGTAGGAGCCAAGGGCAGGGCACCCCCAAATGTGTTACTTTGGCATAATGATTATTTTAAATAAAAGTTACTTAAGAAACAGCCAGTGCAAGGACCATCAGACCCTCCTCTGTCCCCCTAAAAGCAGGAAACAAATTTTCCCTATGAAAAATACCCTCACTATACTAAGAAGTAAAAAGATGTCCTGTCACCATAAATAGGGACTTTAAAGCTGAGAGAACTGTACAAACAAACCTTGTTACTTTTTTCTAATCACTACATCAGCCCAGATTCCACTTAGAATTCCTGTGAATTAAAGCTTCCAAACATTTGTTTTCTGTGTCCTGTGAATTCTTCATACATTTATTGTCTGTCTAAAATGTATAAAAACTGCCTGCCTGGGTTATCTTTTTAGGTCTTAGTTTCATAATTGGTGGGCCTTTATGTGCAGGTAATAAAACTGTTTTTTTTTCCCTCCTATTTATCTGTCTCATTTAAATTTAATTCTTAGTCCAGCTGGAAGACCTTGAATGGTAGAGATAAGGATTTTCCTTCCCTACAATAACATTAAATGTATTAAAGATAAACGTAAATTTCTTGGACTCTCAGTTTTCTAATCTATGAAATGAGGATGTACTTCATTCCAAAGTCATGGTAGTTAAATGAAAATGTAATAAGCATGGTGCATAGAGTATTTCACTTATAGTTCAGAAACTCAATAAACAGAATAAAAAAGGGAAGTAGAGAATCATGCCCTTTTATATCTCATTTGTCAAATGTATTATAGCTTCAATTCTTGGTTTCCATCAAGTAAGGTTTTTTTTTTTTTTTTCCATTTGAGTGGACACTGGTGGTCTTTTTGTTACAGTAATGAGCCCAAAACAGTAGTAAATAGACAATGTACGTATAATTTTGGACAGGTAGAGGGAGAGGTAGTATGCTTTTTGGCTTTTTGAAGATGTTCGAATGCCCCTAATGATCTGTTTGTGTAATACATATATATTAGTTTTCTTTCGCTATATAACAAATTACCACAAACTTAGTGCCTGTTAGAGGAGGTCATCAAGAATGCATGACTGCCAGTTGACCCTGGAGCTAAGACCTGGGCAATGGGACCTCTCTCTACCCTCTCTCCTGACTTTGGAATGTACATTCTGCTCACGGTTCCCACGTGGGAGATATTCCAGGGATGTAGCCTTGAAAGAGTAACATGCTGTTGAGCCCATCTGTACCACATATGTAGCTGAAACCAGTCAAGGCCTCTGTATAGATTTTTAAGATTCTGGCAGGCAGACATAGAAATCCACTCATCTTGTGGCCACCCAAGACAAGTCTCATGTGGAAGTTTTCTTGCTTACTAAACCTGCCATCTGCTAATCTGGAGTGTTCTGCGTTTTTCTTTGGTCTCTCCTTGCCCTCTGAGTATGGCAAGTTTGCAAACCACCAATGCTTTAAAACACCTGTTCTTTAGCTCAGTTCTGTAGGTAAGAAGATTAGCCCGATGAGACTGGTTTTTCAACTCAGAGTCTCACAAAGCTAAAAAAATAGGATCAGCTGGGCTGCATTATCATCTGAACTCAGATCCTTTTCCAAGTTCCACGTGATTGTGGCAGAGTCCAATTTCTGGCAATTACAGGGCTGAAGAGTTTTATCTCCTTTCTGGCTTTTAGTCAGAGTTCCTCTCATATTTTAGAGACATCCTGCATTCATTGTCCAGTGGCCCCCTCTGTCATCACAGCCAGTGACAGTGAAATTTCCTCTTACTCAAATTTCTGACTTTCTCTTTTTCCTCTGAGGTCTCCATCTAGAGTTAAGGGGCTCATGTGTTTGGGTACACCCACTGACGAGACTCATGCTTTATTTTAAATATATATTTTTAAAGTTTTATTTATTTTGAGATAGAGAACACTAGTGGGGGGGGGCAGAGAGAGAGGGAGAGAGAATCCCAAGCAGGCTCCACACTGTCAGTACAGACCCTGGTGTGGGGCTTGAACTTGTGAACTGTGAGATCATGACCTGAGCCAAAGCTGGATGTTTAATCGACCTAGCCACCCAGGTGCCCCGAGACTCATGCTTTCTTAAAGTCAGTGGGACCAATAACCTAGTTACAGGAATAAGAGTCCATCTATTCACAGGTGTCTTTCATACCAAAGATAGAGATGATTATACAAGGGTGTGGGTCATTGAGTATCACTGTAGAAGGCTGCATACCAGCTCATTGAAGGAGAGTGAATGAGGGGTGCCTGGGTGGCTTGATGGATTAAGCGTCAGGTTTTTGATCTTGGCTCAGGTTGATGTTCTCACGGTTTGTGAGATGAACATGCGTCGGGGTTTGTGAGATGAACATGCGTCGGGCTCTGCTCTGACAACACAGAACCTGCTTGGGATTCTCTTTCCCTCTCTTCACCTCTCTCACCCCCTCTCTCAAAATAAATAAACATTTTTAAAAAAAGGAGTGAGTGGACTGTGTAATATATTAAGCTGACTTTAAAGCAAGGAATGAGAAATCTGCCACTACTTTGTTTCATCAGTGAGCATCACTTTTTATTTGATATGGTGTATAAATAAGCCTTGCTTTAATTCCTACATGGAAAATAGGGGGGGGGGGGAGCATAGAAAGATATTAATTCATGAATTAAAAATATAAGCTGTTTTCATTATGATTTCAGTGCCTAGCAAAGGCTATACAGGCTCTTATTTCTTAGTTATTTCTTTCCTTTTCATTCTTAATAAAATTTCTCATACAAATTAATCTCATGACAAAAAATATAATAAAAATATATATACATAATATATATATATTACATAATATACACACATACATATATATACATACATATGTATGTATACATATATATGTATGTGTTTTATGTATTTATGTATGTATGTATATATGTATGTATGTATGTATGTATGTATGTATTTATTTATTTAAACACCCTAAAGGAGCTACATTCAACAAATAAAAATTAACACATATTTTTGGGGGGTTTTGGAGGTTGTGTTTTTGATACAAGAAACCAAGCATAGTTTGGTGGTACTCTTGGCTATATTGAGTGTGACTGGTTGTGTGAGTTCTATGGACTTAACCACAGAACAAGGAAAGCCTCAGCTTGCAAGCCTCCTCAAGCTGGAAAACTGCTCAACACTTGCTTTAAGTACTTGGCTGCTTTCTTAATTCCCTGTAACTCTTTAAGAAATGGTGTCCGTAGCCAGGAAATGTTTAGGTTTGAGCTAAGTTTCTATTTCTCAGAACCCAACTAAGGACATAAATCTTCTGGTTGTTTTCCAGAAATTAAAAATGAATGGATTAATGAGTATTACTAATAATGCTTTGCCTTGTTTGGTTAATACAATTTGTTGAGGAAAATAAAAAAAATCCTGTCATTCTTTGGTAGATTTCTACATAATTTGTTAAACTGAATAGATTGCCGTAGATATTTGAATCATTAAGGATGTATATTTGTGTGTTTGTGTGTGTATAAGTGTGTGTGAGTGTGTTTAGTTGCTGATAATAAGAAGAAAAAGTCTTATGGGATTTATTTCTTTTAAAGTTATTTGATTCATATTTACGATGTGCTCTATTTTTTACTTGTATACTTTTAGGAAACTGGAACATATCTAAATGCAATATAAATGGCCATCATACTATTGTGTAGTAGACTTTAAATTGGAGTGTGCATATCCTTGGGGTTATATGAGGACGTCCCACTGGTATGTGGACTCCATGCTTTGAGGATACAAAAAAAGAAATGATAAAGACCATTTGGCTGTTTGGTTGTAGTACTGATAGATAAAATGGCTCTGATATACTGGGTAACAAATTCGTTTGCAAGTCAGGTCGTTTATAATTCTCTACTTTAAACAAAGTTGCAGTAGGGCCTAATAGAGTTGTCAGCCAATATGTGATTAAAATAATTTTTGATGAAAGATTACTGACTTTTGACATATAACTTAGGAGTTTGAAGAATTGAGTGACATTGCTATAATAGAAGGAATTTCTTCCATTTTCGTCTGTTTATTTACATGAGCAAAATCTCAAGTTACAGTAATAGAAACAAAACAAACTAAAAAAGGTTGAAGAAAATTAATGCTGGGCCCTGTTTCCTTTTATAACTAAGTAATAGTCACCCATGGCATACATGAAATAAATGGGGAAAAAAAAAGTCAACTCTATCCATCTTATTAAGAAATTAATTTCTAGTAATTGGTATTTATTTAATGCTATTTATTCATCACAATTTTAAGTAGATTTGATTTGGTCATTGTGTTTTTTCAAATAATTTTGATTATAACTCAATCCAGAAGAAACTTTTTTTTTCCCGCACTTGGAGTCACATGGTCATCAGGAATTTTTTAAGTCAGTTTGGCATACATATTTTTGTTGTAGAACAATATGATCAATAAAAATACTTTAGATCATAAAAAAATATTACATTAGAATAAAATCCAGTGGGGTTGGAAATATGAGTTCAAAAAGAAATAAGAATGAAGTAAAATGTTCAGTTGTAAATAAGATCCTGCTCATGTAGTTGTCTTTAGTAGTTAGATGACTCTAGATTCATTGAAAGAAGTATGTTTTATTTCAAAACACCAATATTTTGAATATGCTACAACTTTATTACATCTAGCATGAAACAAATTAAATGTCCACCTCAAGATATGGAGGGGTACATATTTCTGTAAAATTATTTAGAAGGGTACATTAAGTTTGAAGATTTTCGTTGTTGTGGAAAGGACTATCCTTGTGACAGACAGCTGGCTTTCTCAGTGTTGCAGTAGGGGGTTTAGTATAGGGGCCCAGGTCTCAGCTCGTTCTAACATTCACATTAACCCTCTTTTCTCTGAACTCCTGAAGCCCTCATTAATCCTTCTAAACATTTGATGTTTTTTACATGTCTGATGTTGTTGACTCAAAGTTTTGGTCATATGTTAGATTGGATCTTGGCTGTACTTTAGATAAGCTCTTAACATACCATCCATTCAATGGATGGTTTGAATGAAATAACTAGTTGGATTTCAAATAGGAAAATGTTTTGAAAAACAATAGTAAAATGTTTCATTAAATGCAAGTACAGTGTCTTCCAAGTCATCAATTTAATGGTAATATCCAGAATGCTTCATATAAACACATATGGTATGTTTTGGTAACAATGAAAATACATGGTACGGATAGTAATAAAGAAATGAAGCAAAGTTAATATTTCTTAAATAAATGAAAGATGATTTTGAGCCTGTTTATATCTTAGGAATGTTAATTTGTTTAATTCAGTTTAAAACTCTACAATTATAATTTTCATTAACAGATGCTTCATGAGTACCTAAATACTTTCTTTCCATGTTTGCTGAAGGGTTCTTCACTTTAGAACTAGTCCTGCCATTTGAAGTCCATGACCTAGAGATGGCATGTGAGGTCATAGGCAGGCATGAGATGGAGTAGGCAGAGAGTGCAGTAGACAGAAGTAATGTCTTCAGATATTTAAAAATGTTGGGGAAGGAGAAGATGGGTTGGAAGGATCCTGAGAAGGATAGTTAAAGAAGAAAGCCTGGAGCATGTGGAGATTCCAAAGCAATAGGAGGAGACACTGCCATGTGATGCTTAGCAATTAAGTGAAATGAGGAATGAAATGTCCACTGGAATTTTTTTTTAACTTAAAATATATCCAGGGACATAAAATTTAAAGGGAGAGGAAAAATTCTCATTTTCCATAAGATAGACTTAAAACTTGGAGGTGATATTTTGTGGTTAGTTATGTTCCTTTATATGCTTTATTAGTGAGGAAAAAAATGAGAAAAAGATCTTTTTTTAAAAATGGTTTCTAGTATGAGTAGTGGAGACAAAGGTGTGGAAGATAGTGGGGTAGGGAAGAGGTTGAGATCTTCTCCACTGATCTCAATTCTACATTCTTTTTTGTTTTCTTCTCTCTTCTCCCAAGGGAAAGAATGATGTACATGAGAGGGAAGGCAAAACATATCTCCCATAGGCAAAAGAACAATACTTCTGTATCCTAATAGGAAGAAGGAATGGATAATACTATAGTGTAGGTAATAATGTACTACTGGAAGAAGGAAGTTTCCTCTCTTTTCTTAGGACAATGGATAGTTCTCTTATGAAGTATGAAAGAACTTCTGAAAATGAAAGAGGGGTGTTTCCAAGACGTCAGATGTTGAAAACAATAGAAAAAAAATGTAAAACATCTGAGGGGAGTGGAATAATTAATTGATTAGGGAACACAGTAGAGTTATTGGACTCAATGGATGGCAATATTAAAATATTGATCAAGAATTTTGGGTTGATAAAATATTGACTCCTTCTTGAGGAAAAAGTAAAGTAATACAAACCCATATACTAATCAATCAAATTGAAACATATTATTGAGTTTAAGACATGGAATATGATTATTTGAAGACAAAATAGAAACTTATGAAAAGCTACATAACAGAAAACACATGGATTGCCTTTATGAACAGAAATCACTTAATGCAGATCAACCATGAAACATTTAGTGGCAGGCAAGTCTGAGACTGGAAGAAACAAAGCTGGCATGACCCTATTAGACTAAGTCAACTGACTAAAGAAGGTGATCTTTATGAGTGGGAGCTAAGTGGCATTACTTCTAGCTATGTTCACAGTCTCTTGTTTTTACTCTATTCCCTTGTAGGATCTTTGCCTCTAAAATAAGCTACATAACAAAACTATCATGAGCCCATAATCTTTGTCCTGCTAACAGGGTTTGAAGTCCAGCTTTACTGGTTACTAGTTCTGAGGAACCAGACAAAGAGCATACATTCTCTAAGTCTTTTTTCCCCATCTGGTGAAACAGGGATAATAATGCACCTATCTGTGTTGTGAGGATCAAATAGTATAAATTACGTAATAAGCTTGGCACACCCTGTGGCATATAAAAACTCAATCGTTGTACATATTTATTAACTTTATTAGTCGAGGTTTTAAGGCACAAAAGTATTCATACCTATTTCTGCCATCATTTTCTGTCATTGTTATACTGTGCTAATTAATCTAATTCACTTCATTATAAAAAGTGGTAATATAATTAGAATATGAAACTCATTTTGATTATAGTTATAAGGGAATCAGTATGGTGACAGCTATTCAGTTCAGCAGTCTGACCAGCATTAGATGAAAATCAGCAGTAAACTATCAATCTTAAAAATGTATAACAGTGAGAGGTGCCTGGGTGGCTCAGTCAGTTAAATGTCCGACTCATGATTTTGACTCAGGTCATGATCTCAGGGTCATGGGATTGAGTCCTGCGTCGAGCTCCGGGGCTCTGTGCTGTCAGCAGAGACTGCTTGGGATTTTATTTCTCCTCCTCTCTGCCTGTCCCCTCCTTGCATGTGTTCTTTCTCTCCCTGTCTCCCCCCGTCAACATAAATAAACTTTAAAAAATTATAAAAGTTAATATTTAATGTTCTTTAATATTTTGAAAAGGCCATATATATATATATATATATATATATATATATATATATATATATATATGTCTTTCACTGACATCCAATCTGCTTACTTAAGTATCCTTAAATAAAACCTTTAAAGGTTGACTCTTGCTGTTGACAATATCAATGCTCCTGATTAAATGAAAGCCAAATAGGTAGTTATTTTGACAATCAGTGCCTCTAGAGTGATCCATATCCAGTATGCATTCTCCCCAGAGTTACATTGCTTGTAAATTTTATTTATGATTCATATAAGGTTTTATATTCCAATATTTTTCCAAAGGACATCCTTTATGTTCATGTGCCTGCCCTCAGTTATACTGCTAAGTGTCCATTTTGTATTAAGGATCACACTGAAAGTAATTCTTGTGATATTTCTGAATTATGAAAGAATTTCATTCCTTTTCCAATAGAGCTGTGCAGCGGTTGAAATGTATTATAGCTGTGCAGTAAGCTAATTTTAGTGAAAGTTATAATTTGGGTGACCTTCCATGGTATTGAAATGGCTAATAAAACTTACTTTGTCTTGGCCAGGTGGAGAGTTTAGATACAGAGCCCGATTACCCACAGTCCTCCTCTGCTACTTCCTCAGAGACTTCAGATTGTTGGAGAGTTTTCTGTTGAAACTAGAATGCTTGTTCTTGGGCAAGAGTGGCATTAAATTTGGTTGTTCTGCCCAGAGGGCTCCCTGAAATAAACCTCAGTTTGGAGAAGGAAGAGGGACAAAGACACCAAAGATAGATGTCTAGTCTATGTATCTATCTATTGATTGTATATATATATATACATATATATATATATATATATATTTTTTTTTTTTTCTTCAGCTTCTCAAGGCACATCCACCAACCTGCTCAACATACCTCTGGGGACTGAGAATAGTGCTTAGAAAGGATGTTTTGTTTTTGTTTGTTTTAAAAATCAATTTGATCCTAAACTTCCTCAAATATTTACTATAGTGTGTGGAAGGGAAGAATTCTTTTTCCTCTCCATTTTGCCTTGGGGAGGAAACACTTCTATGCTTTCTCTAGCTCAAAAAGGAGTGGAAGATTAGAGTGTCTGATCTAGACATAATTACCACTTTATTGTAGGTCATGCTCAGTTGCTCTGTAAGCAAATAGTAAGGCTCAGGACACTTTCCCCAGAGGTCAGTAAGCTCTCCACTTAAACTGGGGAGAAAAACATAGTCCAGTTACAACAGTCACCCTCTTGTGTCCTTCCCCACTGTCCTCCAATAGGCTGCAACCAAATGAGTCCCTGATGATCTCCCTTCATATAAAAGAGCCAAACCTTTTACCAAGGTGTGTCCTATATGTTCCTGTTGTAAAACCAGTTAACTGTTAGTCTGCTTTTTAATAACAAGGTCCTAAGAAACCTTACACTTTGTTTTGTATTTTGACATATTTGTGCAAGAGCTAAATGTTATGCGTACTTTCTGAGGTGTAAATCAAGCATAAGGAAGGATCAACTTAATAGAACTCAAATACTGTTTTTTTTTTTTTAAGGTCTCTAAATAAAATGTACAAGATGCAGAAGGGAATTTGGTGAGTTCTGTTAACATTTGGTGAATGTTTACCATGTGCAGATCCTATTGGCAAGGCTGGGAACCCAAATGAAAAAAGACAAGAATCCTGTCCTCAAGGACCTCACATTCCCCTGGGGGAGATGAATTCAAGAGATTTAGCAAATGGCATGATGGAGGTAGGCATCATAGCCACCAAGGAGGAGGGGGAGCCAACCAGGTGACAAAGGGTGACAGGGAACTTCTAAGCAAAATCTTTGGAAATGGGAGAGAATAACAGAGAACTTGGCCTTTAGAAGCAGACAGAATCCCTCCTCCACAACTGAACTGTGTGAACTAGTTTCCTGATGAGTAACAAAAAAAAAAAAAAAAAAAAAAAAGTTATTTCTTGTCTATGTAAGGGATTTCCTGAGGGATAAATCAAATAATTTATGTAAGGCACCAAGCATGGTAGGCAGAATTGCTCAAAAACAGTAAATTCTCTTTCAGCCCCTTTCACTAGCCCCTTAATACTGAAATCAATATTTTAAAGATGATGCAATTTAAATATGATCAGAAATTAATGAGTAGTCAGATGAATTGGCCCTTTTGATGTAATCAGCTCCATCAGATAATAGTCCAAAATAGCCATCTTTGCTGTAAAGGCATTAAAACATTGCTAACTTTGTTTTTGTAAATTTACAGAAATATTTTATTCATAATCCTCAACAATTTTCTTGGTAGATGCTTTAATAGTTACTAAAAATCCACAGATGGGTTATTTAAAAAAAAATTGGAAGTTTCTGCTATAAACTGTTGACTGAGTGTACATTGTATCTCTGCCATTCATTATTATTGTCATGCTTGTTGGTATTTTAACAAAGCTCTCATAAAATCTATGGAGTCAAGTACCAAACATACTCAGATGAATTTATTTGATTTTTTTCAGGAAACTAGTTTGTAATCTTGGTAAATGGGAAAGTTTCACTTTTCATTACATTCTTCATGAATCAGTGAGATCTAGGTATAAAATCTGTAAAAGCTTGTATCTTGAGCATATTTGAAGCAACAAAAGGGTGTGTAGAAGGGAAAACAATATACTATAGAAGCCTTTTATTAAATGTTCACTTATTTTTTTTTAAATGCCTATTTATTTTTGAGAGAGAGAGAAAGAGACTGAACACAAGCGGGGGAAGGGTGGAGAAGGAGGGAGACACAGAATCCCAAGCAGGCTCCAGGCTCTGAGCTGTCAGCACAGAGCCCAACGTGGGGCTCAAACTGAAGAGCTGTAAGATCAAGACCTGAGCCGAAGTCGGACGCCCAACTGGCTGAGCCCAGGCGCCCCTAAGTTTCCAGTTATTTTTAATCCATCCTTTCTCCTTCCTATTTTCCTTTCTTCCTTTTATTCCCCTTTCTTACTTGCATTGATTTGTACCTTTTTTATAGTGAGAAATAGAATAAATCTCAGGTCTATGTGGGCAAATGGCAAACAAAACTATTTTTCTCTTAATTCTTCTTATTAAGGCCCTCTGGACTTGTTCCCATTAATGTTTACTGCTTACTTTTTTTTTTTTTTTTATTTTTTTAGAGAGAGAGAATGTGAGCACATGCATGCATAGGGAAGGGGCAGAGGGAAAGGGAGAGAGAATCTCAAGCAGGCTCCAGGTCCAGTGGAGAGCCCATAGAGCCTGATGTGGGGCTTGATCTCCCAGCTGTGAGATCATGACCTGAGCTGCAACCAAGACTCAGACATTTACCAGACTGAGCTGCCCAGACATTCCTGCCATTGTACCCTTAAATTGCAGGTTATTTTCTATTCAAGAAAGTGGTATTCTTGGTAACTAGTGTTTAGTTTCCAGCTAATAAGTTTGTAGTATCTCAATATTAATGTCTAAAGAAAAACAAACTATTTTCCAACTTGGATGTTTAAAGGTTGAAAGTAACATTTTATGAAAGAATTTCAAATTATCTACTGGTGAAATCTTAAATATAATCTTTTCCAGATTTCAGTGATACATGCCTTGGCCTTATTTATCTGAGATGTCTGAAAATTCCTTGCTTTTACTGACATAGATTATAAATTGTTTCTCATTAAATCCCTTTAAATCCAGACTCCTTCATTATTTGAGATTAGAAAATGTAGGAAATTTCTTAGAAAGTATAACTTGTCAAATTTTGAAACTCTTTGTTTCTTAAAAGAAATTTATTCTGATTAAGAAGCCATTTGAGCTTTATTTCAGCACATGAGTACTTTGACAGATAATTTTACCTTACTAAAATGGTAAAATACAATTATTCTATGTATGAACAGAAACAGAGCATTTTAGTTGTGAATACATTTTGGTACCATCATTTGAAAGAGTTATTTAGAAAGAGTTATTTAGAAATTTTGTTCCAAATTTATGTATTTTTTTCCTTAAAAAGATATTGGAGATTTGCTATAATTGAACTGTGCATATCTGATCCATAGCAACTGTCAGCTTACAGCAACCATTTTGTCAACTATTAACATAATGCATGATCAGAAAATAATCATATTAAGGCACTTAAATAAGATGCTATTTATTTTAGGCTGACGTGTTTTGTAATAAGTAAATAGCTTTCCTAGATACCATGCATTAAATAAAATCTATTTCAAGCATTTTCTCCTGTGATATTCCTGTGACTGTTCTCTATAAACATGGCCAAATGGAACTAGCCTATAAAACATATTTCATCTAATTCATTGCTACCCATTTATAGCTGTACCATGTGGTAGGAATCCAGAAACATCAGGTCTGCTGTTCTTGTAACATTCAAGTGGCCTCCAGGTGATAGGCATAGCCAACTGTCTTGGCTAAGTGTCAGTTCACAATGGTCTTATCAACCAGCCCCTCTTAGCAAATTACATTGAGGCAGTGAATGATCTTATGTAGAACAAGAAAGGATTTTGCAAAGTGGATACTAAGTTCTTCTGTGAACCAGGATGTGTCACTAGCTGGAGTCTATTGTTCTTTGTTGAAGCAGTTTGTTTTTTTGGCCCCTCTAGGTTTTCTTTTCCAATGGAATGATGCCAGTTGTGTGTAGATCTAGTCCCGGTTCCTTCCACATTCCACACCATATGCAAATTTCTTTGTCTCTTGCTATTTATATTTTTATCAAACACATTGTATGTTAATTAGAGCTGTAGGTTTTGCTTCTTAGTGACTCGAATTTGTTTGGCTTTGGCTCATTATAACAAAGATGGGGGGGGCAATCTACCAAAAAATATGTTGGTATCAACAGATTATTTAATATGAGTGTCTCAGTTTTACATTTTCCTTTTATGTAGAAGAAATGCCCCAAGAGAATAATAGGTATCTATGTATTCTTACAGAGCATCTTCATGTACGATATTACATACTAAAGATTAATATGAATATGTAGGCAATGTCAAATGAGACAAAGGAAAATATGAATTATTTGGGGTGAAGTTTGGCTCTTGACCATTTGGTTCTCTAGAACAACTAGAATTGGAGAAAGCTATTCTGTGTTAGATGCTTCACAATGAAAATCCTGGGGGGAGAAACGGAAATCTCAACAACTTCAAAATTAGAGGCAAATCTAGACCCTGAAATCAAAATGTATCTAGTAAAATCAGCATCAGAATAACCTGGTTAAAGCTGCATTGAGGAAGCAATGTGGGAAGTTCCACAGAATTATCATGGGTCAGACTAGTAAACTGAAGGTTAATTCTTACGGGATCCTGGCAATGACATCTATTGGAAAGTATTTAATTTTTTTTAATGTTTGTTTGTTTCTGAGAGGGAGACAAAGAGATAGAGTACGAACAGGGGAGGGACAGGGAGAGAGAGAGAGGGAGACACCAAATCTGAAGCAGGCTCCATCCAGGCTCTGAGCTGTCAGCACAGAGTCTGACATGGGGCCCGAACTCACGAACTGCGAGATCATGACCTGAGCCACCCAGAGGCCCCTGGAAAGTATTATAAAGAGTCATGGTCAAATTAGACAGTTCTTGTCTTTGAGGACTATATAGTCAAATATGCATCAAACATGTGAACATCTTTCTACCACATTTTATAATCAGGGCTATAACAATGGTAACAGGTATTATTCCTAAATAAAGGCAGTCTTAAAAAGTTTGGTCATCCCTGGCCTAAACCCTAAGTCCTTTTTGAATGACCCTTGCTCCTGTTGGTTTGAGGTGATACCAGATTGTTTCCTGAACTCCATGGTGGTTCCAGAATCAGACTATGTTTTGGTAAGGTTGATGACATCAAAAAACTAAAATGAATGCTCTACAATTTATGTTAAGTTTGCTTTTAGTTTACATTTTTAAAAACTAAATGCTACCAATTTTTTGACACAGTCTTCATTATTTAAGACTTTATAGCTTTCATTTTATTTCAATAAACTTAAGCATTTGCCTTTTGTGTTGTTGTTATGAGCTGGGCATAGGCTCCTAAAGTAAATAGTTCATTAATTTTTATGTCAGCCTTGATGCTATTTACATGCATACAAATGAAACTAAACTACCCCAGGGAACTTGTAGAGGGTTGGTTTCAAATCCATGAATTAATGCAAATGGTAAGGTTACATCATTTGGGTATAAGCTATAGGCTTTGGAGAATGGAGAACAAGCAATCAAGGTAAAATAGCCCTAGTGCTTGCATTATTTATGAAAATGAGATCCTGGCATTTCTATTAGAAGGTGCTATTACAGCAGACAGTGTTACCTATTTGTTCAGGTGCACTATAAAGGACAGCATGTGTCTAGGACCAGCCTGGCATGTGGGCAGAAAAACACTTCTGCTTCATCTCTATTCAGAGGAAATCCACAGGGCTTCCGTTTGACCCTCTGTATTTCTAATGTTTGTTGCTACCATAACCGAAATCTGTCCAGGTTGAGAGCACTCATATTTCATCCCTTCTAAGGTGTCATCAATTCAGAGATGCATTTATGTTCAGTATACCACTATGAAAGGAAAAAGACTTCCAATTAAAGTACGACTTGTTGTAAACTGAAGGCTCATCCCAATTTCGACGATGTTAAAATGTGAAAAGTAGTCACCTTAGAGTTGTTGAAACACAGTACTGCTTTTATTTTATCAAGAGTGCTTACTAGCTTAAGGTAATGCTTAAACATTGCTTCCAGAGGGTTGTCTCTCTTAGACACAGACTTTACTTGTGGGAAACGGGAGGCCAGAGACTGTATCTCTCCCATTAGCACATTAGAGAAATGTGGGCATGTTAGAGCTTCACCTGGTGGGATGCTTGAAATTTCTGCCTCTGTGTCTGTGTCTGCCTATATTTAATTGCTGCCAGTGACTTTTAAGTATGATTCAAATGGATCTATCAGCATTTCAGTAGTGTTTCACATACTATTTTATTAATATAATTCTTTAATTCTAAATTTCTTTAAAATACACTGTGCAGACATTCTTAGTAGAATGCCATCATAAGATTTCTAGGAACCTGGTTAGTAAACAAAACAAGCAAAAACCCTGATGTCCTTAACATCTCCTATTTCAAAAAGCTACTTTCTGAGCAACATCAAAGTGGTAACTGATGGCTTGGTAAGGACAGAATAATAAGGAATACTTCTCTATCCTTAAGAGACACAATTTCAATTGTTGCTACACGTACATCTACTTTGTTAATTAAAGCAAAAAGTCCACAGACAAAATGTAGTGCCCAGAACTTGAATTTTAATAAATGCAAATGAGCCAAAAGTGAGAATAATCAACTGAAGTTCCAGGAGAGAATATTTGTCTTGTATTTACCTTGGAATTCATCAGCTTTTACTCGGCTGCAACAAAAGCCTCAGGAGTGAAGATAAAAAGAATGAGATTATTCCAGAAATTTGGCAACTACCAAATCTACTCTGTAAATGCTTCAGATTTTAGTGTGGGGAACAATTTAAATTCCATGAAGCCAGATGAAGAAAGAAGACAGCCTCATCATCTCTTTTCCTTTTTACTTCAACTCCATAGATACTGTCTGTTCCCCCATGTGTCTAGGAATCTGGGTTCTTAAGTTATCTCCTAAAGAATACTCTGTAGGATTTATAGCTTTTAAGACAGTAAACATGTTATTATCACTGGGTGATGGGTTTTGCATCTTTTTTAACCCAAACACCTTTAAACCGCCAAGAGGCCTTTTGGTTTGTTTTTGTCTTTGGTGTTTTGTTTTGTTTTGTTTTGTTTTGTTTTGTTTTGTTTTGTTTTTACATTGGCAGGCTAAATTGTGTTATTAGTTGTTTTGTTGTTCATTAGGAAAGGAGTGCCGACTCATACAAAGAAGACCATACAATTATCATCAGTGGCATTGCTATGAAGTGTCCCTTCTCATTATAGTGTGATTCCTTGGGTAATTGTCTCTCTGCTCTAGTACACTCCAAAATCCATACACTGCTTATTTATCATTGAAGTAAACACTGAATCACAGGTACCGAGTACAAAGCCTGGCACAAAGTAGATGTTCAGAATATTAAAATAGCCCATGACTTACTTTCAATAGCAGTAGCATGTGATAAAACTTCTTTTCAGAATGATCTGGACCAGGCCAGATTGGAGATGCCATCTAGTGATGCTGAGAAACTTCCATTATAATCCTTTTTTGTTTGTTTGTTTCTGTTGGAGTAACTTTGTTTTACAAATTTTATTTTTCCTTCATTTCCACTTAAGGGAATGGCTTTTGAATGTCTATTAGAAATTAGCCTGTTTAAAAAACTATTCAATTTTGATAACTGTGACTGACCAAAGCTATATCTACATAGAGAAAGTAAAAAACGAGATGACCAATTTTGTTGTAGATCTGAGCTAGTGAGATCAACTCCATGAAATGAAGTTATTCAGAACTATGAAGGTCAAGATTTAACTCATTTTCATACAGAGACTTTCAAGAATAGCAAATAGGAAAAAAGTAATATATTATTTCTTAAATTGACATCTGCCCACATAGCAGAATCTCATACGCTGCTTTTCATTCAGATATCTTGTTTCTCTAAAAAATAATGAATCAATGTATTTTCTAAAAATATGCCATTAATGTTCTAACTAAATATATATAGACAAATGCATAGGGGTATCAGCACTTAAATTCTCATTAGCTTCCTAAAGACCTAAATTGACAGATTTTTAAGGGTTTGTTGCTTAGAATGGTAAACAATGAATTCTACACATAGAAATCAAGTGAATTTTAAAAGAAATAAGTAGTATAAATCAGTATCTGTATCACTTTCTATTTTTTTAACATTTGTTTTTGAGAGAAAGAAAGCACGCGGGGGGGGGGTCAGAGGGAGAGGGAGACAGAGAATGGGAAGCGGGCTCTGTGCTGACAGCAGACAGCCCTATGGGGGGTTTGAACTCATGAACCGTGAGATTATGACCTGACCCAAAGTCGGATGCTTAACTGAGCCACCCAGGCTCCTCTATATCACTTTCTAAACAGAATATGTAAGATGCTAGGTGCCAGTTATATTACATATGTGAACATAAATGAACATCTCAAATAAGGGTTACTCAAAGGAAAAAATATTATTTGTCATATATTGTGATCATGTTGGTATTTCTCCATTGAATCATAATTGCTGTTAGTTTGAATATAATTTTGTGCAGTTTATTCATTCAACATTTATTGAACCTGAGGGTTGCATCTGAGCACTACACAAAAGTGATATAGTGACAAATTCACGCTTGAAAGATACTAGTTAAAAAAGGGTATATCTTCAGATTTTATTTCCAGAAAAGTTAATATAGAACAATAATCAAGTTCTCTTTATCATTACTGTTGGAGGCAGAATGTGGGGGGAAACACCTTTTGGGGCACCCTCTGAATTAGTGTTCCAGGCCATCCTAGGCCTGAATATTATGGACATCCTGAGACTGTAATATGATTGGGGATAGAGGACAAACACTAAAACAATGGGATAATTTGAGTCAAATGGATAGTCTATAAAGACAGAGAGAGCTTTGTGTTGGTACTAGATCACTGAAGAAATTATAAGTAACCAAGTCTTCCTATTTGTTTAATTTATTCTATCTGCCCCTTTTATTTTTCCTAATACCCACCTAATTAACACTTTTATTTTTTTCCTGAATTATTTTTAAAAAAGTATTATCCTAACCCATAGTTCACCCTGTGTGTCCTTACCAAAATATTCTCCCATAAATCTGCTTTGGCCCTGGAGCACAAGCTCTGCCTGCCTTAGTCTGACATTTAAGGTAGTTTAAAATCTGGCCTGGCTACAGTATTCCTTCTCATTTACCTTTGCTCCCTCCAGAAGAAATTGCTAAACTTCTTTTCTGCTTATTGCAAGAAGAATGAGAAGAGCAGTTGCGAAAACAATTTAGTGAGAGAGAATTGGCAACCCTTGCTGTATTATACTGTATTTGAATTTGCAGATCCACTGAGAATGAGAAGGGGCTTCATATGGATTATAAATAGATTTTGGCAGGGTTGGAACTGCCCACACTGTGTTCTAAGCTTTGAGCAAAGTTCTGCCGGCTTGCTGAACCAGCTTAAGCTCTGACGTAAGTTATAAAGACACAAAGATGAGTGGCTCCATTTGGAACATTGCGTTAGCCAGGTAGGTAGAATGAATTCATGGTTAGACTTTGTCCCCAAACCCTTTTCATTGCTCACAGATTAATTATGATATCCCTTCTTGACCCAAAGCAGATATATTGCACAGTTCCTTTTGGAAATGGTGATTTTTTTTATTATTATTTAAAAGAGCAATGTAAGGTACCAAGATTCATTATGTTGTCAGTCATCTCTCAAAAAGTGGTAACATCAGGCATGTAGATAGAGATCCAAAATCACATTTTTAAAGACTTATAAATTGATGCCATAAGTTTGGACACTTAAATGCGTTTTTCTAAAAATCACTCAAGGTAATGTGGGATGATCTTAAATATTCTAAATTATACTCTAGCCACAGCTTATATGCATAAAGAACGTGTTAATATGTAAGCAGTAGTAAAGAACCCAAATACCCCTTTACTAGTACCATCAGCTCCTACCACTCGATGTTCTCGCCTTTGTTAATGCCACACTTGTTTGGAACTTCCTGATAGAAGGCAGTTGTTCACCAAACACATTTCTCCGGAGTCCTTAATGTACGTCTGCTACTGCTTTAACTGGATGTCTTGTCTCTAGGCACATCATTAAGACACGAGATAAGATGGGGCGCCTGGGTGGCGCAGTCGGTTAAGCGTCCGACTTCAGCCAGGTCACGATCTCGCGGTCCGGGAGTTCGAGCCCCGCATCGGGCTCTGGGCTGGTGGCTCAGGGCCTGGAGCCTGTTTCCGATTCTGTGTCTCCCTCTCTCTCTGCCCCTCCCCCGTTCATGCTCTGTCTCTCTCTGTCCCAAAAATAAATAAACGTTGAAAAAATAAATAAATAAATAAATAAAAATAAAAAAAAAAAAAAGACACGAGATAAGATAGAGCAGGAATGGCACAGTGAACAGGAATGACTCAATATGCACCTTGTAGGGCCAAGCAGATCAGGGTTAGGGGGACACAACAGCTCACAGCCTCTGCCTGACACACAGAGAAGGGACTACCCTCTTTTCTAAAAGGCGCAACATTCTGAGAGCAACAGCACAGCTGTCGGGGTTCCACATGGATCAGCAGGGGGTCCTGGTGGGTTCTGCAATGGGAAATATCAGAAATGAGAACTGACACGTTTCAACAGTAAATTTAAAGATTGAAATAGTGTTAAAATGGGGCATTTGGCTGGCAGAGCATGTGACTCTTGATCTAGGAGTCCTAAGTGCGAGCCCCACTTTGAGGATAGAGACTACTTAAGAAATAAAGTCTTAAAAACATGTGCAGGAAAACAGAATAACCTATTTCCATTTCTAAACTAATTCAAACAAATTCTTCCCTAAATGCTAATTGTTAATTTTTTTTTTTGCCAAAGATATTTCTGTCATGATTACAAATATTTGCAAATACCTAAAACATTCTACTAATAAATGAAATTCTTCTTGGGAACAGTTAACACAGGTTTAAACTCCAAATAAAACATTTATATGTATGTCATAATGTT
Organism: Herpailurus yagouaroundi; assembly: GCF_014898765.1. Classification (NCBI taxonomy): domain Eukaryota; kingdom Metazoa; phylum Chordata; class Mammalia; order Carnivora; family Felidae; genus Herpailurus; species Herpailurus yagouaroundi. Next base: position 80,604,437 of record NW_024412394.1, read on the forward strand.
ATGTATCTTTTTATAGATGTCATATGCTAGGTCATTTAATATAATAATGTCCCTTAGGTTTGAAATACTTAGTATTCATTTTAATGTCTCCAGTATCATTGCCCTTTTTATCTACTTTTGTACCAATTCTGGCAAAATGCCAACTTAGAGACCATAGCAATTTAAATAACAAAAATAAAACTGTAGTCCTATGTATTTTACAAAATCCAATCATTCGTTTCCTTGAAGGAAATTCCTAATTTATTATCCATTAACATGTGAAAAAAATTAATTCTGATTGTCTGGGATGATTATACCAGGGTGACAATAATACAAGATTCAGGAGACCTGCTTTTTGATGCTATATCTTTATTAAGCTATTTCAGCCAGCCTGGCAATCTGCCACCAAGCTCATCAATCCCCCTGAGTCTTTTAACTGTTTCTTCTTTTTGTCATTCTTTTGAGACAGGCCTTTGTCATCTCACTGCAGGATTCCTGTGATAGATTCCTGCCAGTTCCTGTGCATCTTTCTCTTTCCCTGCGCATTCAGCCTTGCACTCCAACAAGGTTTATTTGTTTAAAACACGGCCATTGTATACTGTTTGTGTAGAATTTACTTTAAGTAATTCTGTATGTATACCATGAAAGCTTCACAGCATTTGAGGAAAACCTGAGGCACTCTCTAGAGGAGGGGATGGTTGAGAAGATTTTAAAAAGAGGGTGTATGCTCTGCAGGGTCTTTAAGAAAAAGTAGAATTTACACAGGAACATGTTCTAGTGAAGAGCAATGTCATGAGAAAGGTTTCAACACCCCTGTCTTTTTCAAGCAGTGGTGAGATTGAAGACCTAGTATTTATGGGAGATAAAGCTGCAGAGGGGCTCTCATCTAGATTGTGTGGGGAAAGGGCTAAGGTGCCAAATTGGAACTTCATGCTGCAAACTTTAGGGAGTGAAATGCAGAAGGGATACATTAGTTGGCACTCTTTCGGTTTCTAGTGATAGAAACACAACTCCAGTCTCCCTTAAAATATAAAGGGAGGGAATTTTTATTGGCTCACATAATTGAGAAGTTTAAGGGGAGCATTCGTATTGGGTCCTGATGAGCCCAATCACCTGTACTTAATAATATTGGAAATCAAACTCTCTTTCCCCTTTCCTCTATGCAACCCCCCTGTCCATTGTGACCCAGCAGAGCTTTGTCCTTTTGCTTGTAAATCCACGTTATTGCTTTCTAAATATTCTAGCAACACCGCCCCCCCCTCCCCCGCCCAGGTTGCTTCTAATTGGACCTGGCAGGATGTAGATCCCCAGTGGTTATGTAGACATACCTGAAGGTGAAGGTGGTGGGGTCAGGGCATCTCCAACAAATAGACTAAAAGGAGAGCAAGACTGCCCCCCCCCCCACCTAAAGGAAAAAGGTCTTTTACCAGAGAAGGGGAACGTGTAGTTGAAATTAACAGAAGTCCTTCTAGATTTCTCAGCAGAATGCTGTGAAATCACTGTGGTTAACTGGCCTATGCAAATTTGACTTTTAGTAATAGATTCTTTGGGTAAATTTCCGTAGTCTCTTTTGGTTCCAGGTAAGTGGGCTATAGTGCACATACCACCCTGCCCCTTCCACAACCATGGGGTTGCAATCAGTGAGTTTGCACGATGAAAGCAACACTCAGATTAAATTCTGCTAAATGTACAAATATTTATTGTCATGCCATCACAAAACTGTCATGCATTTTTCTCATAGCCTGGGCCATCTGTGCTCTACCCACAGATGCCTGACTAGCTTGTACTTTGAAGGTTTACTCTGAAGCAGGGGCAGTGATAGTTTTGAGTTCTTAACCAACCTTCTACTTGTGTGTTGTGTGCCTATCCTAGCCTATTGATAACCAATTGTTACTGGACTTGCCCTTGTGATTCTTACTATGATTTCAAGAAAACCTCACTGGTAACTATCAGGAAACTTTGGTGAGGGGGAAGGTTTATTACTTACAAGTCTGGAAATGAAAAAGTTCCTGGGTAGGGAGAGAAAGCGGGCCGGTACAAGGGTCTGGGGTTCTCTTTCATTGGGGTTGAGGGTGGGAGCCTAGAATTTCACAGGCTTATTTTATTGGTGAATTTAAAATGTGATGGTAAGTATTTACCCCGGAAGAGGAAAAAAAAAAAAAAAGAGTCTAGGTCTCTGAAACAAAGGAGCCTGGGGCAAATGTGGGCACTTTTGAATGCTTTATCCAGACCTATGGCTGGCATTGTGATTGAGGAGAGTCCTCTCTGAAGTGGATGTCTTTGCAAGCAAACCAAAGTCAGGCACTTGCATTACAAAAATAAAAGCCAACTGTCAGGGCTTATATTACATTAGGTCAGGTGACTAAGTCCTTGTTGAAGTAGAGTGACACAGGACTAATAGGGATCTAGACCTCAACCTGCCATAATATTCATTATGTGAAAGTTTGCCAGACTGATGGAAGGAAAGATCTTTCTAGCCAACTGCTTATATTGAACACCTCTTATTTCACCAATGAAATATGATTTTTTGCACCTTTTATACTCTCTGGTGTAGTGTTTGGTCATATTTGAAGCCCTTAGTTTTACTACCTGAGGGTTTATTCATGTTCAGGCCACATAAAATGCTGACAATCCTGAAAATTGTATATTAAAGTTTTGATTAAAACACACACATCACAGTTTAAATCTATTTTTTTCAAATTGTGGTTGTTGGTATCAGTTCATTGGGCCATAACTACCTTTTTGAAATGAAACTAGAAAATATAAAAATAAAACAGAATAGGATTTTTTAGAATAAAACATTTAACAAGGGTAAAGATTGTTTTGTGAAACTTGAGTTTCAGGGCTTAATTTATTTGTCATAAGGTATATTTTTAGTGGGTTACTGTTAAAAAGGTTGTGAAAGCCACAAATTTACAGCATGTGGGCATTTTATTCCCCTATTTTGTTACTGGCACAGCTGCAGGTTGGAGTTTAGTAAATACTTACATTTTATCAGAGTTATTTTACAGTGTTTTTTTAAATTAAAAAAATTAATGTTTATTTTTGAGAGCGGGGGAAGGGCAGAGAGAGAGGGAGACACAGAATCTAAAGTAGGCTCTAGGCTCAGAGCTGTCAGCATGGAGCCCAATACCGGGCTTAAACTCACAAACTGCAAGATCATGACCTGAGCCAAAGTTGGACATTTAACCGACTGAGCCACCCAGGTACACTGCCTCTTTAGAGTGTTGTTTTTTTTTTTTTAAAGTTAGATTTGAGTGTGTTTATATTGGGTCTATAGAGTTTTACACAAAATCATCTGAAATTATCATAAATAAATGGGAATTTGAATCAACAAAATTATACTTAAAAGCAATTATTCTGGGATGGCTGGGTAGCTCAGACAGTCGAGCATCTGACTCTTGATTTTGGCTCAGGTCATGACCTTGCAGTTCATGATATTGAGTGAGTCCTGAATTGGGCTCTGTGCTGACAGCGTGCAGCCTGCTTGGGATTCTTTCTCTCCCTCTCTCTCTGCCTCCCGCCCCTGCTGGTGCATCTCTCTCTCTCTCTAAAAATAAATGCATTAATTAAAAAAAAATAATAAAAGCAATTGTTCCTCTTCTGCTTCCATCTCTATTTTTTTACTAATAATTATTGGATGCTAAGCACTTTACACATGTTACATCATTTAATATTCTACCCTTGAAGTGTTCATTGTTGTTCCCATTTTACAGATGGGATATTAAAATTTGGAGACTTGACAGTAGTTTCCTCAAGGTCACCCAATTAGTATTTGAACCAGGCAGTTTGACTCTGTAGCCTGTTATTTTCACTGACTTTTTTTTTTTTAACATTTAAAAGACCATGTTGGATCACTGTATCAGTGCTTTTTTAATCTATTTGCCCTGAGCACAGAGAACATAGGGAAGGAGAGCACTGGTGTGTCTGCATTCCACTGAGTCGCACTGTACCCTCCAACTCATATTCTCCTGTCTCTAGGGCTTTGAGGTTTGGGATTATAGGCGAAGAAATGAACAGCGAGATAAAAGATTGAGAGAGAGTTGTGCACCTGATAACTTAACAAAGAGCAAACAGACAATGCCACATAGGATCATGTTCTGCGTAAAGCCTCTTTCCACCATTTCCTGCTGGCCATGCTGACCCAGTGATGACCCATGAGTTAATCCAGGGCAAAGGGTATAGCCAGGATGAAGAGAACTGGGTTTTGTTTGGTTTTGTTTTTTCAACTTGAGCTCTCCAATGGTTCTGCTTTGGTCAAAAGCCTTCAGTGGTGTCAATAGGGGAGTGTGATCTTTCATCTCACGTGTGCTCGTTTTTATTCCTCTTTGCCTTCCCACTGCTTGCCAGTAGTGTATGTTTACAAGCATCAGTTCCTTTTTTCTTAACAACTGAGGAGCAGGACTGTTGTACAAACCAAAAAAAAAAAAAAAAAGTGTAAAACTTTTGTTCAAAAGGAACCAGATAATCGTAGATCATGACTACTTTTATAAAAAGAGAATTCTATATTATGTACATCTTTTTGTAGACTATTTGGGAATTATTAATTCAGTAAGTGCATGAATGTGAAAGGCTTTGTTATCTTTTACTCCCTGAAGAACTTGGTCGGCCCCAGAGCCCGTTGGGTAGGAGAGGAAATGGCATTTGTGAAGCAGTTTCGGAGAATCAGCACAAATCCCATTATGAGACCTTAGAGAAGACCAGCCTGAAGTCAGTAATTCAGCAGTAGTAGGGACTGTGACAAAGTGTGTTTGCTTGGATGCATGTTTATGAAAGCTCATGCTGATCCTCTTCTAAAGGAGATGTTCAATAACTAGAAATTGGGTCAAGCTTTAAATCTCCTGTTTGTCATCCTGAAAAGTAATCCCAATAAATGTCTGTCTTGGCAACAGACAACACATTAAAACTGACACTTGACTGGCCAGATCAGGTAGTCTTTGAGGCAGTACAGGTGAACAGGGGCTCAGTGGATTCTTAGATGGACCCTTTGAGGGAGTAACCAGTAGATGTAACTTCTAGTAAATGAGTACATTGGCATGTTACTTATTGCTGTGGCTATTCTTAGAGAAAAGGTTATAAACATGCCATGAGATCTGGGCCTGTGCTTTAAGATAATTTTCAATGTTTCTGTGTATGAAAGAAAATTTTACATTAAAGTTTAGAAGAAAATCATTTACTGGGCTCTACTCGGTATATCAGAATTCATAATGATCATCACAAATTTGCATGGAACAGTTGTACTCCTGAAATACAAAGATGGTTCTTTCCACTCTCTGGTTTGATTTGAGGTACCTATTCCTCATATTCACTTTCTTCTGTCTCTTGTCTCTCTTTTTCCTCTGTCTCTCATCTCCATCTGCCCACCTGTCTGTTAGTTTGCAAGCTCTCCTGGAGCTACATGGGTGAAATCTGAAACCTTCCTCCATATTTGGAGGGCAGGGAGAAATGGAAGAAGCAGGTCACTCCAGACTGGTAGGTGGAAGGTTGAATACGTAAGGAACTTACATATGAGGCTTGTCTTGGGTGGCTGTAAAATGAGTAGATCTCCACACCAGCCTGCCAGAATCTTAAAACTTGAACAGAGGCCTTAGCTGGGTTTAGTCACATATTTGGTCTAGATGCTCTCCACATCACATCACCGTCTCAAGACTGTGTCCATGGAGAAGCCTCTGGGAGTGGAGAACACAGATGGAATGCACATTTCAAGGACAGTAGGAGGGGCTGTGGAGCCTTGGAGTGTTGGGGTCCAGCTCACAGACCATCTCGTGGTCACATCCTCTTGATGACCTCTTCAAACACTGTTTTTCTTCTCTCTCTGTGTCTCTCTGAAGACTGCCCAGTCTACATACTTATCTAGCACTCTAGCTGTCCCATAGTTTAAATTGATATTGAGAACTTATGTTTTGTATACACAAGTGGTGAGCAGTCATCAGAGCTAATCTTTTGGCATTCTGAGTCTTGAGTAGTCTGCTCCATTGCATATCCTAGCAAGAATGTGACATTCCCTTTACAAATGTACGCAAGTAATATGTGTGGCAACTTAAGATTGGCTGCCCTTGTCACTCCACACCTGGCAGCGTCCTGTCTCTCTCAGCAGTGAGACCTGCAGGTTGTTCTTTGCCAAATAGGTACCTCTGACTTTCGTTGTTCACATATCCACACTTTTCTCTTATACCTCTGAAGACAGAAATTAGCTTATAGTTAGGTATAGTTACTCTATGTGCAGACTTTTTTAAATTCTAAGGTTGTTTTGTTTTCTTAATAAAACAAATGGGAACATTGTGAATGAATTCGGGCAATGCATAGTACCGAGCAGGCTTTAAAAACTTTTCCAGTGGGGTTTGGAAGATGTGTCCATTTTGTTGTCTGTGGTGTCTCCAAGCAGAGTGTTTGCCCATAAATCTTTCACTTGGTTTTCATTGCTAGCAGTTAGTGTCCTAACAAATAGGCATTTCTAGTTTAAAAGGGGGATGGAGTGCCTTTTATATCCCTTCTTAACACTCAAGAATTTAAGGTCAGAGTCATAATATTAGTAGTACTTTATAAATGTATACTCATTTACTTGTTACTATCCCCTGGCCATTCTCAAAGTATGATTTGTGACCTTTCAGAGAATCAGAAAGATTGAACTATTTTCCTAATAATACATTATTTACTTTTATTCACTTTATTGGTGTTTGCACTCATGCAAAAAGTAATATTACTCACTTTAGCATGAATCAAGGTGGTGGCACCAACCTGTACTTGTCAAGTGTTTTTTGTTTGTTTGTTTGTTTGTTTGTTTTACCACAGTGTGCTCAGAGTATACTTAAAAAAAGGCAAGTTTCGCTCCCTCTGCCTCGGTGACTCAGTTGGTTAAGCTTGGTCAGACTTTTGCTCGGGTCATGATCTCGCCGTTCAAGGGTTCGGGCCCTGCATCAGGCTCTGGGCTGACAGTTTGGAGCCTGAAGCCTGCTTCAGATTCTGTGTCTCCCTCTGTCTGCCCCTCTGCAGCTTGTGCTCTTTCTCTCTGTCTCTGTCTCTGTCTCTCTCTCAAAAATGAATAAATATAAAAAAGTTTTAAAAAGGAAAGGTTCATTTAAAATCCTTGATGATACAGTAAAAAACCATGAGTTTGTTAATTATCAACACCTAAGTAAATATCCTTTCACTATTCTGTGACGGTATGGGAAGCTGGAATCGAGCACATTGGTTGGATACTAAAGTACGATAACAAAGTGTCTGGAGGAAAAGCACTTGTACAGTTGCCTGAGTTGCGAGTTAAACCAGGTGGATTTTTCCCTGTTAACACCACTTTTTCTTGAAAAACAACTGACAAACTATGATGATTTAGGCTTGGGTGTTTTCCAACATTTTCTTAAATGGACAAGGTACGTTTGTCACTTTGAGAAACACAGTTGACAGGAGCACCTGGCTGGCTCAGTAGGTAGAGCTACTTGATCTCGGGCTTGTGAGTTCAAGCCCCATGTCCGGAGTATTTAAAAACAAAAAAGAAAAATTAAGAAATTTAATTGATAAGATAATGTTTCTTAATGATAAAATTTGAGTTTTCAGTTTTTCAGTTTTGGAAAACTTGTCTTTGCTATTGTGATTTAACAGCTTCTCTGTGCTTGAAGATGGATGGTAACATTAATAATGAATATGACTTTTAAATACTCTTTAACAAAATGTATCAACATTTGGAAAATCTGTATAATTCACATTTTTTTTCAAATTACTAATGTGGGATATGACCAAATTATTCACAGGCAAAATATCTATTCAAAGTGCAAGATACACCAACTGATTTTAATGTAACAAAATTGTATTAATAGAGTGTCAGATCCTCACTCCAACTAAAAAAAAACTACAACTTTCAACTTTTGGTATAGTATCAAAGAATATTGAAAGGCTTTTATAATACTCCTCTCTTTTCCAATTACATATCTGTGTGAAAGTAGGTTTTCTTCACAAAAGACCATGGGGGAGGGGAAGGAAAAGAAAAAGTTAGGGAAAGAGCCAAATCATAAGAGAATCTTAAAAACTGAGAATAAACTGAGGGTTGATGGGGGGTGGGATGGAGAGGAAAGTGGGTGATGGGTATTGAGGAGGGCACCTGGGATGAGCACTGGGTGTCGTATGGAAACCAGTTTGACAATAAATTTCATATTTTAAAAAATGGCATGTGAAACAGAGAACCAAATAGGAGACTCAGACTTTCTCTCTATAAAGTCTGCCATTCTAAAATATTATACACACACACACACACACACACACACACACACACACACACACAGTACTATATATATAAACACTTTTCTCTTTAGTTTTTATTTTGGAAAACAGATATTTTTATTAAATACATGATATATAACGGATTTTTGTTTTGTTTTGTTTTGGAATACATGTTGGGGCACCTGGGTGGCTTAGTCGGTTGAGTGTCTGACTCTTGATTTTGGCTCAGGTCATGATCCCAGTGTTGTGGGATAGATCACCCCATTGGGGTCCATGCTGGGTATGGAGACTGCTTGAGATTCTTTCTCTCTCTCTCTCTCTCTCTCTCTCTCGCTCTCGCTCTCTCTCTCTACTCCTCTACCCTGCTTATGCTCTCTCTCTCTCTGTCTCTAAAACAAAAAAAAAATACATGTTTAAATTTTTCTGATCTCTGTTGTGGTAAATATTAATATTCTATAACTTACATAAACCTATTTTGGACCCTCTTACACTGTAAAAGGGTTCTGAGACCAAGTAATTTTGAGAATAACTGGTCTATTCATACTGAAGTAATTATTTTTAATAGCATATAGAATTATAAAGGATCACAATGGAGGTTACTCAGTCAAAAAGAAGTTGATTTAATAGGAATATATGAAGTCATGTAATCTTCTATAGAAAGCAATACCTTGCCACAGTCTGACTACATGAAATCTCTTAAACAATTCTGTTCTCATTCAAGGTAGAACATCTGTCTCTCTTAATACTCCTTCTCCCCTTTTAATTCCAAAGTTAGAATGCATCAAAGATTGGCATCTGCAGGACACCATGGTCTCGATTTTAAATGAATATCCCAAGTTTGGATATTTTGCCTCTTACAGGGTCCAGAGTACAAAACCCATTCCTCTTCAAATTTTAAGGAAGTACAATTTCTTTGAGAAGCAGACCTTTCCCTCTGAGCAGGGTGGACCGTTCCTACTTCTAATTGAGAGGTTGCTGTCTGAGGAATTGAAGAGATAGAAGGGACTTTGTAAGATGACCTTAATCTCCCCAGCGCACAGATCAAAGTAACCCCTGGGCATTGTTTAACTGACAGGAGTCTACCCTACTCTCACTACTGGTAGTCAGAGTAAAGGAAAGCATGTAATAGTAACTGCATAATCCCCACTTTAGTAGTTCACAGCTGTGGCCTTGGTGAATTTTGACTTTTTTTCCTCTATATTATAATGTTGTATAACATCATTATTTTATAGCTTTTCATTGCACATTTAAAGATGATCCCAGGAACAAATCATTGAGACAGTTGTGTGCATCATACTGGATTCCTTCAGAGTTCTATTTATACCACAATGTCCTAGCTACGAGTGTAACCTGGGCTCATACACTGGCTCTATCACTAACTGTGGGCACGTAACATTTCTTTGCCTTAATTCTCTCCCCTGTAAAATAGGAATACTAATAGCTTGTACATCACAGGGGATTTTTAAAATTTAAAATGTGTGTGTGTGTGCGCTCACACACGCATGCACTCACACTTGGAGTATGACTGAAACATAATAAAGGATCAATCAAGTTGGCTAATATAGTTGTTGCTGTAGTGGTTTTATCTTATGTGTTTTTTTGCATAAAGTGGAAAGTGGGTGTGCCTGGCTGGCTCAGTCATATGGGCACGTGACTCTTGATCTCAGGGTCATGAGTTTGAGCCCCACACTGGGTGTAAAGATTGCTTAAAGAAATATTTTAAGATTTTCAATAAAAAAGCAGAAATTGGCAGGGACTGTGTTTTTATTTTCTATTTTATTTGCACAGTTTTAAATTTCAATAGATATAATTTCTTTTATAATTCTTATCTACCTACTGATAAATTTTTAAGGAGTAATTCCTAATCACAATCTCTACTTCCCCCTACTCTCCTGCCTTAATTCTAATTCATTGGTTAAACTCTTTGACCTGATTCTGCTAACAGGCTGTGTGGCAACTGCTGTCACCAGGTTCTTTACTGACCTCATATTTGCTGAATCTAAAATCTACCCTGACTTTGATTCACAATTATTTGGCTTCACACTGGCCATTGTTGAGTACCTCTTCCTCCTTCTGTTCTTTTTCTCTCTGGTCATCCTTCTTAGTGCCTTTCTCCAATCACACATCACCTTTGAGGTCATTTTCTGGAGGCCCAGCTGAAGTCCTCCTGCATTTTTTTTATACACTCTATGTGAGTGAGACCATTCATCCTTTTATTTTGAATGATCACAAACTATTTATTCCATAATTTATATCACTTTTTTAAAATTCTACAGTTATGTTTCCAACTGACTGCTAGTCTCCACCTGATTATCTTCCGTGCACCTCATAATCCACATCTCAAACCTAAGTGAGTATCTTCCTCCTCTCACTTGTTTTATACCTCTGTCTTAGTGGTGTCATCATGTACTGAGCCTCCCAAACTTGCTTCATCTTTTACGTAACACTCTCCAAATGCCTTCACGTTTAATGGGACATCGATTCTTAGAGACTGAATTCTTATACTTTACATAAAATCAGTCTCTCCTTGTTTTTCATGGGCCAGCTTAGTTTAGGCCTTGATCAGATTTTAGCTACAGAATTTTACAATATTTCTAACTCGTATGTTCCTGTCACCAGACTCTTGCCATCTAAGTTCACAATCCACACTGCTAGCTTCAAGGTATATATTTTTTTAGTGGTCTGATCAGATCATTCCCATTTTATCAATCTCAGTTGCCTCCTCATTACACATAGGACAGAATTCAAACCTGTAACGCATTGTACAGCAGTCTGAGCCATAGCTTACCTGTCCAGCTTTACCATCTCATCACCTACTCCTTTCTTCTATTCATACAGACAACCTGTCTTTTTAAAAATAATTTATTAACGTGTAATTGACATGAAGTAACATGAACATAAAGTATACTTACCTGCTAAGTTTTGACATATGTATACCATGACATATGGAACCATGACCATAATCAAGATGAAAAACCTACTTCTCATTTCCAAAAGTTTCTTTGTGCCCCTTTTTTTTCCTACCCTCTCATCTGTCCAAGCCCCACCCCAGATAATGACTAATATCCTTTATGCCACTATAGATTACTTTCCATTTTCTAGAATTTTATATAAGTAGAATCATATAATACTGCTGTTTCTTTTGTCTTCCTTTACTTGGCATAACAATTTAAGAGCCACTTTTATTTTATGCATATTAATGGTTCATTTCTTTTCATTGCTAAATAGTATTCCATTTATAGACATTTGGGTTGTTTTCAGTTTGAGCATTAAAGACAAAACAAAACTAAGCTTTAATGTGTATTTGTATAATTCTTCATATGGATGTATGCTTTTCTTTCTCTTGAGTGAATACCTTGGAATGAAAGGCTAGGTCTTATGGTAGATGTATGTTTTACTTTTGATGAAACCATCACACTGCTTTTCATAGTGACTGTAGCATTTTATAATCCCTCCAGTAGTGCATGAGAGTTTTAGTTACTCTGCCTCCTTGCCACCACTTGAGATGTTCAGTCTTGTTAATTTTAGCCATTGAAATAGGTATGTAGTGGTATCTTATTGTGGTTTCGTTTGCATTTCCCTGAGGTTGAACATCTCTTATGTGATTCTTGCTGTATAACTTTTTTGGCGAATCATCTATTAAAATATTTTTTCCATTTTTAATTAGAAATTTTGTTTTATTATAAAACAGTGTTCTTTATGTGTTTGACATGTCTTTTATGAAATACATTTGAAAATAGGATCTGAGTCTGTTTCTTTTTATTCTTTGAATGGTGTTCATAAAAGCAAGTATTTATTTAAAAAAATCTTTAATGTTTATTTATTTTTGAGAGAGAGAGAGAGAGAGAAGCAGAGAGAGAGACACACACACAGAATCCAAAGCAGGCTCCAGGCTCTGAGCTGTCAGCACAGAGTTCAACGCCGGGCTTGAACTCACCAACCGTGAGATCATGACCTGAGCCGAAGTCGGACGCTTAACTGACTGAGCCACCCAGGTATCCCATAAAAACAAGTATTTAATCCTGAAGTACCATTACCTATTTTTTCTTTATAGATTTCATTTTGTTATTCAAGAAATCTTTGTCTAACCCAGAATTACAAAAGTTTTATCTTCTGTTTCTTGTCCAGAAGTTTTGATAGTTTCAAGGTTTACATAGATATGCTCATCATTTTTCATGTCATTTATGTTAAGATATGAGGAATCTAAGGTGAAAGAAGGTGAGGACATAGTGAATGAGTTGTTTTCATTGTAAATTAAAGTTTCGTTAGTAAAGACCAGAGTGAAAACAGGAATCCCTGATAATTTGTGTGGTAGGCAGAAAAACAGTCTACCAAAGACTGTCCATTCACTGATCTCTGGAAACTGACTATATGGCAGAGGGGAATTCATAGGTGTGATGAAGGTTCTGGAACTATAGATGGGAAAATTATTCAGATGGGCCTAGTGTAAACATATGAGAACTAAGAGCAGTGAACCTTTCCTGTCTAAGGTTAGAGACCAACACAGTCATAGAAAAAAGGTTAGAGAGATGCAACCTTGTTAGCTTAGATAAAAGAGGGGCCTCAAGCCAGTGAATGCAGGTGGCTTCTAGAAGCCAGAAAAGTGTCTCTGAGTGTCCAAAAAGGAGTGCAGCCCTACTTATCACTTAATTGTGGTCCAGGGAATCTTTGTTGGTCTTAGGATAGACCAATAAGCATGTTTACTTATATAAACAAAAAAGGCAATATACAGGGATGCCTGGGTGGCTCAGTCGGTTGGGCATCCAACTTTGGCTCAGGTCATGATCTCATGGTCTGTGAGTTCAAGCCCCACATTGGGCTCTGCGCTGACAGCTGGGAGCCTGGGGCCTGCTTCAGATTCTGTGTCTCGCTCTCTCTCTGCCCCCTCCTGCTTACACTCTATCTTTCTGAAAAATAAATATGAAAAATTTTTTTAAAATGGCAGTATACAAAATATGCACAGTATTGTAATTTATTTGTTCCAATCAAATGTATGTTATAACTTATTCCTTCACTCAGCAGTATGTTGTAACCATCTTTCTAGGTCAATAAACATACTATAGATTTCCCAATAAGGCTTCTAGTGTTGGACACTAACACTGTTTTCAATATTGTTATTATAAAAATTATAAGTTTGTTGCCTTTTAATATTTAGAAGTTTCTTTCCTTCCTCCTTCTCAGATTTTTACCTAATTAAAATGTTTAATTTATTAAGATACTCTAGAAAATAAAAATCTATATAAGAAAATAACAATTACTCTTGATGTTAACATTTTATTATCAAACATCTTGGATTTTTGTTTGAGAGCACACATTGACATAAAAGGAAGTTTTAGTATGCCTGTTTAACAAACTATCAGCGTTTTTGTCGTTTTTGTCATTGTTTTGAAAGGCTGCATACTCAAGCATATAAACATTCCATTATTTCTTTAACATAGCTTCTGCTAATGGATATTTGTGGTATTTTAAGTATTCTTGAAATCATGGTCTTATAGGAATATTTTTTTGTACTTTCTCTGATTATTATCTTGTAAAATTTTTCAAAATAAATTTCCTATTCCAATATGATATATGTAATTTGAAGGACTTAAATTCATGTTATCAGACTGTCTTCAAGGAAATTTTAATTTGGAACATGACTAGCAGAATGTGAAGGTATATGCAGCCTGCCAAAACCATTTCTCTGTTTTCTTTGCCTATAGAATGCATATTATATTTGGGTTTCTACAGCTTAACGAAAGGAATACTTTCCTTTTCTTGAGTGTAAATTCTGATTGGTGTAATAACCGACTGTATTTAATCCTCTTTCCTTTGTCCATGAATGTTTTAGAGATGGAACCATCACCAGTTTTGGCCAGAATCTTTAGAAAATTTTCTTTGCTCTTAAAAAGAGATACAGTGAACTTTTCCTTCTTTCTCCAAATTATATTTATCAATATTTGATGGTTTTTTAATAGAGTTTAAGTTTTAATTTCTCATTCCTTTAAATGTTCAAATTGAGTCCTGGCTTCTAAATCCCATCGCCAGGAAGTCACACAGTGTGCCTCATGCTTGAGAGGATCTTATTGGATCATTTCATAGCTCATTAAAAGAACCACATTTTAAATGGTTCAGCTGAGAATAAAAACCACCATGACGTGCTGCAAAGCTGTTCTGTAAGTTTAGCATAACTACTCAGGCCTCTGGTTAGCCATAAAATCATTAGCTGTGACTGGGTCATTAGTAACGATAACATCTCCTTTGATAACATACATCAGTCTGAAGAAGTTCAGTTCATTTCATTCTATGCATCTCATATAACAATCAGTATTTATGAGCTCTTCCCTTGAGTACCGAACTGGATGTAGTTTTAGTCCAACCCTTAAGTGCCCTGGGGGATATTCTACCCATCTACAGTGATCAGCACTAGGGATTGATGTGATTAGTAGAATTCTCTCCTAGAATACACCTTGCAGACTTCCCTTTTCTTTCTCTCTCTTTTTCTCATTCTTTTTCTCTCCACCACCAACCCTCAGTGTGCAATCAATCTATGCTGCTAAAGTTCCTCTAATCCCCATCTTATATCTTTCTGGTTTATAATTTTTTTTCTTTCTAGATATTTTCACTTGTGATCTGTGGATTCAATGATTAATTTTTAGAATACATTGCAAATTTTAAAAAGCTGCAGGAAAACTATTTAGATCTTTTCCAATTTTTACATTTAAAATTTTATAACTTAAATTTTAAGGTAACAGTTTGGGGAATATTACTTACCACTTAATAAATAGAATAAAATTGCTAATATAAGACTTCTCTCTGGAGAGGTTTATGTGTGCAAAAGAAAGCAAATGTTCCTTTGTAAGTATTAGTAAAAGACCAAGGAATCATGGGCAGATTTTATTGTAATATTTGCAGAATTAAAAGTCCTGAGGAAATTTGTTCAAGCATCAACAAATCATACTGTCAGGAATGAGTTAATTATAAACATAATCTGAACTGCCGGAATTAAAAAAAAAAAAGCATTTATATACAGTGCTTGATGCACCTTGATTACCTTGGCAGTTTAGTGCATGCTTTCCCCGAAAGCAGTGATCAGTTTTACTCAAAATAGACTGATGCCACAGTCCACAATGCTAATCAGTTTTGAAGAAGCTGAAATTACCTTTTTAACTTGGCTTTGATATTTTCTTTGCCCAACTTTCTTCCCTCAAACAATTTCACTGTCTCCGAAGCTGCTTCCTAGACCACAAGCCTTGACTATGTACATACATTAGCCAGCCTGACAGGAGCAATGACCCCCTCTCAACTATAAGGATGACTTATGGGTCATCTGTTTTGCTCCCGGTACAGTTTTTAATCCTTTATCTCCTTTTCTGTTATGGTCTCAACAGCAACTGTGTGAGGTTG
The DNA here is from genome assembly GCF_014898765.1 of Herpailurus yagouaroundi. NCBI lineage: Eukaryota > Metazoa > Chordata > Mammalia > Carnivora > Felidae > Herpailurus > Herpailurus yagouaroundi. The sequence continues at coordinate 80,620,016 of NW_024412394.1, forward strand.
GTGTTTTTATTGCAAAGTAAGAGAAATAACAAAGACCAGAGATTTTAATTACGTTGGCCTGCCTAACGTAGGTGTTAGGAGTAAGTATTTGAACCCAGGTCTGCCCTGCTGCAAATGCCCCATGCTGGGTTCGAGTTAGACACCCCCAGACTGTCAACATGCCTGTCAAAACATCACACCGACCCACTCTTGTACAGTTTCTCACCACCTTAAAATATAACCAATTAGTGACATGTTTTTTTTTTCCCTTTAACATTCCTATCTTAATGTGCAACTCTTAAAATACAATAATTTAAAGTGAGATTGGCTTGACTTTTCAGAGCCTAATTCCTGCCTCTTCACTGTGGGGGTGGAAAGCAAGAATACTGAAGTAAATTAAAATGTTATTTGGCATTTGAATCATGAAAATCTGTGAAATTTTGTTTTAAGGGTCTTTGATCTTGAAGTTCAATTTGAATTGTCAGGTTCAAAATCAGATTTTCTTCTAAATCTTTATGAGTCAATTTTCTATAGTAATAAACTCTTCTTGGTTTCCTGTACCTGATGTCATCAGTTTTGTATCTTAGTAAAAACTTAGTAAATGTCCTAGATAATCTTACAGAAGCGATAAATATTTTAGATTACTGTAAATATAAGGGTGTCTATTTGGAGAGAACTGTGTATCTCAGGTATGGAAATTTAGTTGTTTTGTCATCTGCATTTAGATAAATTAATGCATTAATAGTATCTAAAATTCTTAACAAATTCTTAGCATGATCATAGTAAAAAATCAGTTACCCCTTACCTTCCCCTTGTTGAGGATACCCACTTTTCTTTCATTATAACTAAACAGACTTCTAAAACACATTAAAAATATTACATCTAGATTGAAATGCATTCTGATGAAAAACAATGTTCAATGGAAGTCATTAAAATATAATTTTTAGTGACTATTTTTATTAGTCAACTTGAATAGTCTAGGTGCTATGGAAGATAGGCATCTATCTTATTGCTTATTCATTCATTCTCTTTAATATTATTGTTCACTTCAGCCTGAAGAATCATTACTTTGAGTGAATTCTCTCTCCCTCTTCACAATACTTGAATAGAGAAGGCAGTAGGAAGCAGAGATGACTTTCTTTCCCTGCGATCCTGTAAGGTATACATCTGTACCCATACTGGCCATACTTGTTCTTTGTATTTCCAAAAGCCAAGGTGAAAATGGGTCATTCTCTCTTGGTGAAGAAGTAATGTTTTTCCTGAAAAAATTAATAGATATCATTGATCCATGTCGTTTGCATATTAATATTAGAACAGAGTTTTGAAACTTTTTATTGGATTCATTATTTTGGCATCATTTCTTTCTGTGCAAGCTATTCAAAATTTGAGATCAGGGACAACACTCCCTAGTGTTATAACTTTTGTGTTTGTGTCTTCAGAAAGGCTAAAATAGAAGTAAAATAAAATGTTAAGTTTCCTGCCACTTCTATATATTTCAGGAAAGGACTTGATATATGTACATATATATGGTATGTTCTTATATAAGAAGATATTTAATCTTTTGAAGGAAGGTAGATAAACATAAAGATATTTATATTGACTATTAAATGAATTAATTTAAGAGCATTCATTCAGCCAATACTTGAGTGCCTACTATATTTTAGATACAATTAGTCCTGAAGATGGATAAAAAAGACCATCTTTCCTCTCATAAGCTTAAAGTCTAGTCAGAATTATTATCTATGTCATTTCAATCTTTATAACCTATATTTGCCATATTACATCTCTCAATATTTCTTTTTCAAGTTTATTTAGTTATTTTTTAGGGGGAGAGTGAGAGAGAGAGAGAGGGAGAGGGAGAGAGAGAGAGAGAGAGAGAGAGAGAGAGAGAGACAGAATGAGAATGAGAATGAACAGGGGAGGGGCAGAGAGAATTCCAAGCAGGGTTCACACTGTCAGTGCAGAGCCTGATGCGAGGGTCAGTCTCACAAAACGTGAGATCATGACCTGAGTGGAAATCAAGACTCAGATGTTTAACTGACTGAGCCACCCAGATGGCCCCATCGCAGTATTTCAATACTATATACTATGAATACTATCCTCTCATCATCAGAAATTTTCTTTTCTAGAACTGATCCAGAAAGAGAAGAAAGTTTTATATTCTTCAACCTTATATTTTTTTTTAATTTTTTTTTCAACGTTTATTTATTTTTGGGACAGAGAGAGACAGAGCATGAACGGGGGAGGGGCAGAGAGAGAGGGAGACACAGAATCGGAAACAGGCTCCAGGCTCTGAGCCATCAGCCCAGAGCCTGACGCGGGGCTCGAACTCCCGGACCGCGAGATCGTGACCTGGCTGAAGTCGGACGCTTAACCGACTGCGCCACCCAGGCGCCCCCAACCTTATATTTTTTTATGGAATTTTGAATCACATAAAGGTTTCTTAAAGAAAAAAAAGTAATTCTTAAACTTTTTGATTTATAGGTTTGCTGTACAGGCACATATTTTGTACTTCTTTGCTGAAGAACTTATTTGGGAATTCTCCCCTTTTCCCCAATGTTTACTACCTTTTAATTACATCTAGGTTTTCATGAGATTTCTATGGAAGTTCATTGACTACATGTAAAATCTAGTCCTATCATAATCATAATCTTTAGGTGGATGGAAGGAATGGATTTCCAATTTTAGTGAGTGTAGACATTTTTGACCATGTGTTTTTAAAATGAAATAGTAGGATAAATGACAACATATTCCATTCTTTTTCAATTACAAGCTGGGGTTAGAAATCCAAGTTCAGTCAGCTAAAGATGAGTTATCTACAAATGAGCCTACTTGGAAACAGATTAGCAATTTAAATGACTAAGTTAATAAGATCCAATTATAGCTAATTTGCCCATCCTTTCTTTCCTTTGCCCTCCCACAGGCTTCAGAGTGTGAATGCCTTGCATGAATTCCTGGGAGCAGAGGGGGAGGTTTTTAGGTCAGTGGAGTTTGAAAGGAAAACAGACACAGTTATTATACCTGAGGCAGCTCTAGGGGTTTCACTGCCCATACATATATATTAGCAAATATATGTGTGTGTGTGTGTGTGTGTGTGTGTGTATCTACACACACATATGTATATATGTATGCATGTATATATGTATATATACACACATACACATGTTTATGTTAGAAATGTGTGTGTATATACACATATGTATGTACATATATACATGTGTTATGTATATATGTGTACCTGTTACAAAATGTATATGTGTGTATTATATAATGGGCATACATGTATATGTATGAGTATATACATGCATGTACTCATACATAGCCATATTCCAAATGATATTCTGATTGCTTGCTTTTCTTTCTCACCTCTATGGCTCACCTTTTCCTAACTACTCATTTTCTATTTATGTTTTCTCCAGTTTGCTGGCATGCTTTAGTTCTTTATTTTTCAGAGTGTTTACCCTTATCACTTAATTTAGTAATCCCCTTCTACCTTTCAAATATTAAATGTTCCTGTGCTGTGCCTTATGTCTTTTTAAGTGTACTTTTGTTCATTTTTGTATCCATATGTATCTTTGAAATATTAGCTCATTGATGTTAATAATACATTGTTACATTATTTAAGAATGCCAGTATTATCAGTAATATATTTTAAAGAATTTGAGATTCCAGAGAATTTCTCATTATTGCAGGATAGATTAACTTTAAATTGATTTTTTCATTATTTCTGCTAAAATGCAGATGCTATTTTGCCAAGCACTGTGCCCTCAAAGAAGACACTTATATGTTCCTATTACATTTTTGCAACTGAAACGTTACAAAATGTAAAGCCAAATAGGTGAGGGATTTGGGCTAGGCAATACCGAGGAAAATTAAGAAGTGTGGCTTCCAGAGTTAAGAAGCAACCTCTATTAGTGGAGTGCCAGATGGGATAAGGAAAGGATTGATATAGAAAAGCCATCTGAAATTAATGTTTAGGGATGTAATAGAAAAAAAGTGTACCTTCCTTAAGAATTGTTAGGAAACAATTAAAATGTTTCAGATTTAAAAATTGGAATGACAGAGTATAATTTGTAAAAAAATGGGATAGTGGTGATTTGTCAGTGAGAGAAATCATGTCCTGCACTCAAATGGTGTCCAAACGACTTTTAGTACAAGAAGAAAGTTTCACATTTTCTGTCTTTGTGTGTGTGTGTGTGTGTGTGTGTGTGTGTGTGTGTGATGTATCATTTATTTTAGTCAATATTTCTTCAATTCAGGAAGTGATAAACACCTCACTTAGTATGTATATTAAATCTAATCCTTTCAGGTTCGCTCTCAAAAAATTTACTAGATATAAGAGTGTATCCATCTAGGTCACTTATGTTTTAACATTGAATGGCTTTTGTAAAATGATAGACAATGAAAGAGAATATACGAAGGGAATTCTAGAACACCTGTTGAAGGTGAGCACTTCCCAATGCTTTATTGTGTAGTCCAAACAAGTCCTTTCCCACCTGAGAATGCATTTTTTAAAAATAAAGGGGAAAAACAAGAGCCTGGGTGGCTCAGTCGGTTAAGTGTCCGACTCTGGCTCAGGTCATGATCTCACGGCTTGTGCATTCCATCCCTGCATCAGGCTCTGTGCTGACAGCTCAGAGCCTGGATCCTGCTTCAGATTCTGTGTCTGCTCCTTCCCTGCTTATGCTCTGTCTCTCTCTCTCAAAAATAAACAAACATTAAAAAATTTTTTTGAAAAGGGGAAAAACAAAATGAATACTTAAGAAATTAACGCAAGGAGATAACATATGGACTTGTTTAATATACAGTCATTGACTTTTATATTGAAATCATCAATCTTAGATAAAGCAGGCTTTAAGATAATCAACTCTTTATGTGCTATTATACCTGATTATCAAATAATTATGAAAATAAAAAAAATTACAACTCTGCCACTTCAACAGAGTGCCTTTTCTAATTATTCAAGTATATTTTATGATAATTCATTACTAGTCTGTATCCATTTTCTAAATGGCCTGTGTTAAAGAGAACTTGCCTTGTAACTGTGTGTATAGTAGATCTAGAGTACAGGGAAATTTGTTGTTGTTTTTTTTTTTAATTCAAGGAAAATTTCTTGATAAGGATTCTGCTTTCAAGTGACTAATGCATACCCATTTTCTATCTATTTCTTTGTTTCTGAGGTTTAAGGATTTGAGGTAGCTGTCATTTTTTCCAGTGCTCACCTCACAGATCCTATGTATTGATGGGCTGGGACATGCACTTGATGCAGTAGGAGATTGAGATCTGTGATGCATGAGGACCTGCTGTTGTCCCAGCCCAAGGAAGTCATAACTCTAGAGAAACAGCGATGTCACAACAGCATAAAGAATCCCTCCCAGATTCTTGCAGTGAAGTCTAGATATGATCCAATAAGTGAATGATGCAAAGACCCCAGAAAAAAATGAATGTCCTTAAGGAGTGGTAGTGCTCTCTCTCTCTCTCTCTCTTTTTTGCTATTAAAAAAAATTAACATTTATTTATTTATTTTTTGAGAGACAGAGAGATAGAGCATGAGCAGGGGAGGGGCAGAGAGAGAAGGAGGCACAGACTCCAAAGCAGGCCCCAGGTTCCAAGCTGTCAGCAGAGCCCGATGTGGGGCTGGAACCCATGAACTGTGAGATAATGACCTGAGCTGAAGTCAGATGCTTAACCAACTGAGCCACCCAGGTGCCCCTTTTTTTGCTTTTTTTTTTTTTGAAGGTCAGTCCTTCAAATATATTACTAATTAGGAAAATAATGCCTTTATATTTGCTTGTTTCTTTATTATTCTAGTAACCAATTTAGTGAATCCTAGGGAAGCTTATTTCTATAGCAGCTCAGTTGATTGTTCAGTTAACTCCTTCCCAAGAATACCTTGTTCTTCAATTCTTCTTTCCTTCACTAATCAGAAAGCTATAGTGTCTAAGAACATGTTTGATGTGCAACTTATCTGTGAATAACCCTAGATTTTTGGGGTAAAGCTATAAAGGAATGGCACATCTAGGATATCCATGCCACTATCCCCTCTCCTACTCTTAGCACATACTCCTCATCAATCACTGCCCCCCTCCCCCACTCACTGACTTTCTAGGCATCCTAGTTTTTCCTGACCTTGTGTTCAGACAGCTAATACTGATCAGTGTCATCACACACAGACTCGTTTCTTATCCATTTCCTATAAGCATGTTAAACACTCCCATCCTGAAACACAGCACACCTTGAGCCCATCTTGTTAGTTACTGTCCCTTCATCCATTCTTCCCTCAGTTCAACTTCTTGAAAGAGTGTCTCCACTAGCTGTCCCAAATTCCCCACTTCATTGTCATGGCTTCACCCATTGTGGCCTGCCTTCTGTGTCTACTGCTGCAGCAGCTGTGTTGGCAAATCTTTGGTAATCTGGAGGCTTTGCCATTCAGCTTTGATCTTCCTGCCATTGGGTTCATGGTTCGTACTCTTCCTCTGCTCCCGCCTGTTGTCTCTTCATTTCTCCTCTTGATTGTCTTTTGATGACTCATCAGCTGCCCTTTGACGGTTGTTTTCTCTGGGATGTCTTTGACCTATACTGGGTCTTACTCTCTACATGTCGTCTGTCAGTCTTTCTCATGGATTTCATTATTATGGTTTAAACACCCTCAAGTCTATATCCTCTACCTTAGCCTCTTGTGGTATTTATTTAGTCTTGTATATCAAAATTCCTGGTGGCCGTATGTTCCCATATAACCCATGGGAAACACATATGTAACATTCACACCTCCTATATTCTACTCTTCAGAGGATTTGGTCATCTTCTAGTCAAGCCTGGATCAACTAGACATAAGTGTTAGCTGTCACTCTTTATTTCAACCATTGCCTTCACCCCAAATGAACCAACTGTTGGGTTTCAAATGAACTCCCAGTAGCTCTTAATTCTGTTCTCCCTCTCTGTATCTTGCGACCACTACCCTAAGTTAAGGTTTGTAACCTCCTGCCTAGGGGCTTAACTTTTCATTCTATTGCCCTTGTACTCTTTGCTGCAAGTAAAGAAAAATATACCTTAAACGAAAATGTAACCATGCTATTCACCTAATTAAAATATTTAAATGCCCCTCAAATACCTATATAATAAAGGCCAATAAAGGCATAGAACATAGAGTTCCCCATTAGACAATTCTTACCTAACGATATCTTTGGATTTTAGTTAGGTTGGAATGGCACTGGAAGATGTACTGGTTCTCTGCACAAACCGTGACGTTTCAAGACTTTATAGCTTTACTCTTAGCACTATGTAGAATACCTTCTCCTTCCTTTTTTGCCAGTCTAACATATACATCCTTTAAGATTCTATGTATGCCTCATTCAATCTATAAAACCTTCACTGAGGTCTCAGTCTAGCCTAAAATCCTCTTCTTTGAATCTCTGTAGCATTTTTCTTCTTTGCATGCAGTTGGTTACATCATATTCACATTTAATGTAAGATGCCAATTTCAGAATCTAACAATGAAGAGTGAAAGACTTGACTTATTGCATTCAGAGCTGAGAATGATGGTTATTAAGTGGGGTCCCAGTAAGTGACACTAGTTTAGGAAGACAAAGAAGCACATGGCCGGTTCTCTATATTTTTCAGCATTGCAGATCTGATAAAAATTTAGATCAAATCCAGCGAACATTTGTTGGTAGCTACTGTGTACCAGACCTTAACTCCATGCTTTAAAATATATTATCATGTGGGGCGCCTGGGTGGCGCAGTCGGTTAAGCGTCCGACTTCAGTCAGGTCACGATCTCACGGTCTGTGAGTTCGAGCCCCGCGTCAGGCTCTGGGCTGATGGCTCAGAGCCTGGAGCCTGTTTCCGATTCTGTGTCTCCCTCTCTCTCTGCCCCTCCCCCGTTCATGCTCTGTCTCTCTCTGTCCCAAAAATAAATAAAAACGTTGAAAAAAAAATTAAAATATATTATCATGTTTAAACCTTACAAAAATAAAGCTTTGTTTAAGTTAAAGTGAGGTTTCGTATTAAAGTAGAATCAAGTAAATATGGTTATAAGTAGGGATTCTTTAAAAATCTTCCATTTTCTGCTCACTTGATAATTTAATTGTGAACCTAAAATGTTGACTATATGGTCATTTCCACAAAAACTTGTTTTTGATTCTTGAGTCTTACTCAGTGGTTCTCAGTGAATGCAAATCGTTAGGACAGCATTAGTGTGCAAGATATATACTGGCTTTCATAGATGATTTAAGGAATTTAAGGAATGTACCAAATGTGCTTTCTTTAGAAATCGATCTCACTTAAGATGAGATATCAATAAAGAAGTAACTCTGTTAGCTGTCAAAACCAGCCTTGGGGTCAGACAACTTCATATACATTACATAGGATGCATGAACATATTCTGATGAATTTCTGTACTCTCTGAGCCCAGCTTAGTGCCTGGAATGAATTCAGTGCTCATTAAATCTTTATTCAACTGAACTAAACTGGAAGTCAACACTACTACTACCCACAATGGAGAAGAGCCACCTGCTCCATTGAAGTGATTGTTAGCCACATAGATGTTGTTGTGTATTCCTTAAGAGAAACCAACCAGATTCTCCAATGTATGTTGCAACAGAGCTGGCAGGAAGCCAGAATGAAAAGTGGTAGTTTAAATTTTTTTCAGGAAAAAGCAGAACAAAAGATGAAGCTGAAAGGTGGGTAGGGGTAGATAGATGTGGTCGGATTTAAACAAAGTAACAAAGACTGATGAAGCACAAATATAATGCCAAATGTTCAGATTTCTAGATGGCCAATATTACTATACTGAAATATGTTTCAGGACAACAAGAGATTACCAGGAAGTCATCATTCCACTATAATCTTCACTAATCTGTCTTTAAATAGTGTTGGGCCCATGTTTTTAAAAGTCTTTAGGAAGAAATTGATGATCTACCTGTGGAATTTTAGAACTCCTTTTAGTGAAAGTAATCTTTCTACATACCTTCCAGTTTGTTGTCATTTTTACTCTTTAACACAAGTAAGTAGGTAAGTAGATAACTCATTCATACTGAATATTCATTAAAAGCCTAAGGGGAAAGGCACCATTCCAGGGCAGAGACTACAAAAGCAATGTAAAGTGATCAGGATTGCAATATTAGTGAATTGTGGAATAAGAACACATTTAACATCATTTGATTTTTTTCCTAGTTAAAAAATAAAAATTTAAAAATCAGAACATTCAAAGGCATGATTTATTTGAAAAATATATCTCCTTAGCTCTTCCTTCATTGTATTGTCATGGCTGCAAACTAATGAAGGTTATATAGCAATAATAGAACATTATTTCCTTTCTGGTAATGTTTGTTTGCCCGTTGCCCTATTTTTGTATATAATACTTTATGTGTTAGTTTATTCTTCAGAAAAAAAAATCAGTAAAATGCCATTGATTAACAATGCCCAGCCTACATGTTTTGGTAAACTGAACCACTCTGCCTATTGCTAGTGTGGTAGACACTTTCTTATATAAGATTCTGAGCTAAAGGACAGCAAGCATGTTTCTCTTTCTTTCAGGAAAAATGTAGGGAATAGAAAGGCAAGTGATTCACAATATAAAAAGGTAAAAAAATAAAAAATAAAAAAAAACATTAAATTACTTGATGCATTAGCCATTTACAAGTATTCAGGAATAGCATATTGTCTGGTTTCAGGGACTTGAGAAAGGATGAAAATTAGTGCTCTATTATGTAGAGTTAAATGTGTTGCATTAATGTCTTAAAATAACTTGGATTATGTAAAAACCAGTTAAGTTTTTAAATACATGATAGAAAAATCTCAGTAAAGATTATTTTACCCTTCTCTTATTAGTCATAACACTTAGCAGATATTATTTAAAATAGATTAGCAATATACGAGTAGGTGAAAGAAAGCCAATCAATGTGTTTTAAGCGGCTGCTTATTCAGAGCCCTTGGACATCCATTGTACCACAGTTCTAAATGTACTTTCTAACTCTCATCCGGTGTAAAATAATTTGAGAATTAGTTAACAAAGGTTAAATCACATTTGGGACATTGAAAGGAAAATTGATGAGCAGATTGTTGATGGGTGATTCCATTCTCACAAAGAGAACATCCCATCAAAAGAAAGAAAGGCCTTTGCATTATTAAAAGCCTGTTCTGTAACACTGTTGGGAATTTGGTTGGGTCATGAATGCTGGCAGGTTGTCAGGGAAACAGAAATAATGCAACTGAATGCATAGTATTCTTGAAAAATGGTTTTAGCATTGCTACTCTTGATTGTCTAATGGCTGATCTGGAATTTTTAAAAGTAACATAAATGGACAGGAACCTTTTTTCCAGCTTAATTATATATACCCCTCTGTTGATATAGTAGTAATAAAAATGTTTTTCTAGGGATAGAGTATTATACTTATAAAAGGAAAATATTTTTTTCACGACTGAGGTTTGAAGTTTGTGTTTTGATAACAATATGTGCTATGTACATTTTTTGATAAGGTGTTACTGACCCACTGTGATCAAGTTCTCTAGCAGTTGTGTGAGGTTTTGTGTTAATTAGCCATATTCAAATTCCCATGACCCCTTTTTCTAATCACTGCTATTTAGAAAGAGTTCTGGGATCACTGTTTCTTAGAAAGAGGTCTGGGAGGATCTGTCTCCACTATATTATCTCTAAGAAGAGCTTTCTGATAACAGGATAGAACCCCCAATAGTGACCACAAATATATGAAAGACACTTAACTAATACTACTTTCTCATAAATACTTATAATGATTCAAATCTATAGAAATGTAAGAAAATGATGACATTGGGCCTTTTCTGCAAGAGGCTACAAACACCTGAAGTGGAAGTTAGCTATAAAATGATTGTTCATAATTTAGGGTTTGATCTTTTCAAAATAAAATCAATAATTTGACCATAAATGAATGTTTAAATTACGGGTTTAAGAACACTCACATGGGCTAAGAAAGCCTTGATGTTAAATTGTAGCGCATTTTTTGCATATAGTACATTTATCTTGAGGCATACCTTCTTTTCCTTAGCTTGCACAAGCAAACGTTTAATATTTTTTTAGTACCTATACAATAAAAGTATTATCTTCATCTTATCCTAGCATTCAGGACGCTGCATGGTCTCCCCTCAAAACTATCCCGAGCCACTTTCCTCCAGCTTCCCCATGCTCATTTCTTCAGACACTCACTGCGCTTTTCCCAGCTACCCCACTTGCTATGTGATTCTGTGCAAGTCACTTCATCCCCGTGCCCGTTTGCTTTGTCTAGGACTTGGTCTAAATAATAGCACCTGATACACAAGGGCTTAGTAACTACCACCCAGTGTTTTTATTTTCATTCCCACCTCTGTGATGGACTCATGCTCCTTCTCCCACAAATGCCCCACAGCCTACTTGCCACCATGCAAACCTTGCCATACTTTTAAGTAATAATAGAACATTTTTAAAAAGTTTATTTATTTTGAGAGAAAGTGTGAGTGAGGGAGAGAGGGACAGAGAGAGAGGGAGATGGAGAATCCTAAGCAGGATCTGCACTGTCACTGTGGAGCCCCATGTGGGTCTGGAACCCATGAACTGTGAGATCATGACCTGAGCCAAAATCAAGAGTCAGATGTTCATCTGACTGAGCCACTCAGGTGCCCCAATAGTAGAACATTTTTTATTTGACATTGTGTGCAAGAAATTCAAGACTGCATTTTTGATGCTAGTATTTATCAAGACGGTAAACTCACTGTATCTTAGTACCGCTTGTGATTTAGAAATAACATGCAGGGTTCCTCTGTGCTAGAAGAAAGGACAGGCCGAATGTCCCAAAGTAACCTGTCAACAGCAATGTTTGATGGCAATGCTGGAGGGAAAATGACAAAGATGCGAGAAATGTTTTGAAAAGTGTGCCATTGTGATAATATATAAACACCTCAGAATTACTTAGTATTAAAAGAATAAATAATGAATATTGTCTCTTAAGATTGATATCTTATAGGTACTGTGTAATTAAGAATTCTCTGTTGTGCCTCAGCCCACATGTTATATCCATAGTATCTTTGATACAATAGCCACAAACCCCACATTCTATCTGGAAGGTAGGATTTTCCCAAGGCCACACCTTCCGGTAGAAAATCTTTTAGAGTATTGGTACTGGGAACATGATCTTGACTTCACCTGTTTTAATGTTTACAAACTTGTATGGCCTTTGAGTGATGTATTTTGGTTTCATACACACATATTTTCCCGTTCAACTTGACTAAGAATATTTTTACTTGTTTCACCCTACCCCTTGCTGAAATTTAAGGGAGATTGTAGATTCTCCTAGTTGCTGTTCTTCTCACAACTTCTCTATATCTAGTCCAAATATTTTTATACTGTGTTTGTTTAAATGTGAAAATAGTGCCTTTACACCCAGCCTAAGGGGATAGTTTCTCTAGAGAGGAACCTTTTCTCTCCTTTTTCACTGACTATAACAGATACTTATCTTTTATTGAGGGAACTAAATGAGCAGTTCATCAGCTAATCTCTCTCTTATATATCTATTTTGGTTTCTTCACAAACAAAATATTTTACAAGCCCAATAGCAGTAAAAGAAATTCCTGACCTCGCCTATTTTTGAAAGACTGGGAAGTTAAACTACACCCTATAGCAATCAGGCATCAAAATCATTTCTTTTCTACTTCAAAAGTGTGTATGTGGTTTTTTTAAACTGCTAATGAAAGCATTACAAAGATTAGCTTTTGAAGTGGTGAGCAGCTTTCATTTATTTTCCTTCTGGTATTCCCTCTGCCTCCAGCTAAAATTTAGAACCTTAAAAATGTTGCTCTTCGCTGCTAAATTCAGTTGATGTTCTATCAAAGTGCATTTGGATTATCAAAGCTTCGTTCTTATCTTGCAGCTCAGTATTCCTGAGAGAACACCAGTCAGGTTATCATCGACAAGTCTGTGTCTGGTACTTTCAAACTAGAATGCACTTTCTTCTCCACCACGAGCCTGCCTACCTGCGCTGGTTAACTCTCTCTCCAGTTGCTGTGCAGGTAGATGGGGGCCCACACTGTGATGATAAGGGAGGCAGTGTTCACTTCCAAAAAGTGAAAGCACTGCTTTGCAGTTAATATAATGGGAGAGAGTCACACAGAAATTACCAGCAGGAAGAGATACATGATGAGATAAGTAGATTCGCAAAACTCAAATTTGGAAACATTTTTGCTGTATTATATTACCTAAAGAAGGAGGCTTATTTTTTGCTGTTTTTAATTATTTCTGAAATGGGAAAAAAAAAAAACAAAAACTGGACACTAGACATTCCAGTGATGATTTTATATCAATAGTCTTTCTCTTCCTGAATATCATAAATTAGCACCAGTGAAATTTGCTTTCATAGTATTTCAGAGATGTTATATTTTTCTGAATCCTTGTAGTTATTTGTTTCTGAATGCCTGTGTAATTTGAGATTTCTCAGTCTTCTCCTCAAAAAAACAAAACCAAAAACAAAAACATACGGGCACATTAAATTTAATCATAGTATTGGTCTAATGTGATTTAATTCTCTCTCCCTCTACATCAAATAGAATCTTGAGGTGGATTTGGAAACCACATGGTTTTACTTGGAGGCTTTGTTGATCCTTGAGTGTCCTGTTACAGTGATATTTATCCAAAGACTAGAATAGCCAACTGGGTTTTGGGATTCTATAATTTTCTGGGGTTATGAGAAGATAGGTAAATTGATGTAAAGTAATGGGAGCAGAAGTCAACAACTTTAAAGGTCGAAGAACTTGGAAAGTCTAAAAGCACCTGGCATGAGCCTTGTGCTCAATGAGACTGGTGAAGTATGTGAAAGGTCCATGATTGGGCAGAAGTTAGAAGAACCAGCAAGGTTAGCTGAATGTACTTTAAAGAAGAACTTATTTGTGAAAATCAGGGTCATTGTTTTTTCCTGAGTGGTTTCACAAGGCCTGAGCCTTGGATGCATATGTCCTCTGAAGGGACAAGATTCCTGTGCTTCCTTGAATTGAGGACAGTGAAAATAGGATTTTAAGAGATCTCTTCATTTTATAATCTTGAAATCAACCACACTGAGCACACATTTCATGTTAATTAGGTGAAGCTAAAAGATGGTGTAATTTAGTGAGCTGGCCCACAATTCTGGCAATGTGAGAAATTTCATTTTTGATGACTCTAGATTCCAGGTTCTACCTGAAACTAACCAGGATACTTAAGAGTGCATATTCTCAAAAGGAAATAGGGGACTCAAGAAGGACTGCATCTAGGTATTGACGTATTTAATAACTTTATGTTTTATATTATAAGATTTTAGGTAAAATACAAGAAATCACAGCATACAGAATCATGATTTTTAGCAAAATAAATTGATAATGAATTTTCAAGTCTCCTTCCTTCCCCCACCCATTCTTCCCAAATACAATGCACACACATCCTTGTGTGCATGTATGTGCACACACATACCACATATGAATTCTGTCTATATCACAACTAGCTCAGATCATAGATTCAAAGGCAATTTTTCTTATAGGATATTAATGAAATGCACCCGGGAAGTTTCATGTTAATGAGTGGGTACATAAAATCTTGGCAACTTTATTTAGGACTGTGTACACATTGATACTTTCTAGTTTCATCACAAGAAAATTAACAGAGGAGTTCAGGGTTTTATAAATTGCTGTACTTAGAATCAAGGGTGTTTTAACTCTGTAACTCTGTGACAACTCTGACAATTTTATTTTTTTTTATTTTTATTTAAAAAAAATTTTTTTTCAACGTTTTTATTTATTTTTTGGGACAGAGAGAGACAGAGCATGAACGGGGGAGGGGCAGAGAGAGAGGGAGACACAGAATCGGAAACAGGCTCCAGGCTCCGAGCCATCAGCCCAGAGCCTGATGCGGGGCTCGAACTCACAGATCGCGAGATCGTGACCTGGCTGAAGTCGGACGCCCAACCGACTGCGCCACCCAGGCGCCCCAACTCTGACAATTTTAAATCGAAATCTCTTTTCAGACGAGTTTTCATGGTCATGGATAGTAGGTGGGAGCCTTTTTATTCTTATTGTCTGTTACCTATGCAAAAAGGACATTTGATATGCCCCGATTCGAGAGACCCCCTGAAAACAAACCACCAGAGTCCAGAGTCAAAGCCAAGCGGCAAGGGTCATTTATTGCAGGTTCGAACCCTGTCCTCCACGCACTCGTTGCCGGTGACGCTAAGAGGCCCTGAGTAAGGATCTTACAGCTTCTTTTATAGACAGGCACAAACAAGTTAGGGATTTTTTTGAGGTTACAGAGCTGTTATTGGTTAACATTTAAATTTGAACGCTCAGCAGAACTCGATTGGTTCCCGCCTTTATTTCAAACCATTCAGCAGAACTTGATTGGTTCCTGCCTTTATGTCAGACTACAACTGGTTGCGCCCTGGCTGGTTTCGGGAACAGCAGCAGGGGGAGGGGAAAGATCTTTTCTTTGCAGTTGTGAGTACACCTGGTAATTTTTCTCTTAGCCTCTCACATTCTTATAAAAACCAAAATAAAAATTCTTTCAGAAATCTTAACATCTGTTGGGGCACCTGGTGGCTCAGTCAGTTATGTGTCCAACTCTTGATTTCAGCTCAGGTCATGATCTCACAGTTTGTGGGGCTCTGTGCTGACAGCGTGGAGCCTGCTTGAGATTCTCTCTCTCCCTCTCTCTCTGTTCCTCTCTCACTTGTGCTCTTAATAAACTTGAAAAAAAAACTTAAAAAAAAGAAGTCTTAACATCTGTTGAAATTTTAATGTATTTACTTAATTGCATACTTATTTTAAAAATATAAACAAAGTTGCTAAATATTACCAATACAAATAATTTGAAATACCAGCACCTATAACTAAACCAATACATAGGTTCTATGGCAACACAGGATCATATTATTTTAATTACTGTGACTTTATTTATTTTTTTTTTCAACGTTTATTTATTTTTGGGACAGAGAGAGACAGAGCATGAACGGGGCAGGGGCAGAGAGAGAGAGGGAGACACAGAATCGGAAACAGGCTCCAGGCTCTGAGCCATCAGCCCAGAGCCCGACGTGGGGCTCGAACTCACGGACCGCGAGATCGTGACCTGGCTGAAGTCGGACGCTTAACCGACTGCGCCACCCAGGCGCCCCTAATTACTGTGACTTTAGAAGACTACTTAATATGTGACAGGGCAATAGTCCTCCACAGTCTTCTACTTAAAATATCAAGGCCAATGCCAACTGTTTTTGCAATTATAGAATATTTTGTTTCATTACTGGGAGTGCCTTATGTTCATATATGTAAGTGTATACATATATATTTATATATGTTTATAATTATGAACTTGGTCTTTCATTTATTCACTTATTCTTTTACATCTTCATCTGGACTGGCTGCATTTTTTCCTTAAATCTACATATTTCATGTTTGGGTTGCTATCATTAATTGAGAAGTTTTTTGTATGTTTATTTTTGCTTATAGTTAATCATTCACTTATTCTATTAACATCTACTAAGTGCCTTCCATAAATTGAGCATTTGATTGTAGAGAAGAGGCAATTCTTCTCTTAGCTTAGAAAAGTGATTGTTTTTTGTATATTAATTGTAAAACCTGTCCTTTGCTGAAATTACAACTTTTGGAAAACAATTCATTTTTGGCTGCCCCTTTAGGCTATAATTTACCCATTCTCTCACTTTCTACAAAATTATCTTTTTCCATTCTCTTTATTTCTTTCTATTGCCTGGTTGCAATGATACTTCCCAAACAACTATATTAGTAGATATCCTTACTTTGATAAGAATACTTCCTATTATTCATTACTCTGGCTTTTGAGATATATATATACATATATATATATACACACACACACACACACACACACACACACACACACACACACACACATCCTCGTCCTCACCCTCCCCTCTAGCTCATACATCTAAGTACAAGTATGTGCTTACGATCTGAATCAAGTATCCAAGTGTTGCTATGTTATAAGAGGTTGTTTTTTTTAATCAGGTTCTTGTTGGCCACTAACTTTTTTTTTTTTTAATTTTTTTTCAACGTTTATTTATTTTTGGGACAGAGAGAGACAGAGCATGAACGGGGGAGGGGCAGAGAGAGAGGGAGACACAGAATCGGAAACAGGCTCCAGTCTTCGAGCCATCAGCCCAGAGCCTGACGCGGGGCTCGAACTCACGGACCGCAAGATCGTGACCTGGCTGAAGTCGGACGCTTAACCGACTGCGCCACCCAGGCGCCCCGCCACTAACTTATTAATACACATAACTTACTAACAGATTTTCTCCTCTGCCAGTGCTTCTGCCTCATTATCAATATTAGTATGTATTTACTAAATATTTACCTAGCTCCAAATTCTAGGCTAAGCCATTGCTTGATTACATCAGTGAATGCTCCCCAGGCAGCTATGATGTAGATGCACTCAGAGACTCTGGAACCCCTATCGTGCCTTTGGCTCTATCTGACTTAAGCTTCCTGGGTTCAAATTCTTTAAGTCTTGTTACCAGAAATAACTCACTTAACATCTTTAATCTTGTGTTCTCATCTCTAAAAAGGAGATGAGGGAGGTATTTATTTTAACAACATAAAAATTAAATGATATAATGGAAGTGATTGCCATAGAAACTATTATTGGTGGTGGGTGGTAAAGATTAAGCATCTGTCGAGGGTCCTAGAGTCCATGAGTGAAGAGAGGAATAGAGCCTGATTCCAGTGCTCACTGTTTTCTACTTTATGTTGACTATTACTGCTGGACTCCATTCCTAGTTTGCTATTTTGCATACTTTTATTCATTTGAGTAGCTCACAATCAGGAGAATTTTTGATTGTGCACTAACAAGGCCACATTCTAAGAAGTCACTTGAATATACCTTTGATTCAGTTATTGTTATGGGAACATCCTCTCCTTTATCGTTGTTGCAATATCTATTGTGCTTGCTTTCACCTTTGATTCATGAGGGTAAGCACCACTCCTGTCAACATTAGCAACTGAATGGCTTATGCTTTTCATGGTAATTATCTGCATATCATCTATTGTGAGGACATTGCTGCCTTTGGGATATAGAAATTGAAACAATAAAGTAGACTTCTGTCTTTTAATACTGTGTTGGATAAGCAGAAATCCTGAAAACTTAAGGCCAGATTGAGTTTGTTCCAACTAAATGCAAATATTTGCATTTTGTTAATTTTATCCTGTTGACATTCTTATGGATTTGTTATCATTCAACATTTTAGCAGTGCTTTCCTGCTTTGAAATGCAAACATTATTTCAAATGGATCTGTTTCATTCCATGTAAAATGACATAAAGATTTTACAGGTTTCCCTTACTATCTGAAAGTAGAGCATTCCTATGAAGCCTTTTGTAAGCTGAAATGATGGAAAGCGCTTTCCGAAAGTTCACTTCATGCCAATTCTCTTTTACAGAAGACATACCTTCATCAGTTCGAAGTCACTGTACTAATGTAGGCCTTTCATAAAAGCGAAGGGGCATAACATGAACTTTCTTTTAGAAAGCAGGGGTTACTGTATGATAGCAGGATTCTCACACAGAGACATGGGACACGGAGGCTTTCTTTGTCCAGGAAGCAACTTTACTCGTGCTGGCACGGGTTCAGTGGTCTAAGACCCCAAAAAGGCTGAGCTCCCAGCTCAGCAGACTGTAGCCTTTTATGCGATTTCCACCTTTTTGTCTCCCACATATGGTGACACATAGAGTCTGATTGGACACAGTCCAAGTTACAGGGTGGTGTCAGAGCTATGCATATGTGTACAGGAGTTGATTGGGCCCTGCAGCACTTTGCCTCCTTTTGTTCAGAGAAGGCCTGCAGCACATTCCTTAGGGAGAGGCTCTACCACAGTTATCAGAGTTCAGAGGTTGAAAATTCCTATATTTGTTACTGGAGTTTGCTCACTTTACTGTTTCATCATAAAACACTTAAGCTGGACAATAAAAACAATATTTTTTTACTGTTAGTAAAGAAGAAATGTTGGCTCTTATAGCGATACAGAGAATGGAAAACAAGCAAAAGAAAGCATTTATGTCTGCTTTCACAATCTTCCCAATTGGGGTAAAGATGAAGTCATCAAAGTATAATGCTTTTAAACGTAATTTAATAAAACTAAGGTAATTTTTAATCTATTCAATAGGTGTTCATTGATGTGATTCTCCTAATGATTAACTTGTTTTCTGAAAATTGGCCTTTTTTAGTTGGCTAAATCATTTGCAAGAAGAAATACGGTGTCCGTGCCTTTCCTCACTTGAATAAACTGGAAAAAACATATTACTACTACTCAATTCTAAATAAACTGGAATAATGAATGGATTTCTTTGTTTTCACCATCTGAATGACATTTGGGAATCCCACAGTGATAATAAAAGGGACTGGTTTTTATTATACTGGTCTTACTATTAGAAAGGAAAGCTTGGATTCAAATTATGGCTTAATTAATTATACTGAGCCAGTGTGTTTGTTAAATGAAACAGAAAGACGCTTCACTTGTCCCCCAGTCTCTTCCTGTGCCCTTGCTTATGTGATCAATAGCACAGTGAGTCTCACCTGACCTGGTTGTTTGGACCCAGAATACAAAGAAACATGGACAGAGAAACTTACAAGAATGGCACTTGGCAGAGGTATTAATACCTCTCCTGACTGAACATATGGTTCCTAAAGCTCTAGAGCATATGACAAAAGAGCCACATTAATGTGTGACCAACAGTAGCTGGCCAGGGCTCCAAATTATCACTGCATTAATTAGAAAATATAAGTCCAGTTAACTCATTTCCTCATTCTACTCTTACATAACTTGGGAGATGTAAATTGGTTTCAGTATTCACTTAACTCCTGGTAGGGGAAGAACAATCCATAAATTGATCTCTGAAGAGTATACTTACTCTCTTTCTATCCTGGCAAATCTAATGGTATAACAATGGACCTCGCACTAATTTTGAGACTTGAAAGCAGCTGAAATTGGCAGTATTAGCTCATAGAAATCTTTTGCGTAGTGTAGCTCTAGTTAACAGGAATACATTGTATATGCTATTTTCTAAATTTTTAAACTTTTAAGATCCTATTGACAATCAGTGTAATTTTTTTAAATGAACTCAAATACCTCTAAAGTGTCCAAGTGAAATATAGAAAAACTGTATTTTGGAAAAGGTTTTAAAGTCCTATCCATGCATATTAGCCTTTTCTTTATGTGAGAGATCTCCCATATTCTGCTGGATGAATGAAAAATGCTATGGGAATGAAGTTAATTCCAAATAGAATGACTTTCTTTGATATATTTAGCACATGTAATAATTCCTTTATTCTGATGGATAATTAAACATTTAAAAAGTGTTTGTTTGTTTATTTATTTATTTATTTATTTATTTATTTATTTTTGAGAGAGAGATGGTGTGCAAACGTAGCAGGAGAGAGGGGGAGAAGGATAGAGGGAGAGAGGAAAAATTTCCAGCAGGATCTGTGCTCAGCACAGAGCCTGATGTGGGTCTCCATCTATGTGAGGTCATGACCTGAGCCGAAGTCAAGAGTTGGCCACTTAATGGACTGAGCCACCCAGGTGCCCCCTCCTTTTTTAAAAGTTTTCATTTATTTATTTAGTTAGTTAGTTAGTTAGTTAGTTTAATTTGAGAAAGAGAGAGGGTGAATAAGAACTTGAACAGAGGAGGGGCAGAGAGACAGGAAGAGAGAGAGAATCCCAAGCAGGTTCCATGCAGAGTCTGATGTGGGGCCTAAACTCATGAACTGAACCATGAGATCATGACCTGAACTGGAATCAAGAGTGCGACACTTAACCTACTGAGCCATCTAGACACCCCTAAACATTTTTTAATGGAAGGATCTGTTTTTCCTCTATCCCTATTATAACATTAGGCAAATAGTTAAAGGATATTTATCTAAAGAGGTGTTAATTTAGGAAATTTCCCAGCTGTCTGCAATCTACATTCTACCCTGTATGACAGGAACTATTCTAAAATTTTTATTTTCTATAGATAACAAGCCTCTTTATAAAGGTAAACAAAAAAAAGAAAAGAAATTTGTTTTTAAGTTCACAATAAACAAGGTGTCCTATAGTCTTTTGGCAATCAAGATCCATTTGAGAATATTTAAAATAATACCTCTTAAAACCAAAACATGCTAAAATACCTGTCAGACCAAACAACTAGATGGTGGTTAAGATCATATGTTTTTAGAAATGTGGCAGGATGCCTGGGTGGCTCAGTTGGTTGAGCGTCCAACTTCAGCTCAGGTCATGATCTCATGGTCCATGGGTTTGAGCCCTGCATCGGGCTTTCTGCTGACAGCTCAGAGCCTGGAGCCTGCTTCAGATTCTGTGTCTGCCTCTTTCTCTCTGCTATTCCTCTTCTCACTCTCTGTCTGTGTCTCTCTCTCAAAAATAAATAAACATAAGAAATTTTTAGAAATGTGTCTTTTAAATATTACAGAGTGTGAAGATGATTTTTTAGGAGGCTGTTTTATATTCCTCAAATGTTCAACTCTTAGACAAATCTATTTTGAGATTGTATTGGACACTGATATAAGGAGGAATGAGGTGTTCTTTATTAGGAGACAATGCGTGTGGGGTTCGTATAACCATGGATCATACACATCATTAAACACTGACTTCCCTGGTGAATTGAAAAGTGTTCTAGTTGTAATCCTCTAGTGAGTCACCATGGTTATGGTAGAAAGAGACTTGGATTGGAGATTCAAACCCTGTTTTTGGTCTTTTATCTGCTACCTGTGACCCTTAGGAAATTACTTAATATTTTTTAGCCTTGGTATCTTACACTACAATGGAAGAAGTTATGTCTCCAGGGCTCCTTGTAAAATGTTCAGATTCTGATGTTGCAGTTTCTCATTATTACTTACTAGGCTTTTGCAAGATGACCCAGCTATTTTAAATAGTCACCATTTATGATGGAATTAGTTTTAGAACCAAAGCAAAAGTAGTCATTTTAAACCATAGCAAAGTTCTAAGGCTTCTGCGAAAGAGGGCAGTAAAATTTCCCAAATATTAAAAGTTATAGAAGGGGTTTCCACAGACATTGGGTTGGGATTACTCCAAACTATACCCTCATTGCTCTCCTATCTCAGAAAATGTCCATTTTCTCTCAGGACCATCAGGAGCTGCCTTTTGAAGTAGTTTCTCCCTTTGGTAACTGCTGCCACTCTGTCAGTATTGGAGCTGTGAGTGACCAGTCCTGAAGACTGGAAGTTCCCTCTGATTGCTGGAGCCATTCTTCTCAGTGCTGTGATTCTGTATATACTGCCAGGCCTCTGGGCCCCTTTAGGGCTCTCTCAGTGCTCTTTCCTCATTCCCTGTGCATTATACAAGGTCATGCACCTAGACAGAATTTAAATGGTATTTTTTGACCTCCTACTTTGCAGGTCAATTGCTTTGGCAGAATACTAACCTTTCTCCTGAGTGCTGATCAGTTATCTGTATTTTCTGCAACATCTTCAATTATCATTGAAAGATTGTTAAGGGTGGAATTTCCTTACCTGCGATAAACAAAATTAGGAGACACATCCTTTTAATCAGTAAAGTTAAAGTAGAGTACACATAATCACTGTAAGGAAAAGAAGTGTTTCAGTCTTCACCCCACCTTGACTCTCTCCAGCAGACTAAACTGGGTGTTTTGATTCCTTGGAAGAGTATTAGCTTTATCTCTGTGCCTGGAATTATCCAGTAGAGATAATGTTGTAGGCTCATCAAAAAGCTGTCTTTCCATTAATGGAGTTCTCTCTTCTATGGCACTATTCAGTTTTATATATAGTTATTTCTTTCAGTCAAAACCATTCTCTATGTTTCTGATTTGTTGTTATTGTCATTGTTCTGCTCTGGTCTGCTATCCTCTCTTGAGTATCACTGGAGCTAAATAAATACTAGTTGAATGGATGAGTGGGTGAATGAAAGAATGCATGCCTTCTTGCCATAGAAATACAACCCACAAAGTCATTCATGTAGTGGAATTCATGTAGTGACACATAAAGAGATAAGAACTTCTTGAATTTACATTTCTAGTTAATAAACGCACACATAGAGAGAGGAAATCTTTACAGATGTGGCTATAAATACAGTTTTTAATCTCTTATTTAGAAAACAATTCGTGTCTGCCCTTGTTTAAGAGATCATCGAAATCCTCAAAATTAAGCACTTAATGCTCATCAAATAAGAAAACAAGGCTGTAGCCTAGTAACCTTTGTCTGCATCAGAGGATTAGGAATGAAGCTAAGTGGTGATTCATGGAGATGGTGATTATGTGTTTCAGCTTATTTCAATGCATAAGTGACATTTAAACCATGTTCTATAATTTGAAATTGATACATTCTGGTTTTAAAAGGTTATAAACAGTAATCCTTATCAATCTTTGACCCTTTCAGTAAATATCCAATGTTTAACTTAATAGTTTAATGGTCTTCTTATATAAGAAACATGTGTGAGTTTAAATTGAAATAATTATGAAATCTACAAATCTGGCTTAAGAAATGGGTCTGTCTAGAAATTGAAACTTGTCTTTTGTGAGTCTTTGGTTTAACCATCAAATAGACTAAATTAATTAATTTGTAGACATTCTAATAATACCCAGTTGCAAAGAAGGAAAAGAAGAAAATGTATTTCATATTTTATTTCTGCAGGCTTTCAGGAATTTACATTTGATAGTAGGTCTAAAAAAAACTTGATTTCAATTGAGATCTTAAATCTATTATAGTGAATTTATTTTCTTAAAAACTAATCAATCTTTTTACACATATGTGGAGTATCCTAATATATAAATACTACCTTTTTTTTAAAGTTTATTTATTCATTTGGAGAGAGACAGAGCAAGTTAGGGAGGGGTGGAGAGCAAAGGAGAGAGAAAGAATCCCAAAGCAGGGCTCAAACTCACTAAACGTGAAACCATGATCTGAGCCGAAACCAAGATTCAGATGCTTAACTGACTGAGCTACCCAGGTGCCTCATCCTTCCTTTCTTTCTTTCTTTCTTTCTTTCTTTCTTTCTTTCTTTCTTTCTGTTTATTTATTTTTGAAAGAGAGAGAGTGACACAGATCGCAGCTGGGGAGGGGCAGAGAGAGAGGGAGACACAGAATCAAAAGTAGCTCTAGGCTCTAAGCTGTCAGCACAGAGACCGACATGGGACTCAGTCTCATGAACCATGAGATAATGACCTGAGCCAAAGTTGGACACTTAACTGACTGAGTCACCCAGGCACCCCAATATCTTTCTTTTTTAAGAGATTTAAAAGAGGGATGCCTGGGTGGCTCAGTTGGTTAACTGTCCGACTTGGGCTTAGGTCATGATCTATGGTTTGTGAGTTCAAGCCCTGCATCTGGCTCCGTGCTAACAGCTCGGAGCCTGGAGCCTCCTTCAGATTCTGTGTCTCATTCTCTCTCTGCTCCTCCCATGCTCATGCTCTGTCTCTCTCTCTGTCTCTCAATAATAAATAAATGTTAAAAATTTTAAAAGAGATTTAAAAGAAAAATTATCTTACCTAGCTTGTCAGTTCAGTTACCTGAATCACTGGAGAAAATCATGCTATTACAGATTGTATTCCTAGAATACTAGAGTTCCACCCAAAACGGATTTCATAAAGAGATAATGTTTGTAAATAAGTACTGTTACTACTTCTTGGAGAGTGGTATTGCATATTAGCCCATTTAACACATATGTAGCCTCCCCCATTATCAACATCCCTCATCAGAGTGGTACATTTGTTACAATTGATTGACATGTCATATAATCTTCCAAAGACCATAGTTTACCTTAGGGTTCCCTCTTGGTGGTGTACATCTTATATGGGTCTGGACAAATGTATAATGACATGTCCATCATTATGATATCATAAAATGTATTTTCACTGCCCTAAAAAACAGAAGAGTGTTTTTTTTATTCAACTGTGTGTCATGAACACAGCTTCCAAGTACGTATTTTATGGAGAAAGAGAAAGACGAAAAGAAAGGAGAGAGGAAATATAGGGCTGCCTGGGTGGCTCAGTCAATTAAGCATCCCACTTCGGCTCAGGTCATGATCTCACAGTTCGTGGGTTCGAGCCCCACATTGGGCTCTGTGATGACAGCTCAGAGCCTTGGATCCTGCTTTGGATTCTGTGTCTCCATCTCTTTCTGCCCCTCCCCCACTCACACACTCTCTCTCAAAGATAAATAATTATCAAAAAAAGAAAGAAAGGAAGGAGGGAAGGAAGAAAGAAAGAATGAGAAAGAAAGAAGGAAAAAAAGAAAGAAAGGAGAGAGGAAAGAAATAGAGGTCAAAGTAATATGTGGGTCAGGTAGTCACTGAACCAAGACATAAATTTCAAACCTGTCGATAGCAGTGCTTCTCAAGACATCCCTGAGCTAGCGGCATGAGAATCCCCTGGGATCTTGTTAAAAATGCAAAATCCCAGACTTACTGAATCTAACTGAGGGTGGTGCCCAGCAACCTGAGCTTTAATCAGGTTGCCCACGTGGTTCTGAGGAATACTAAATGTTGGAAACCATGAGTCTACAGGTGCAATGCTATGAAAAAAGATTCCGCTACCTGAGCATGGGAATGCAGACTTTGAGCTTTTAAGTCTCTCCATGTGATAAGTGGGTTCTATAGCCTGATCTCTGAAGTGCTTGCTGAAAAGCTGTCAAGGAGTAGAGTAGGGTAGTTCTGTGGTGTCTGTCATGATGACAGGGTGCATCAAGCTATTCAGAATGCCATTTCTGCTTTATAAAAGCTCAGTCTATATGTCAGATAAGAGCACTTGTGACCAATCTTAAATTTGGAGTGAAAGGCCAATACCTGCACTCCTTCTGTTACCTCATACGATACTTTCTAGTTAACCATTTACAATCTGATTATTGTCATGGAAGACCTTCAGGCAAATCTAATTTGTGGGGTGGGAGGTCTTTGCATTTGCCTTGTGACTTGTTTTCCTTCTCACAGGACTGTGACCGCACTACTCAATGTGGAGCCTCTCAGATCTCTGCCCTTTCCTAAAATTAGGCTGTACTTGTAACAACTGACTATATAGATCATCCACAAACCCCATGTGTAGGCTCTGATAGTGAAAATCAATCTATGCCTGCTTTTCATGTATCTACAGTATTGTGGGGAGAGTAAAATAGAATAGAATAACAGAGTGGGAAAAATGTACTCCATAAATGTGTAGTTAGAGCAAACTGCATGATCTTAATGAGGAAAGAGAGTTATCATGGGCCCCACATTCTCATGCAAGAAAGCAATGTGAAAAATAGTGCTTCTCCTCTGGCTACCAGGCTCTGCTGTAAATCCAGGCAATCCATTTGTCATCCACCCTTAAAGACTCAGTGAGTAATACCAGCCCTGGTGCCCAAGATATTTTGGATAGTGACCAATTTCTTCTTTAAGTAGAATGCAGGAGCAATGTGTATAATACCCAGCTAATTCTTGGCACTGGATTTAACAAGGATAAAGAGAGTGAATACCTTTGATTGGTCTGTCTCTTGGCATTTAGCAATATTTACCTTCTTGCTACAT
The DNA here is from genome assembly GCF_014898765.1 of Herpailurus yagouaroundi. Taxonomy (NCBI): domain Eukaryota; kingdom Metazoa; phylum Chordata; class Mammalia; order Carnivora; family Felidae; genus Herpailurus; species Herpailurus yagouaroundi. The sequence goes on from NW_024412394.1 coordinate 80,646,511, forward strand.
GAATCAAAGCAGTGGCTTACCTAAGAAGGGGCGTTCCTTCCAGACCTCAGAACATCTCTCAGTTCTTGAGATCCCAGGCCCATGGATCTAATTCTTATTAAGTCTAGCTGGACTTAACTCTGTGCTTTGAATGTGTTTGATCACTTTCAGAGTGATATGGCCATGGATTTCAGTTATCGATTATATTGCTTTATACTTGGGCCTTATTGGTAGCTTTGTAGGCTTGAACATCAGACTTTTTGACACCCTTGTCTCAGTAGCTTCCAGTGTCGTCTTCTGACTCCCTTGGCCCCTGTTGGAGCACTTCTACACTGTCTATCTATGGATACTTAATTTTTGCTTCTGAAAGGAGATATTTTCCAAGATACTCTAAAGAATATTAAGCCACACTCTGATTGTAGGAATCAAACTTTTTTTTGTGACCTCTACCAAGTTCTTATTCTTGCCTCTTATAATATCAAGCAAACCTGATGCTTTAATTGCCTCTTTTGTAGACTTGAAGAAAATTTCTTTTATACACTATTCCTATTGTTCAGAGATTACTACTATTTGGGTTGTTTTCCTATCACTTTTTTCTGTGTACAAATTCACATACTATATATATTTAAATATGATATTCATATTTGTATTCCCTTTTCTTAATATTATGCATTGTGTATTTTCTCATATTGAATCTTGATGGATAGATTTTCAATATCTATTATCTCCACTGTATGGATGCACTTCAGTGTTAACTGATGTTCCTAATGATGTCTCTAAAGTGCAGCGTGAGCCTGAAGAATCTGGTGAATCATTGAAGAAAGATTAGACTATATTTAGTAATATTTGTGTTTATAAACTATTTTTAAATTGCAAGTTCATACCTAGTATAAGTCATACTACATATGCTAAGTAGTGTATTTAAATAGTATATGGTTGGGGCGCCTGGGTGGCTTAGTCCGTTAAGCGTCCGACTTCGGCTCAGTTCATGATCTTGCAGTTTGTGAGTTCGAGCCCTGTGTCAGGCTCTGTGCTGACAGCTCAGAGCCTGGAGCCTGCTTCAGATTCTGTGTCTCTCCATCTCTCAGCCCCTCCCCTGCTCATGCTCTGTGTGTCTCTCTCTCAATAATAAATAAACGTTAAAAATTTTTGAAACAGCATATGGTTATATTGTTTGGTAATCAAATATGCAGTAAGAGACTTGGCAGAATCATCATTTACTATCAGTGGTCAAAACATTTTGTATATTTCTGCAGGTTTGATGAATGGTTGGATTATAAATGTTTCAAAGATAAATGTTTAACAATAATAGACACAAGTCATTTTTAAATAACATTAAACATTTTTTTAGGTTTATTTATTTTGAGAAGGAGGGCATACAAGCAGGGAGGAGCAGAGAGAAAGGGAGAGAGAGAGAATCCCAAGCAGGCTCCATGCTGTCAGAGCAGAACCTGACACCAGGCTTGATCCCACAAACCATGAGATCCTGACCTAAGCCAAAATCAAGAATTAGGAGCTTAACTGATTGAGTCACCCAGACACCCCAAACATTAAACAGTTTTTGAATAACATGAAGCATTAAACACTTTTGAAACCTTTATAATTCCAGAAGATAAAGTGATTTTCACTAAAAAAATATTGAGATTGATTAGAGCTATTGCAAAGAAATTTTACACAGCAAATCTTTGCATTGATGATATAGACAAGAAAAATTGACAGTTTCAAACTGTAGTACTTAGTTCACTGTTACTTTGCAGAAAAAAACTAAAGCAAGTAAAGTATACACACTAAATATAGTTGTCTACTAAGTACTTAAGTTCTCAATAAAAGTCATGAATTTTCATTAGGTTATAAAGAAAAGAAGAAATAGGAGATTGTATTAAGGTAGTAGTAAGAACACTAAGACTATTAGCTGTCTAGAACTTAGAAAAGCCTAAAAAGCAAGATCAGAAAAGATGTGACAAATATTCAGATTAGACTTATGTGCTCTTTTATGGCTGAAGAATACAAAGTTTTATGTCTTTCCCAACTTATGCCAAAAAGAGCTCTAAGTGAAGAAAAATGGAGTGCTTATTCAAAATACTGTATAAAAGAAAATGACTTATAGTTTGAATACTTGAGTTTTTCATAAAAGAATAGATCAACCCTTTCATTCAGTCCTTACTCATTAATTGTTTTAAGTTTATTTTTGAGAGAGCACGAGCAAGTGGGGGAGGTGCAGAAAGAGAGGGAAGGAGAGAATCCCAAGCAGGCTCTACACTGTCAGTGCAGAACCTGATGTGTGGCTGGAACTCACAAACTTTGAGATTGTGACCTGAGCTAAAATCAAGAGTCCAATGCTTGAGACACCCAGGCTCCCCTCATTTTTATAATTCTAATGGGCCTAGCTTCCATTACCAGTTTGTCTTTGGTTCATTTTACATCATGGCACTTAGAAATTCATCGAGAAGTGTTGAAAAGCTAGAAAAAGGTATAGGAGGAAGGGAGAAATGGCATATTTCAGAATGTATCCTCTCTGATACAGGGAAGTAAAACTGAAGTGGGAAGAGAGACCCAAAGCAGGATATGTGACAAATGAAAACACTGATATTATCTGGTATCTTGAAAAATAAATATCAAAAATTAACTATTAGACTTCTGATTCTGTCTTAATATGATCACAGGAAGGAGACACTCCTTAGAAAAGGAAGTGACTCTTCGAGATGAATGTGTGGTTGCCAGTTGGCTGGGGTGAGAGAACACCTTCCAAGAGGGGACTGTGTACAATTAAAGCAGAGAGAAGGAAGCAGCCTGTGATTTACAGGAACTGAGGCAGTTGGAATATTTAAAGTTGGAAATGTAAAGGCACAGTGGTCACACTACTAAAATCATTTGAGTTCAGATTATAGAGACTTCTATCTGGCATAATATGGATTTGAATCAAAGTTTTAGAATTGCAAGTAATCATTATCCTGATGGTAGAAGATGCTTTTAGGGTGATGAGATGGTTTCCTGAATGTACTACATTAGAAGAGAATAAAGACAAGACCAAGCCTTGAAGATCACCTGCTTTGTGTGTACACACTTAAACAGGCTTTTCTAGGACCGATATAAGGAGAGTGGGGAAGATTTAAATATTCAGGAAGACTTTCTTCGTGGCTACTGTTCAGACAGTATCTATAAACATGCCTTTCTGACTGATAAATATTTCCTTCTAGTAGTGGAAAATATGCCAGCATCTATACAAGACCGACAGTTACTTTGAAAATGCATAAGAGAATAAAATGCCTCTGGGCTCTAAATTCTTGGGAATAGTTTTGAGTCTCTCTGATGCTTATCAATTGATTGAAAGCTGTTTTTATTTTTGATGTACAGAATTATTGGAAAGTTGATCTGCCAATAGGAAAGGAAAGGAAAAGCAATATTTTTGGAGATAATAGAACATACTACTTAGTGCTATCACAGTAATTTTCGTAAGTGCATCTCTCAATCATAGCAGGTCTGTATTCTTGATTCTATTGATCATTAAAAGCTGGAAGTCTTAATGAATTGAAAATGACCTATAGTATACATTTATCAAATGTTCTTGAAGAGCATACATAGGATCTGTTTAAAAACATTTTTATTGTGCTTATTGTGTAGACTGTAGTTCTATTTAGAAGATCACCTAATTTTTAATTTTTTAAATGTTTTATTTATTTTTGAGACAGAGAGAGACAGAGCATGAGACACTTTTTGTGACACTTTTGAGACAGAGCATGAGCAGGGGAGGGGCAGAGAGAGAGGGAGACACAGAATCCGAAGCAGGCTCCAGGCTCTGAGCTGTCAGCACAGAGCCTGACGCGGGGCTTGTACTCGCGAACTGTAAGATCATGACCTGAGCTGAAGTAAGATGCTTAACTGACTGAGCCACCCAGGCGCCCCGATCACCTAATTTTTAAAGCACACTTTATTTTAGTTAACATTTATTTCTAAGTTGTCACAGCATTGGAAATTTTTGAGTGTAATCGTCTCCATTTTATTTTCATAATTATAGAAGTCTCAATCTTTAAAACTACATGGAAGAGCTTTTCTACATCCTGTTTTGGAGTCATATTCTTATTCACTCATGGCCTGGAATAGTTCTTACATGTTATAAGTATTTAAAAAATGAATACTAAGGGGCGCCTTGGTGGCTCAGTCAGTTAAGCATCTGACCCTTGATTTCAGTTCAGGTCATGATCTCATGGTTCATGAGATCAAGTCCTGCCTCAGGCTTTGCACTGACCACTTGCAGCCTGCTTCTCTCTGTCATTCTTTCTCTGCCCCTCCCTGCTCACATGTGCACTCTCTCTCTCTCTCTCTCTCAAAATAAGCAAACATTTAAAAAATCATTAAAAAATGAATACTAATTCATTGTGAAAAGCAGGGCCTTAGAGGGAGATGAACCATAAGAAACTCTTAAATACAGAGAACAAACTGAGGGTTGCTGGAGAGGTGTTGGGGGGGGGTGGGGGGGAATGGGCTAAATGGTTGAGGGGCATTAAGGAGGACAACTGCTGGGATGAGCACTGGGTGTGGTAAGTGAGAGATGAATCACTAACTTCTATTCCTGAAATCATTATTACACTATATGTTAACTAACTTGGATTTAAATAGAAAAAAAGAAAAAGAAAGAAAATCAGAGTCTTATGCAACCTCAGCTGAAAACAATGTATAGAAATATTACCTAATATGTACCCTAAGATGCATGGGAGATCCTGGAAGTTCCTTTGACCTCTCCTTTCTTGGTCTTTCAGATCTCTCCCGGCCATTTCAGAGCTCCGGGACTTTCAAAGAGTACCTGCAGGCAAAATCAATAAATGTACCTACTTCATCTAAATATCTACCAAAGCCTCCATCTACCTCTTAGAATATATTAAATAATATACTAAACAGTGTGCTAACTGGGGACTGAAAATTGAAATGTTATCCTTGACCCAATGGAGTTGGTAATTTTGTGGAGCATTCATTCATACATTGAGGCAGTGGTTACAAGTATGAGGAGTCTTGTCAAATAAGAAATTCATGATGCTAGCTTCCTAATGGAACGTATAACCAGGGATTTCACTTAGTCTAACTGAGCAGGGCATTACATTACTGAGAAGAATGGGTCAGCAGGTTCCTTTCAGCCTGTCTTGGGCTCACTGGCTTTCATAGGGAAACTGCCATATGAAAAGATTGGCAAATAAAGTCCATTTTGTGACCTAAAACCTGACTTTCTCCAGTCAATGTGGTTAACTATATTGTGGTTATTAACTAAAATGTGGTTATTTTGTGCCCTAATCCTCAGCATGTCTAAAGCAGGCTAAAATTATTTATTTTTACAATATTCTTTATTTCTTAGTTTAGATAGTACTTCTTTACTGCTTAAAATGCTTTCAAATGTATTGAATTTAATTTTATTCTATCTTTCTAAAACTGAGTGTTTCAAATGACACACAGTCTAAAAGTTAAGACCAGGAATTATTTGTCCCTGTTGAATTAGTGAGAAGTTTTATGAATTTTGCAGATGATAAAGTACTTTAAACATTTTTTCCCTTTTGTAAAGGGGGAAGAGAAGTGCATGTGAGTCAAAATAACTTAAGTAACAAGTAAATGTCTTTGAAGTAATCTGTTTTAACAGGTTAAATTTGTAACACATAGTAATTGTGAATAGAGATCCATTTTATTTTACAAGCAATTTAAATTATTTTAAATGATTTCTTGTGGCTGAAGGCTTGTGTTTTGTACATGCATTTGAACAGATTATATTTTAATGATAGTCATGGTGAACTTTATCAACATTTTTTTTGTCTGCCTAAACACCCCCTCAGAGCATCTCTGCATGCATTAGGATTAATGGGATAATGTTTCCCAGGTGCTTAGAGCTTTTTGGAGAAAGAGAATAAAGCTTTGTGTTAAAATGATTATTACTGACTTAAAAGACAGCTATATGAGAGTTCAGAAAGAGCAGTTTTTATTAATAGTGACTCTTAAATGCCTTTGAGAAATAGCATTGTATGCTGTTAACAAGTGGTCATTCTGTTAACAAGCCAGTCACTTTTTTTACTTTCTCCATCTTTGGGAAGAAACTAGGAGTTTGTGGAGCCAAGATACAGGTTGGGATGAAATGAGAGGGACTAAAATGATTTGATCATATTGGTTAAGTTCATTTAGGCAAATGGAATGACTTTAGCCTTGGCCTCACTGGAAGCATTGGTTTAGTGGTACCCAATAAAAGGCCAAAAGCAGATAAATCCTACAGAATTTAGTTCCTTATAGGCAAAGGGGCAGTGGATGTCGTATCACTGAAGCAGGAAGCTCAAAGCAGTTAAGTAGTAGAAGACAGTAAGTCACTCCTAACTCCTACTGGCTGCTTGGAGTAAGGGAGGAGTAGACTACCAGACTAGGTAGTATGTTCTAGTCTGTATCTCTCTTAAGTTCTATTTAAAATGTAATAATAACAATTTCAAGAATAGTTTTCTTTGCATAGGACTTCAAATTTTATAGAACTTTCACACACATTATTTGAAAGTCAGAACAACTCTGCCAGGTGGGTACTATTTTTTTTTTAATGTTTATTTTGAGAGAGCTTGCATGTGTGCAAGATGAGGAGGGGCAAAGAGAGAGGGAGTGACAGAATCCCAAGCAGGTTCTGTACTGTCAGAGCAGAGCCCTACATGAGGTTCAAACTCATGAAGTGTGAGATCATGACATGAGCTGAAATCAAGAGTCGGAGGCTTAACTGACTGAGCCACCCAGGCATCCCAGGAGGATACTGTTACGCCCATTAAAAAAATTTTTTTAATGTTTATTTATTTTTGGGAGACAGAGACAGATTGCGAGTGGGAGAGGGGCAGAGAGAGAGGGAGACACAGAATCTGAAACAGGCTCCAGTCTCTGAGCTGTCAGCACAGAGCCTGATGCGGGGCTCGGACCCACAAACCATGAGATCATGACCTGAGCCGAAGTAGGATGCTTAACCAACTGAGCCATCCAGGCGCCCCTATTATGCCCATTTTAAAGATGAAGAAGCTAATGCTCAAATAATTTAATGTAAGAGACAAAAGATGGGTTTCTAATCCCAGTGGAGTGTTCATTACAATACACAGAGGAGAGTAGCTCACATTTGTGTAAGCTATAACAAGTAGTAATGTGAGGTTGTGGAACTATCAAGTTGATCTATTGACATATTTTCAGGGTTATTATCTGTTTATTTTCACTAACATCTTCCTGATAGCACTACCCAGACCCTGGGTTTACAAGCAAGTCTTACTTTCTAAGTGTAGTTCAACTACCTTTGAGACCTACTGACTCAATAGTACTCCACTGTTTTATTCTGCAACTCATTCATTAGAAATAGCTATAGATATATTGTATCATCTCATCTTGAATATATTACTGTGGGAATTGTTTAATTATATTTGTCACATGTCCTGATTGATTTACAGTTCTTCCTTGGTAAAATCTGCAGTCGGGTTCTCTTGGAGGTCACTATTAAGTTTATGGCCCCTTTATAATGAAAAAAAAAAAAAACACCACATTTTTCCTGTCATGTATGTTCAGATGGTAAATCCTTGTGAACACCAGGTATATATTATTAACGGATAAAATAAAGCAGCATATTCTCATTTTCAGTTGAATTTGTTTGAGCATTTTACCCTTTAGAGCATGAAGTGTTATAAATAAAATGACCCTTACAAATAAAAAGATGCTCAAAAAGGGAAAACTGAAAAGAATTTCACAAAGAAAGCAATGTACACACAAAAAACCTATGCCATGGTATTCACTTCAGTATTGTCTGCAGCGGTGAAATGTTCATCATCCATGTCTATCATTTGGTTAATGGATTGACAAAACATGGTAAGATCCTATAATAAGATGTGAAGGGATTAATTACACCCCTATTTAATCAACATGCATGGATGTTATGTAAATTTTTGTCAAATTTTGCAAGAATACATGAACTGCTCAACTCTGTAGTTTCAAAGGTATATATAAAATGTACAGAAAAATACATAAAATAATAGTACATGTGTTTTTCATACGTAAATATAAGTGCACAAATATGGTGATATGGGGAGGATATATATTAAATACAGAAAGTGATAGTGCATGAAATGTGGAATTGAGGATGGAGAGATCAAGGGAACACACAAAGTAAGTCCTAACTTAACAAATGATGAGATTGTGTGACTGAATCTTATCCTTGATTGAATCCACACAGTACTATGTACATAATTTGCAGGCAAAACTCAAAACCTAAACATGGGTATTTTATTTACAAACAGGCTGAGTCTATGTAACCATATGAATAGCAGTTTAGATAACTATTTTCATTATCATCTTTTAAAATAATAGGTCTTACCCACAATGTCATAAGCCATGGGCGTATTGATCTCAGAGGAAAGGGTTAGAATTACATCCTAATACTTCATGCCTAACCCCCAAAAGCTACTTTATTTGTGATGGGTGCTGTCAGATTATATAATTCCAGGCCCTTTTGCAAGTATTTCAAGAATGTGAAAAATTCTTGAAATTACTAGGAGAACAATGTTGAGGAACATAGACTTTTTACATACACACATATATATGTATATTTCTAAGGATTTTACTTGAGTGCTTTTTAATGTTTCTGTTAGAAAAAATTCTAGAGTAAAACTAAATGTATAGAGGATTTTTATTAGATGATTAACCAAAACAAATTATAATTATTGATAAAGGACAGTCTAATGCAAAAGTTTAAAAATTTAATAAAACCTACAAATTAATAAAACACTTTTGCCCATGGTAGAAAATTATAAGCTTTACAAGATAAGCTATACCAAAAGGATAAGCTGTTTGTATGAGGGACAGTAACAGATGGCAGAATATGGTAAGTGTCCAAAATTATCCATCAAAAAGTATTTAGAGGTATTCAAAGAATGGTAAAGACCATTTTCAGTTAACATGAGGATAAGGAAAGTCTTTATAATAAAAGTCTTCTTTTTTTAGTGTTTATTTATTTGAGAGAGAGAGAGAGAGGCAGAGAGAGAGGGAGACACAGAATCTGAAGCAGGCTCTAGGCTCTGAGCTGTCAGCACAGAGCCTGACCGGGAGCCTCAAGCTCATGAACCGTGAGATCGTGAAGTCTAACACTTAACTTCATGGTCTGAACCAAAGTCAGACTGTTAACTGACTGAGCTGAATTAGCCAGCCAGGTGCCCCAAAGTCTTCTAATAAAGACAAGGCATGTGTGGGATAGGCCTTTATATGTAGGGCTTACATCCATTGATTCATCTCTGACTCCAGTGATCTGAATGTCAGAAGTAGAAGAGGAAAAATAAAGAAAAGAAGCAAAGAAAGGAAGTTAGAAAGGAAGCAAACTGAAAAGAGAGTAAGTAGGGGGAGGGATGGGGTGAAGCGAGAAGGGAGACAGGGAGAGAAGTTGAGTGAACAAGTCGGGAAAGGAGCAAAAATGATTAACTATTTAAATTTAACATCCAGGACCCTGGCCAGCATGTGTAACACCTACAACAGGTTGGTAAAAATGCCAAACCAGAGGACGAAGCTTGCATCTCAAGATGTGAGGTGGAATATTGGTTGAAGTCAACAGACTGAATAATTTAGTCATACCTTTTTCTCAGTCTCAGCATTTCTTTGGCTGTTAAATACCACCTGTCCTAGACTAGAACCCTTGGCAATGGGCTGTTTGCTCTACCTCAGTAGGTTAAGGCAGAGTCATCGTATTATTAAGTTCCTAAAGTCCTTGACAAAGACAATTTATGATCCTGGTAATTCCTCAAGGAGAAGCAGTGTTATTTAAACAATGCTCACAGCTTTATCCTTTGTGTGCTCCTCATGCACAATGAAGACCAGTTTATTCAGGAATAGATTTGGTCTACTGAGTTATCAAATCATTTTGTGTTCTAGAAGATTGTCTCTTTTCTGTGGTAAGGTTTGAAATGGGTGCCGGGATGAGCATGTGAGAGTATTTAAATGTCTTGAGGAGAAAAAATATATCCAGGAGTCAAGAAAATTTCATCTTGATTACTCTGGCTGTTATGAGATTGTAGGAATGGTGAGTTCAGTGTCCTAGAATTGTTACCCTTCCAGATTTCAAAGTCCCTGAGGATGGAGAAAACAAGAATAAAATTGATGCTTACAAATGTAAGGGTATTGGAGGGCACCTGGGTGGCTCAATCGGGTGACCATCCAACTCTTGATTTCATCTCAGGTCATGATCCCAGAATCCTGGGACTCAGGTCCCACTTTGGGCTCCACTCAAGGTGTGGAGCCAGCATGGGATTCTCTCTCTCTCTCTCTCTCTCTCTCTCTCTCTCTCCCTCCCTCCCTCCCTCCCTCCCTCCCCACCTCTCTTTCTTTCTCTCCCCACCCTGCCCCTCTCCCCTACTTTGGCATGTTCTGTCTCTAAAATAAAAACAAAATTAAAAAAAAATAAAAACAAAGGGTATTCGGACATAGTACAGTCTCATTATAAGGAAAGAAAGAATAACAAAGCAATAGCATGAGTAGAAATAATATTTATATTTGGTAAAGCATTTTGTATCTGTTAACTGTGTTGTCTTCAAGAGTACTGCAAAGAGAAGTCAAGCTAAGAAAATCATTAGGATTCAGAGAAAATCACATTAGGTATAGGTGGAAAGACAGGTTTCAAGACACAGGTCTTCCGAGTCAAAGCCTTGTTTTTTCTATAACTTCACCTTGCCTCTTAAGGAAAAGTTACTGAAGGGTTACTGGTGGGAGATCAAGTAAGGAATTTCTGCTCTGTCCTTGGACTGGCACACTGGTAGGGGAAGCCTGGAGATGGAGGGCAGAACAGAGGAATGTATGTGGTCAGAGGTGCGTAACCCTATGATAAGAGCAGACATGGGGAAAGAGCCTCCAGAATTAGACCTGGGGCGCATTGTAGTAGCTGAGGAGTATGTCCATGCAAACGGATTTTATTGTATAAGTTTTACTCAGTCAGTATGTAGGGGTACCTGGGTGGCTTAGCCAGTTAAGTGTCTGACTTTTGGTTTCGGCTCAAGTTTTGATCTCACTGTTCAGGAGTTCTAGCCCCACGTGGAGCTCTGTGCTGACAGTGCAGAACCTGCTTGGGATTGTCTCTCTCCCTTTCTGCTCCTACCCTGCTTGTGCTCTATCTCTATCTAAAATAAATAAATAAGCATTTTTAAAAATGGTGAATATATTGCAGGAGTATTCATGTAACCATGTTCATAATATTGTTGGGACAAATGGTTGTGCTAGAGTAGTTAGCCTATATTTAGAAGAAATCTAAAATACTGGTATTGACTGTGTTTAGTTCATTGGTAACATTTAGAGAATTGTGTCAGGTAGTGCCTTCTCTGCCCAGGACTTCCAGGAATGGCACTTTATAAGTTTCGGGCAAGTTCTTCCCCTTCCCCTCCCCCTCCCCCTTGCCAAAGGGTCAGAATGGGAATTCTTGTCTTTCAGCAAACCCATTCCCTGTGACTCAGATCTCTGGTCACAGAAATTAAGGAAGAAATTGGCTGTTTATGGAAGGTAACTTCCTAGAAATACACCTACACCCACCCACCAGGCTTTCCTTTCAGGCTGTCAGAAGCAGAATGGGAGGTAAGGAGAAGGGATGCTGACTGCATTCATGTCCCTGGGGCCTTGGTTCCAGTTTGCTGGTTCCATCATTACCCTTTCCTTGGCTTGATTAGAGTTACCAACAGTTCCCCTTTGTTTTGTTGAATTTCTGTCATTTGTGACCAAAAGTGCCCTGATAAATGACCAAAACATTTTCTTGATGAAATATTTCAATATAATTCAAAGATAAATAGTCTTAATTGCCATTAGATGATAGCTTTTTTTTTGCTAGAATGAATAATTTATAAATTTGGGCTAAATTCAAGGGAATTGTATTTCAAATACTATTTCACCTAGATGGTCTTACATATTGCCCATTAAAAAAATCCTGCCACTTGAACAAAATGATAATTTTCTTTCATGATTGGGAGGTGAGAGAAACAATGTGTATCCTAAATTCCACAAAGGTTTTAATAGCCACCATCCCAATACCACTGCATTTAGTTGATTTTACATGAAATTACAGAAGACAGCATAAAAAATGCATCATTTAAAATATAATAACACCATGGCACTACTGAATGAGTAATATTTTCTTTTCAGGTACTAGTGCCCTGGGAATCTTGTAAATAAGAAAAACGATGATTGTATAATAGACTGAAAAATCTGTTAGTTTTGCAAGATTGAAGTTAAAAATGGGCAGGTAATTCAAGAACCAACTGGAGGATGTTTAGTTGTAGCTGCTTTTTTCTAATTATCCACTGCTTTTTAAAACTCAGCAAGACAGTTGACCTTTGAATGAACTCCTCCTCTCTTTAGTCCTCAGAGACTAGACATTTAGGAAAACTGGGAACAAGAGTCCCCTTAGTCAAGTCATGGCAGCTCTGGGTGGAATCCCTAATTATTGGATAATTGTTCAAGTGTAGAATAACACAGAATAGTTAATCACTATGACCTTCAAGTCCAAGAAGAATCTGAAAACTTGAACAGAGTATGGGGCATGTTCTCTCATTGAGACTGATTTTTTAAAAATCACTTAGCTATTCTGTCATTTCTTGTAATGCACAAAAATGCATCATTTTCATCTATTTTATAATACATGACAGGAGATAAGATATTCAATAAAGAAATGCAGTGGGAATAGCCTGAAATACCTGCAACTATTGATCTAATATGTCAAAATTTGACTATTATGGTTGAAATGGTCTTCCATTTTTCTGTTAACTAACTTCCTGGTTAATCCTTTTCTCCAATATGTATAAAGCAGGTTAACTAAGTATAACATTTGCTATGCTATGATTTTTGCATGTTTGTTCTACTGATTCCAGGTGAGCTGATCCATTGTCCACATTTCTGGAAGTATGAGACAGATCCTATGTCTAAACACAGCCTTGCAGTAGATTTGGCTAAGCAATGCAGGGTAATAAAAGTAATGAGGCCATTGAAATCCCTTTAGCTTTGTGCTGATGCCTGGAAACTGTCATTTATTTTGTGGTGCCTTTAATTGAGAAGGCTTTTTTTTTTTTTTTAAATTCCACACAGTAATTGGTACTACATCTTTTTCTTATAGTAAATAGAATAAAAGTTGTGTATCTTGCTTCTTGATTTTTTAACAAGTATGGATAGTTTGTGATTCATGTAAAAATTTATTTTTTATCCATTATTTTGATATTGTCACACAAAACTTAAAGATCCTCTTTGGTACAAAGAATACATGAAGGCCAAGTCTTATGACATTTATATGCATGCAAGATTGAGAACTCACCCTCCTCAACTCAGTGATGTTTCCTCCCTCTTTTGTAGTGCATAATACAGACTCTCTAAATATAGGGGAATAGTAAATATGCATCATTAATAATTAATAGGATTGTAACAAAACACAGTATCAGCATAATCCTCTAAGACATTGATGAGTACATGTTGCCACTTTAAATAATGGCATGAAAGGCATTGGTGCTCTCTGATATGGATTTGCCATAGTAAATGAGTTTGTGTTACTGTATATATTTTGTTCTACATACCTAGTTATCAATAATCATCTTCATGCCTCTCAAAGGGCAGCACAAGCAGGAAAAGAATAATTGCCACTCTTCATGGAGCCAGCTTATTGATGAGGTGGACACAAGTAATATTTTTAGCCTGCTGGCTGTCCATCTGTAAGCAGTTTCCTGGAGCTGTCACTTCTCCTTTCTCTGCAAACTGTTATGGCTTTGTCTGCCTAAGGAAAATAATGAGATCCATCTATCAAGAAAAAATAAACAATAAACCCTATACCTTCCAATTAATTTGTTTTCACCTATGTTTACCTACGTGCATTCAGTTAACTATCCATCATGTTATACGCATGTAAGGAAGGGCGTTTTTCAAAAGGTTGAATCCATTAACCCTCTTGCTATCTAAATATATAGGCACCCCTTTCAGCTAAATCAAGGCCTTGTAAAAATCAATCGTTTCGGAGAGCTCATAAACACTTGGTCTGTCTTTCCCTTGTGTGCCCAGTGTTGATAAATCTGCAAGCTTAATATGAACCAAACAGGTTGTTCTCATTCATCCCTCAAAACTAAGTATGTTTTTCCTTAAGTGTGTCTTTGATTTTAATGCCATCCTAACATTTTCAGAAATTGGTATGGGATGAGCAACTTAAATCAGAAACTTCAACTTGATTATTTTATTTGTTAAAAAACAGTTTAGTAGAAAATGGTAGTGTACCTCAGCAATCAAATGGTATCGTTTTCCTCCTCCCTTAAAAAGTGTGTTTTTGCAAATAAAAGACACACACACACACAAATGACTCAGGCAGTAATTTGTTCATGGGATTTTGCTGACATTAATAAACTGCTTGAACTTTACTGCTGCCTTGTTGCTGGTAAGAAGCTTCAACAGTGGAAGTGGTCCTGGAGTTAAGTACCCTCCTCTTTTTATCTATCTGTACTATCAAAATAGACAGCCACATTAAATAAACTCTTTTCAAATGTTTTAAAAACATGAAGGATAGTGGCAGAAGTATACTGAAAGCCTCCAATTTAAAAACAACCTGTGTTCCAAGAATTCATTTGTAAAGAGAATTGTTTGAAATATAGAACCTCAGATCGTCAATATGGTGGTAGAATTCCTAGTTTAATGCACTAGGACTATAGAGTATCATAGATTTAAGAATGGGGAGTAACTTATCTGGCTCTCCTTTAACTTGAGACCACTTTGTTGTAAATACGAGGTAAGTGAGAGGTAGGGTTGCAGATTTGTCGACTTCAAAAGCAAGAACTGTTTGTTACTATACTGATTGTTGAAAGAGAAATACAATAAAATTAGATAATAGGTATATTTCTACCTGGAAAGCTGATGCTTAGAGGGAAAACAGGTTTCATTAAAGGAATATTAAGGGAATAATTGTGTAAGATTTCTAAAGAAAATTAGAAGTATTTAGTGATTATAGAGATTGAAAGCATTGGTTCTTTATTCTGTATAATCTAACTTTTGATTGGTTTATTTCTGGTCCTAGATATATAACTCACTTATAATTTTGACAGAGGATGGGAAAGGAGGGCATGAGAAAGAAAGCCAGAAAGGGTAATGAAGAAAGAGAAGGAGACTAAAAATATGCCATAAATAGAAGATGAGAAGGAAGAATGCCGTGAGGAGGGGGAGAATGAGAATGTATTAGGATACTATTCAGCCCTGTGGTTAAGAATAGGGGCTCCACACATAGGTTTTCTGCCATGTCTTCTTGTGGAGATCCTGGGAGCTTTGCTTAGATATGCCTCTGTTTCTATATTGAAAAGCACATATAATAGTAGTCTGTACCTGATAGGCTTGTTGTGAGGACGACCTGGTACATAGTGAGCCCTGTAAGTTGCTATAAGGGTCACCATCTAATTTGCCATCTAATTTGTCATCTAACAGGGAGATTAGCAAACTACAGCCGATGGACCCAATCCAACTACCTATATTTACCTACCTGTGTTATCCAGTGAGCTAAACATGGCTTTTGTATATTTAAATGGCTGGAGAAAATAAAAAAGAATATTTTGTGACACACTGAAATTATGTGAAATCCATTTTCAGTGTCCATAGCGTTTTATTGGAACACAACTACACTCATTAGTTTACATATTGTTTGTGGCTGCTTTTGTGCTATGGTGGCACAGTGTCCTGACCATCTGGCCTACGAAGCCTAAAATCTTTTCTCTCTAACCTTTGACATAAAAAGTTGGACAATCCTGGTCTAAACCAGGACACATTTGAGAATGAATGAGGATATTAGAATCACAAGTTGGAGAAGCCAGTAAGTACAGTCATGTTCAATATATTTCTTATGTACAATAAGAAATAAACATATCAGAATTGTATTTGGTGGAAAAAAACTGATGAAGAGATGTGGCATTTCATGGAAATGATTGCAACTTGGGTGATTTAAATGTAAGTCTTTGTTTCTCTCCTTTCATTAAATCTACCAACGATTCCTAAACTCCATCTGTAAAAGGCCTTATGTCAGCTGGTCCCAAGCCTACCTCTTGGACACGTTCTCCTACAGCTTTCCCCTTTATTCACTGTGCTGTGGTCAGACCGACTTTTCTGTTCCAGTAACCTAGTAAGCTAGTCACTAACTTAGGGCTTCTGTAAGGCTCTTTGCCTGGAATGCTCTATCCCAGACTTGGAAGTCTGGCCCTCATCCTATTTAAACTGGCATGATCTTCCATTCCTTGTTCCATTTTATTCACTCCTTAGAACCACCACTATCAGAAAACTTAAATGTAAGTTCCATTGTGGTGGGGATTTTTCCTGTCTTTGTGGCCTTTGTGGCTAGCTGCAGTGTCCACCACAGTCCTGGCACAGAATGGGTCCTCTGTCTATGTGAATACATCCTTCTGATTCTGTTGCCTCCTTGCAGTTCCTGTGGTGGGTAGGTGAGTGGTTCCACTGGCTGCTCTCCTCATCCTGCTTTTCTAATAGGTCTTTGGCTTGAGATGCATAGTTTGGCATTTACACAAGTTTTAGTCTAGATCTCTGGCCTATGTTGATGGAATATATTTTTGGTTGGCTTGTTTGTGCCATTTTCATATTTTGTGTGTGTTATCTAAGCTCATTTATGTATATATCTGAGCCCTACTTTTCTGTCATGTGAGGCACTTCCAGAGTCTGGCCTTGTTTATTCATTGTTCATATCTCTCATGGAAAAAAGAGGAGCAGGGCACCTTGCAAAACAAGTAGCTTCCTTTGAGTTTATACTGCGTTGTTTTCACTTCTTTTTTTTTTTTTTTTTTGGTCTACGAGAGTCTCAGTCTCTAACGTTAGGGCTTAAACTACTTGTAGGCAGAGTCTGTAACTTTTAAACTGTACTTCTTTGTATCCAGCATAACCTTGAAGCAGGCAGGGGTCTGCTCCAGGAATATATGTGAATGAAGAGTACAGTTAGCTCTGTTACCCTCTAAGTAATGTAATAAACATCAAGAAAAACATAATAGCTGAAGGTATTAAAACCATTTGGTTTCCAGAGACCTCTTTTGATCTTGCTACCCCTAGCCTTTGTGCCAGTCACAGGTTTCTCTCATTTTCATTCTTGTGAAGTTGGTGATCCATTTGTCTTTTTGGAGCTCATGGAAGCCAGCCTTACAGCATATGAGCCTCCATGCAGTTGTTAGTAGTCAACTATGGAGCCTGAGCAAAGAGGGGGAAATAGTTTCTCCTGTTTGTTGATTTGAAAACTGGCCCCCATACACAGAGGGCAAGGAGAGGTCAAAGAAAGAGGCAGATCATTCCAGGTTGGTAGGTGGCAGATTTAATAAGCAAAGGAACTTACATATGTGGCTTGTCCTAGCATCCATAAGATGAGTAGATTTATCTGCCCTCCAGAATCTTACAAGTTTGTATAGAGGTCTTAACTTGCTTCAGGCACATACACCATCCAGATGATCTCAACAACATATTGATTGATCTTATTGCTCTCAAGACTATGTCCTAGAAGCAGCTCCTAGTGTGGGAATGGTGTGCACCATGTACATTCCAAGGACAGGAGAGGGTAAGGAGCCTCCTGCCTGGTTCCAGCTCACACATCAACCAGCAGTCATGTCCTCTCCATGACCTGCTTTAGCACTGTTCTACTTTTCTCTCCTTCTTCCCAAATTGAGGCTACACAGAAAAGAGGAAAAGCAGAAAGAAATGCAGGTTGGAACAGTACGGTCTCCAACTCTAGCCAAGGCAAGATCACCTGTGGTCCATTTTCCACACATTTAACAGTACCCCTAACTTCAGAGTTTCCAAAAAAGAGAACTGGACATCACTGACTGGACTATGAGTTACATGAGAACGAGTGTGTCTTCCTTATTTAACATATTATTTGCTAAATCAATCCAGTGCCTAGAACAGTAGGGATTCGATATTTATTGCATTAAAGAATGAATTTTACCCTTACTTCTTTGCTTACTTACTCATCTGGTAAAATTTAGTAGAGTATGTAAATAAAACTAAAATTTCATCTTCAATGTTTAATTATAAAACTCTTCAAAGCAGAGCTTTAAGAGACATGAAACTTAACAATAGAAGAATTAGAAAATATGCAGCGCAAGGTTCTCTCTGGGATGTTATCAAATGCTTTGGCATGAAAATATTCATCCACTAAAAACAAAATGTCATCCAGCAATGGAAAAACAACATAATACGAGAAAAACTTGGTTGAAAAAAAAAGGGCATTGCTGTAATGATTAATGAAAATATGGCCTTTTATTGTAAGTACATGTAGTTCTAGTGAAAGCTTTCAGCATATATAACATGTTTGAAGATAAAAGTTCATGTGACTTGATTAAAGAGTTACAACCTTTGAGAGATAGTAAATAATGCAGTATTAAGGAGATTGCTTCAAATGTTTTTCTGATTGTTGCATATTTGGGTATTGAAGAAACAAGTCTGAATAAACATGCGTCCTGAAGACAAGTAGAAATCCAACACCATTTTTATTTTTATGCTCAAGATGAGGGGGAAGTATTCCCAATAGTAATGACATTCTCATAGGTGTTTCTAATGATCTGTTACTAAACAGCTTAAAATGTTTTTATATAATCTTTATCACTAACCTCTGTAGCTATTTTATGGGGAAAGTAGAAACAGGGCATTTTTTCAACATTTTCTCAAAAAGTCTTTAATCTTTTTCTTTCTTTCTTTTTGTCAAAAGTTAGATAATGCATGTGATTCTGTAGTGGGGATTCCATTAACTGAGATGTAATTTAAATGATGAAAACCTTCACACTATTAGTGTCTTATGAAAAGGAAAACATAGCTTGGCATTCAAAGAAAGTAAATGGAGAATTTTTTGAATATTCCTTCACTTCCTACTCTTTGGATTCTTTCATGTTGTAATTTTTTTTCAAGGTAATTTAAATATTGGAAGATGTAGTATCCCCAAACACTATGCACAACTTATTCATATTGCCCCCATTACTTAGCAACCTTAGATGATAAGAGCTATTGCCAAAGAAGAGATCGGTTATAAAAACCTTAGAAGTGAGTCCATAAACACACATTGTCAAAGATTATTTTCAGATCTTTTACAAATAATACTACTCATTCAGTGGAGAACAAATTTGAAATGATGTCTGTAGTCCATCTCAGCCTTAAAAAACAAAACAAAACAAAACAAAAAAAAAAACACCTCTTCATCAGTTTATCAGACTTAAGCTAAGTGCAGTGGGCCTAGAGACAAGAGAGTAATGAAATTAATATGAAGTATCACCATGTGTTTTGACATAAACAGGGCAGAAACTAGAACCCCTTTGGCAATGGAAAACAAACACACTTATTCTACCACCAAATAAAACCAACATAATTTTATTTATTTTTATTTTTTTAAACTTTAAGAGAGAGAGAGAGAGAGGGAGAGGGAGAGTGCACATGCAGGGTAGGGGCAGAAAGAGATGGAGAGAGAATTCCAAGCAAGCTCTGTGCTGCAAATGCAGAGCCTGACATGGGGTTCCATATCATGAACCATGAGATCATGACCTGAGCCAAAGTCAAGAGTCGGACGCTTAACCAAGCCACCCAGGTGCCCTCCAACATAATTTTGAATTATGTTCTTTCCAATCTGTTACCCAAAGTAGCACTGTCCGTTAGGGTGATATGTAAATATAAATATAAGCGTAAATATGCATGTGAAATTTTCTAACCTATTTTTTTTCATCTAAGATTATGGCCTAAATTGTTTTCCATATTTTATGTAGTCTTTAAGATCAATATCACTATTAGTTTTATTTAGCATATCTTTCTAATGAAGGAAATAAAAATATTATATAATCTTCCTAGCATAGGGCATTTCCTTGTTTAATGCTATTATAAATATTGTGATAATGAATAGCTTTGTGTCTTTGCATAAATGTATATTTATGCAGAATACTGGATAGTTTCCTTAGGGTAGAGTGAATTCCAGGAATGGAATATTGTTAGTGGCTTTTGATACATAATTTCAATTTATATTCCAAAAGAATTTTTGTCATCAGCTATGTGGGAGAATTAACACTTATTGGTTCTTGTGTGTTGGACATTCTTGTGAATAAACTTTTACATGAATTAGCATATTTCTCACCAGTCTTTAAGATATATGGTATTGTTGCTCTCATTATATAAAAAGAAATTGAAGAATTGAATTTGAAGAAATTGTACCCCAGAGATGTTAATTAACTTGTTCAAGGTTGCACATTTAGCAAGTGGCAATAAGAATACTAGTTTCCATGTCTTCCTTAATATTCGACAAAATATATCACAATTTATTTTTGCAAATGTAATGGACAAAACAATAGCTTTTTGTTATTTAACTATCATTTATCTGAGTAGTGACAACTTTTTTTTCCAGTTCTTTTTTTCCTGCTAGATTTCTTATCTCATGGGATTGTTGTGAGGAACAAAATTAATATATGTGAAGGAGTAGCCAGTGTCAAGCATGGATCATAGCTATACAATGAATGGTGGGGTTTTATTATTGTTATTTTTTTTAGCTTAATTATGGAGACAATTAAGACAAAAATCCAAAACGACGTTATTGGGCTCACTTTTTTCTTTTATGCCACCGTTTTCTTTTTAAAAGGAAATCTATCTTAGTTCATGTATTTATTTTATATATAATTGCTCTTGAAAATAAGACAAACTAACATAATGTAAATTATGAAATGAAATAGAATATTATAAACTTTTTTGATCTCTCATCCTTGACAATAAAATATACTTTAGCAAACACAAATATATGTATAGTTATTTATATTGTACTAACATGTACTTATAAACAAATTGACATGTATTTCATATATAATTTATACTTTTATATGTAAAATGATATTTTAAATGATTTCTTATTTGAAAATGTTACAAAATATTTGTTTTTGCTAAAAGTTATATTTCATAAGAGCCTTATCAAATAGGATTAGATATCATAATTTTTACCCTGTATTCTGGCAGGCAAGGAACTCCTCCTTTCCCTGTTTTTCATTATTTGGCTTCACCAACTTTATGTATATTAGTTTCAATCTGCAGGGTTTTTTGCAGAAATATTTTAGGCCATTTGAAGGAGAGGTTAGTGAAAACTAGGAAATGCAATCTCTAAATCCACTTCTCCGAGCATCAATAAACTGAAAGATGTCAAAATATTCTCTAGATTTTAAGAAATCCACTCTTCTCAAGTAATCTCCAGGAGGTGACATTTGACATCTGGACAAAGTAAGAATTTCAATTTGGATATAAATACCTTAAATATAAATAAATGTCAATAAGTGGCAGAGACCCGGGGAGAAATGTGTGGAGTTTAATCACGTGTGATTGAATGAAGTATATGTATACCTTATTTCATGAATCTTCGGGCACATGAGTCTCGGTATGTATGTGGTTAGGGTGACAGAATAGTAGGAATGGTCGGGGAGCCTAAGGTGGGGCAAGTGCTTTAACTGAGATCACGAAGATGTCAGTAGTCTGAGTCAAATTGTAGAGGAGGAATGCTGATGCAGATAATGGAAAGACTGGGGACATGTGTCCCCTGGTGGTCCCTGGGTGCTTCGCAGACCTTGGTTTCAGTCTAATTAATGGCAGTTAGATGTATTACCTTGGTGGGTTTTAAGCCTCAATTTCTGATTTGCACAGAAGGAGGTATCTTTCTCATGGGGTAGCGAGAAAATATGAAATTGTGTAATTACATTATTCAGAGAAGATTCTAGTGCATAGTAAGTGCTCAACCACTGTTGTTTCTGTAGGCAGCATAGCATGGAAGGAATATGTGTGAACCTTCAGTACAACACATAATCTCTCTATGCTTCATTTTCCTCACCCATGAAATGACAAAAATGATAACTGCTTCACAAGATTGTTATGAGGATAAAAATTACTGTAATTGAGTGCTTAGAAATGCTTGGCATTCACCTAGTAAACACTAAATAAAGGTTTGCTGCTAATATTACAGTTTTATTTTACTTTTTAAAAATTTTTTACACTTATTAATTTATTTTTAAGAGACAGAGACAGACAGAGCACAAGTGGGGGAGGGCAGAGAGAGAGACGGAAACACAACCCGAAGCAGGTTCCAGGCTCGGAGCTGTCAGCACAGAGCCCAACGCAGCGCTCGAACCCACAATCTCTGAGATCATGACCTTAACTGAAGTTGGACGTTTAACCGACGGAGCCACCCGGGCGCCCCAGATATTACAGTTTTAAATATTAGTCACTAGGATTTTAAAACAGCTGCTAGTGTTAACAGCTTGTGAAGAAACACTCTTTTACCTGGTTTATCATATTCCCTCTTTTCTCTCTCTGGTGCACAGGGTGGTGCTCATGATGTTGCACCTGTAACTTTGGTTGCTCATATTCAATTATCTGCCTGCTTTTGACCAATTAGCTGTCTCTGGACATTGCCCTGGAGTTTTGTCCACATCTTCAACACTTCGTAGCCCTGGTCTTGAGTTAGTTGTGCTATTCAATGGACAAGAGAAGTGAGCCAGTTTTGGAAAGCTAACCATGAAAATCCCAGACTTACGTGTTCTTATTTTCTATTTTAGACACTTCTCTTTACAGTCTTGTACAAAATACAGTCTTTCATTGTTTTTACAAAAGATCTTTACAGTATTTCCCTTAACTTCCTAATCTTTTTTTAAAATAAATTTTTATCTTTATTTATTTTTAAGAGCGAGAGAGAGAAAGAGAGAGTAAGGGAGGGGCAGAGAGAGAGGGAGACACAGAATCTGAAACAGGCTCCAGGCTCTGAGCTGTTAGCACAGAGCCTGACGTGGGGCTGGAACTCAGGAATGGTGAGATCATGACCTGAGCCACCCAGGTGCCCCTAACTTCCTCATCTTTTACCCCACCTGCTTTTTCTTTTCTTCATCTCTCATTCTCATTTCTATCAGGTGAACATAACACACACAAACACAAGACACTCAGAAACTGAGAACTTCAGTGACTTCCATTTGATTTACTCAGAATAAGAGCTCACTAGCAGCTTTCCCACGTACATCACATACACAAGCTCCCCATTACCCTGGCCTACTAATTGTATATATATACAATTGTATATACATACAATACAATTGTATATATATATATACAATTGTATATATATACAATATACAATTGTGTGTATATACATATATAATTTCTCTTCTAACTCAGTTGTCATGTTATGCACAGTTGCATATTTGTTAATTTGAAATTCATGCTTTTATTTTCCTTTTTTTAAGGTATTTATTTTTGAGAGAGAGATTGAGTGTGAGTGGAAGAGGTGCAGAGAGAGAGGGAGGAGAGAGAATTCCAAGCAGGCTCTGCACTGTCAGCACAGAGCCCGACGTAGGGCTCTGTCTCATGAACCATGAGATCATGACCTGAGCCACTTAACTGACTGGTGTTTAAGTTCTTAAACACCAAGTGCGTATCTCAAAAAGCTTTCGTAGTTTCCATGAATAAGGTAAGTGCGCATAGGTTATATATTTGTGTGTCTGTAATATATCTAGGCACACATCTGCATACATGTAACAGCATTTACACAACTTCCTGAGCATGTGTGAGAGTGTGGGAGGATGTCTAGACGAGAGGTATCCCATGTAGAAGTGAGGAAGAATCTAACTCAAGTTATATATGACTTAGCTTTGTGGAGAAGGCAGTCAAAAAGTTGAGGTGATGCACGGTGCTAACTGCATCAGCTCAACTTTTTTTTCACTGCCTTCTCCAGGTCTCAGTGCCCAGGAGTATGGTTTGTCCCATTAAGAACTGTGCATAAGGGTGTGACTTACTCTTTCCCTATCACTTTATTAGAATGTCATTTTCCCGAATTATAGGTATATTTGAGGCCTGCACCTAAGCACTTTGTATCTTTCTGTTTCCTCAGCTGTGTTATTTACGTGGCAGTCTTTTGCTCTTCTCTGCTTTGCCACGTCTCCCCTCCTTGTTTGGCTGTGGCTCCTGATTGCACTGGCAGGAATATGCACAGCTTTAGCTAATTAATTGCTTCGGCAGAGCAGTAAAGTGTACTTACCTAGAGTGCACTTCCAGCAGGAGCTATAGATTTATTAGAATAGAGTTATGGATCGTGATTCATAGCTCATACATGCATATGCACATTAGAATTAGAACTGAGTTCTTACAAATAGTATGTTAATGACCTCTCAGCAATAACAGGTCCTAAGACCATTATAAATTTAAGAACTGGAAGCAGCCGGGCTTAAGTGTAAAAATAAAATTATAACATATGATTTGGCCATATGTGTTTATATGTAAAAAGCTTGTTATTTAGAATGGGTTTCCTTTTGCTTCTGTAACCACTTTAATAAGCAGGAAAGCATATAATCCTTTGAGTGCGGAACATATTGTAAGGATCCTATCTCAAAACACACTGATGCAACTTGAAAGTGTATTTCAACTGTGCTGCATTTTTGTTTGTGTTAAAAGCAGCAAATACTCAAACTCCCAGCTTGAGAATATCTTAAATGCAATATGCCCTTTATTTGTCACTCTAAGCAAGCTTTCTTAGGCCAGAAGAGGATATCCTTTCTTTGGCTGATGTGTGAAATGTGACAGAGGCATCTTGTAATGGGCCCTCTCCATTAGCATCACATGGCAGGTTTCTCCCTATATTTTTAATCTGTTTTCTTGTCAGCTACTCAGCTCCTTTCAGCCTCTTCCAAGTTCTCTCTGGAGCCTGAGGCAGACCGACAGAGCAGGTTGGACTTTAGTGACAGCTGGGCATTCTTCCTAGAACAGACCCAGCATGGATAATATTTTTGAATCACACATCTTTCTCATGTTCAATGCTCTCTAAGGAAAACACTGTTGTGGGTAGCATGTTATCATGCCACTTTGTGAAGACCATTCTCCTAAGTCTGTCTATATTCGTCTCCTTTTGTTCCTGCCCTTCCTTTTCACTTTCAACCTTTTTTTTTTGACCACAGTCCATTATGAGAAACCCTGATTCTCACTGTACTTCAATTGGATGGACTCATTACAACGACAGAAAAAAATGCTAGAAATAGAAGTCTAAGGATGGGATATCTAATTACCTAATTACAATATCTAAAATGAAGCAACATAAAAATACTTTGTACTGAACTATATTTGTTGGACATTTTTCCAAGTGAAGCTTTCAGGCAGTTGGATTTTTTTTGTTTGTTTTGTTTGAAAAGCAAGGCTTTTGTCATTCTCAATTTGTCTGTGTGGTACAGTAGGGATACGTGGACCCTTGATTTAAAATCTCCCTTCTACTAATTAGCTTCATTTCTTTTTAAATTATATATCTTTATGTTAGTTTCAGGTATACAACACGATGATTTTACCTAGTATACATCCTGAAATGATCATCACAGTAAGTTAACATCCATGACCTCCTGTAGTTACAATATTTATTCTTGTGATGAGAACTTCCAAGTTGCTACTATCTTATCTTTCAGATGAACAGTGAAGTGTGTAACTATACTCTTCATGCTCTATAGTACATGTCCAGAACTTACGTGTTTTATAACTGGAAGTTTGACCTTTTGATGCCTTCCCTCCTTTCCCTACCCACCATCTCCTGCTTCTGGCAACCACCAATCTGTTCTATTTCTAGGAATTTTTTAAAAATATTCCACAAATAAGTGAGTTCATAAGTATTTCTTTCTTCGACTTATTTCACTTAGCATAATGTCCTCAAGTCCCATGCTGTTGCAAATGGCAGAATTTCCTTCTGACTGAATCCTAGTCTATTGTAGATCTGTGCACCATGTTTTCTTAATCTAGTCACTTGCCAGTAGACACTCAGGGTTGTTTCTGTGGCTTCTATACTGTAAATAATACTACAGTGAACATGGGGGCACAGCTATCTCTTTGAGAGAGTGATTTTGTTTCCTTCAGGTATATACCCAAAAGTGGAATCGTTGGATCGTATGGTAGTCTGTTTGTTTTTTGAGGATCCTTGATGCTGTTTCCCATATATACTTTTCTTAAAGATACAGGTTCCTCAGTTATAATCCAAACATAATGATAATGATGTCACAGAGCTAATGTGCGCATAAAATGCATCCACTTATCCAAGTGTTTATTGGACAACTATTTTTGTGGCAGACATATAACATCTTGTGGTCAGGGTAACAATCAGGATAGAACAAAATGAGGTTGGGGAAATGGACATATAAAGAGAACGGTAGTGTGTGCCACACAGTTTTTCTAAAATATTCACATGGACTCATGCAGCCCATAACGTAACATTATGAAACAGGCATTATCATACTCAATTTACACGTGTGAAAACTGAGGTATATGGAGTGTTAGTGACTTAGTCAAGGTTATGTAGTTAGTAAGTGGAAGATTAAGGATACAGACCTAGGTGATCTGGTCTACCGTCTAACCTCTTAAACACTCTGTTAATAATAATTGTACTAGAGCAAAGTGAACGAGGAACTAGAAAAGCAGTTTCTTACAGAAGCACTCAAGTTAGAGAAGATGATATAGCGTACAAGATATACAGTAGGTATTTAATAAGCGTTAGCCTCTTTTCCTGATTTTTGGTAGCTTGACTTTGAGGTAACATATGGCATGTTGTATGTCAACGTGCTAAGCTCTATCCCTGCCAGTGATTTAAAAGACTACTCAGTGAGCTTGGTCTCCATTCTTTTCATCGTATTGGTGATTGTAGTGCCCTTTTTAGTGATACACTTCAAGTGTTTGGATTTTCCATCTTTGCTCATTTTGGAAGGAGCTGTGGTTGAGTCTAGTTGTAACTGGCAGAGCAGTTAGTATTTGGTGGATTTGGACACATTAAAGAAGACCTTTCAGCCTGGGAAAGAACATTTTCTTGCCTGTGAGCCTTTGAACTTAGTTGGAAGGATAACTTAATTATAATTCTTTGGGAGAAGGATCAACATAAGCCAATTATTGTTTTCCAAGTGATGACATGGCT
Organism: Herpailurus yagouaroundi; assembly: GCF_014898765.1. Taxonomy (NCBI): domain Eukaryota; kingdom Metazoa; phylum Chordata; class Mammalia; order Carnivora; family Felidae; genus Herpailurus; species Herpailurus yagouaroundi. The sequence goes on from NW_024412394.1 coordinate 80,673,407, forward strand.
GATATTGGTGGTGGGTTGAAATGAGGGAGACTTTACTGAGCAGGGAACTTCTGAGAGTTGAGTGGAGGGTGGACAACCATGTTATCTGGTCTCACGGGCCTGGTGTTGTGACAAAACTTGGAATACCGTAGGGCAGAGCCGACAGGTTGGTCATGCTTTGTTGTTGCAGAGAGCCCTCCTCAAAATGATTTTAGCTCCTGTCAACTGACATCACAGCATTTTCCCCCCTCTGTTTTCTTTTAAAATTCTGTTATGTATCCAGGGAGCACTGCATTTTGAAAACCTGCTTGGTTGTCTGCTTTTTACATTTCAGGAATTCTGACTAACCATTCTGCAAACACAGTTGACCACCACATCATCTGTCTCTATTTTATTGCATATGGAATCTCATCTTTAGTACTCAGGTTCTATTAAATTTTATTACTCTTTTTTAACATTTTCTCTTAGAAATTCACAGTCAGCTCAATCCCACAGAGCAATGGCCTAGCAAAATTTCACATGTGAACATAGCTTCATCTGAATAGTCAGCTAAAAAAATCCCGAGTTTTAGGAGAATTTTAAGTGAGAGACTGTGATACTGGCTGCTTCAGTTACAAGAGTCATCCACTTGGAGCAGCTGGGCAGTCAGTCTGGCTGCTGTGGTCATTCTAATCAAGGATATGCAAAATTAACCTGGATTCAAGTCATTCAGGAAAGCGACCCCATTCCATTTTTATAACTGCATGTGCATTTTCAATGTGTGGTCCAGAGGAACATGTTGGGGGTGGCAGGAGAGACGAGCTCTAGCACAGAAGAAGCTCCTGGTGTCTAATTAGATGATCTGCAGCACGTCCAGACTGGGTCTGTGGCTTGCTCAGTCTCAGCTTCCCTGTGGAGATAAGGCTCAAGTGTGGGTAAATGGATTAGAGCCATGCTTAGAGGTGATGTTGCTATTTTTACTCTGAGTCCTACTAGCCAGTGCCACCTGCCTCAACCAAGAGCATCACTGATGGCCGTGGTAGCTCAGTGGCCAGCCAGGAGGCATTCTTCCCCTTCTGGCACTCAAACTAAATTCCAGATGGTCTCTTGTGAAGCTGACCTCTGATTCCATGCTGGGGTAAGGCAATAACTAGTCACAGTTGTGTCTGCCATTTATGACATTTTCTACATACTTGTCAATTCCCTGGTACAACTTGGCTTTGAGTCCTGGATTAGGAAACATAGAAACCATTGACTTATTATTTTAACCTAACAAATTAGCATCTGCTTATATTTTCCCTTTAGCCACACCACCGTCAGAATGTGACTTTTTTGTTTTTTGAGGTTAAAAACCGACATCTCATTTATATCTTCCCACCTGCATCGGCCACAATGCTCACTGCCTGCCTTCAGCTAAGGCATTTATAAGCTTTTGTTCTACTGATTGTATACACATTTTAGATGACTAATGAGTCTGCTTTTGTCCAGAGAATGACTTACAGATCTTCATCCCTTTCTATTTCTTCCAACCTATCATTTCTCTCGAGGCTATACTCAGCCGCTGACCATGAGCCAGATATTGTATATAATCCTGTATATAGGGCATCAACTTCCAACCTGACTAAGCTCCTTGAACTTGTTTTTAGTCCTCAAACTTAAATATGTTTATTTGTTCTGGATCTCAGTGTGCTTTGATAGAAACATCACTAACCAGTGTAAGTTGTTCTCACTTGAGCCTGCTGGTAACTGTACTAAGAATCTTTGGCATTTAGCTCTTGGCGTCCTGTCGTGAGTGGGAGTGCCGGAGTGGATTAGAACTGAGAAGGCTCTAGAGGCATACTGCTGAGATTTGGTTTCCAGCTTTGTCCATTCCTCTAAGCCTAATCTGAATAAATCACACCTATTTTCAAACACCTACAAATGACTCCCAGGAGCTATCAGAAATTTAATTTTCCTGTAGCATCATGAGCCTCCACAGGTTTGCCACTACCTTCCTTTCCAGCCATCTACACCATTCCTTCCCTTCATCTGTCCCACCATATACCAGATCATTAAGACATTCACATTGTCCCCACTGTCTTTCCTGCCTAGATAGCAGACTCACTTTCTGAAAGTGCTAATAATTTCTTAATTCTCAAAGAATACTTGAAAATCTACCTTCTCTATGAAGCATTTTCTTGTTCACCAAACCAAGCATATTTCTTCATCCTTTGCCCTGTGTACTTCATTCTACTTCATAATCTACTTTGTTACATATTCATTCATTTTTTCATTGATCCCCGGTTTCACGGAACACACGTTCTTGCTCTACCTCAATTCCCATTTAAAATCTAGGTTCCGTAAAGACTGGGGCACAGTCTATGTTCTTTTTAGTCCATTTGTACTGGCTGTGTTAGATCATTTTCCCCAGGGAATAAACTCTGAAATGGAGATTTTCTTGCAGGTAGATTGACTAGTCCTCTTGGAAACAACTCTGTTGAGGGAGAGAGGAAAGCAGAATTGAGCAGAGGGAAAAATTGAACTTCATTTTCCCCAAATCGAGGCAAAGAAGCTGGATTTGTTCACTCCCCTGTTGGCCAGACACTGGATGTAGAAGGCATCCAAGACGGATTTGTAACCTTGGCAAAAGCAACTCCTTTTGACCAGGCAGTTCTAAGAGGGACTCAGACTGTAGGTCTCAGCAGCCAACACTGCCAAGCAGCAGCTGGGGAAAGAGTGTTTCAGCCCTGAAGAGAGGCTGGCGAGGCACATTACAATGTCCACTGCACTAGGACAGAGACTTAGACATGACCAAGGCTCCATGACTATTTTACCCAAGTGTATTTAAAATGATTCATAAATATCTAACAACTCCTACGGCTTTATGGAACCAACTTCTATATACAAGTTTGGCCACAACCTGTACAGCCCACAAAAGACCTCATGTTTCTCTGCCTTTTCCTCTCTCAGCTGTTTTCCTACAGGAGGTATTCTATTGTTTTTAAGGTAATAGCAACAGTTACTTATTCTAACTTATGTCCAAAACCACCTGAGGCATATTTATAGAAAAAAAGTGATACTTCTATCTCTCTACCATATGTGATTTTTTGTTGTTGTTGTTGTTGTTTTTTACTCTAGCATATGTTTTGATCTTTTCAGTGGCTATCCTGCTGTGTCTGTCTCTACTTTAATGCCTGATTACACATCCCACTAGAGCTACTGGCGCCCACCGTGCCAAAAGAGGATCCAGATTTTGTGGGTCTAAAAGATTAGACAATTGTGGGATCCTCTTTCAGGAAAGGAATACAAACCTTTCTTACCTGTGAACATCTTATAAAGAATATTGTGTCGGGTGCCTTCAAAATCTCCCAGGTTTGGTAATCTGCTAGAAAGACTCATAGGGCTCAGCATTTAATTGTACTTACAAGTTTATGGCTATGACTTATTACTGTGAAAGGACACAAGATAAAATCAGCAAAGGGAAAAGGTTCATTGGGCAGGGTCCAGAGAAAACCAGGTACAAATCTGCAGAGTCCTCTCCCAGTGGAGTCACATAGGACATGCTTAATTCTTTATGCAATGGATTGTGACGAGTCTGAAATGTTGCCTACCAGAAAAGCTCATCAGAGACTCACTGCCCAGGTTTTTTATTGGAGCTGGTCATGTAGATGCCCTCTGTCTAGCATGTACCAAAATTACCAACTCCTGGAAGAGAAACAAGTGTTCAGCATATACCATGCTGTTTGTAACAAACAGTTGAGGTGCCGCAAGCCACTCTTCTCATTTCTGGAATGGTGGGAACCTCCTGAAATCTAAGATCCCAGATGCCAGCCGAAGATAGCAGGCCTTTCCGAGGATACCAGTCTTAGGCCTGCTAGGTTAACTCTTTCCTGTATATGTGTAAACATTTGAACCTATTGCTAGGTTCATTCCAGAGCCTTGGAAAGGGTTCGCGCACGTGAGGGGGCTTGAGGCTGAAGTTTTATTAGCTTCAGTAGTAAGTTATTCTCTGGTTTCAGCCATACTGAGACCCTTTCTGTACCTAAACTAACTCGATTCTTGCTCATCTTTGATTTTTCATGTGTTCGTCTCTTATCTCGAACCACTCATATTTCTTTCTTCATCAAGTTCTTATTCCTTACTTGGCTTTCAGCTTAGGTGTCCCGTCCTTGTCCTCCTTTGTTTCTGATTTACCCACTCTGAGCCCCTAGTGAACTGAACTTTCTTATCATAGCACCTGGCATAGTATACTGTAGTTAATCGCGTCCCTCCGTGCCCCATGGGACTTGAGCCCCTGAAAGCAAAGTCTGTTTATTCTTCACATTTGTACTCCCATGCCCAGGGCTGCCACAGAGCAGACTTACATTAATACTTGTCGAATGATGTAGTTACTCACTAACAATGACTGCAGTTACCGTAGTACTACAGTGAGTCCTCCAGTGGATATAATTTAAATATTTAGGTTTAAATTTTGAGACGTGTTAAATAACAGTATTAATAGTACAGTGGTATCAGAGAAAACCTGCTATTGTCCCTCCTCAGGGCTTTAAACCTATTGGAGGACGTCTAGGAAGTTTCCCTTAGCACCAAATAATCAATTAAAGAATTCATTAGAGACAGAGGGAAGTTACATGACCTATATGGATTTGCTAATGAGAAGCTTGGTAGATTTTCATGCAACTGTGTATGCCATAAGGAGGAAGCTACTCCGTGTTTCTCTCTTCTTACAACATTTATTTATTTTCCATGTCTGTGCATATAAGCATGATATCCTAATTGACATTAATCAGAGTTAGATTAATTTTATTAAAATTTCAGAAAGCTCTGAAATCTGTTATTAAAATGGGCATTATTAACTTCATTGTCATAATTTTAAGACCCATTTCAAGGTCTGCTATAACTCAGGTGGCCCTACTGAGAATTCTGTGACTCAAAGATGTGTCATGCATTGCTTCCATAAAACTTGAGGAAGCATGGCACTTTAAAACTGCCACTCTCAGCATATACACATGCTTGTGTTTCTATATTCATTCATATGTACAAAAGATAGAAACAAAAAAGACAGTCTACTTATCGTATATTCAACAGGCAGGCTCCATGTGGGATTAATACGAGAGGTGCTAGAAAAAATTGCAGGTGGGTGGTCTCTGTAACTGCCAGCGTTGGTGGCCATCAGACATTAGGAATGAAAACATTACCTGAATCTAGTGTTCACAGTTTTGATTAGAAACAGTTCATTCTGAAAGAATTTATACCTGAAGGAGAGGATAGGAGGACGAGAAATCAGCAACAACATCAAGTTTTCCAGGAGTGAGAATATTAAAAAGTTGAGGCAGATGTCAACCATCGGAGCTGGAAAGAGTGGCTCAGTAAAGGGGCTGAGAAAGAATGGAAAAGAGTTGAGGTGATTGACATTCCCAAAGGCCCTTTTCATTTGTGTTTGTTTCAAAGGCTTTTTCTGGTGGCATAGATAATGACTGGATTGAAGGTCTCTGTCTTGCTAGGCTGTCTGTGAGCAGACTGCTAAACAAAGAGAAAGTCAAGAAGAGGTGAAGGAGAGTAAATCCACCCTATTCTGCTATTTCTATATGTACTGCGGACAGAACACCTGAAGGTGAAAAGCGGATCATTTAATGTACTTGATGTATATAATATAGAAATGAAAGAAGTTTTTCCTTTACTGATATTTCTTAAATGCCTTAAGACTTCACTTGAGTTGTTCTTACATGTGAGATGGTAATCGGAAAACCGAGCTTTCTGCATTTAGGCTTAACCCTTGAACATTTCTGTAATTAGAAGCATACATCTGGAATTCAGAGATCTGGGTTCACATTCTAGCTCTACTATCTAGAACCTCTCTAGCTGCTCGAGCAGCTCGCTAGCAACCTCACCTTCATACTGTCTCACCTTTCATCAGTGGGAGATTACAAACCCATCTCTGGTATGGTCATGCAAACATTCAATGAAATAAGTGCTTAGTAGGCACCTTTATTAAATGAATGTATATAAAGCACTTAACACATAAGCACTTAGCAAGTACTAAATAACAGTAAGTTGTAACCTGCCTTGTTAAATGGAATATACTTGAGACCCCTTAAGCTTGATGACTCAAAGCCATCCTTCTGGGCATCAGTTATTGTTTTGTGCTGCGGCAGAGTCCAGGGCCTCCTGTGTTGCTGGAATACATTAGGACAATTTGTGTGTACACATGTATACATACCCACACATACCCAGTGGCATTTTTAATCTTTTCAAGGATTATTTGTTCATGCATGTAGTTTACTTTCGTCAGTGTTTTTTGTATCCATCTTCTCCTTTTATTTTGCTGTTTATAAACTGCTATTAGACTGGAAACCATATTAAGAGACATGGTGTAAATATGGAGCAGCTCAGAATGAGCCACATCAAAAGAAGGAGGTGAGAAGTTCAGTTAGGATTCAGGTGGGTGAGGAGATATCAAGTTGGTCTTTTCAGCGGCCTTTTAAAATGACTAATTCCTAGGTTTTATCAGTGTAGTAGCCAAATGAAGTACAATTAGAAAGTTTGATTTTCTCATGGCTAGTGAAATGAACATCATATACCAAATTTTAAAATTATTAATTATGTTCCATTATGAAAAACTGAAAGTTGAGTTATGGAAAGTACATTAGCATTGAGGTTAATATTTCTTTTAGTTTGCATTTTATTCTATGCTACCACTAATTCCATTTCTGCCTCAGTTCTCTTAATTTCATTTTTATTTAGGATATGTATTGTGGGAATGGAATATGGTTTGTTTCTTATCAGGTTTGTAGTGTAGTACCCTTTAAAACGGGGTTGAAGTGGGAGTGGGGTGCCTGGGTGCCTCAGTCAGTTAAATGGTTAAATGTCCAACTTCGGCTCAAGTCATGAAACTCTGCTCTCAGCACAGAGCCCACTTGGGATCCTCTGTACCTCTTTCTTTCTGCCTCTCCCCTGCTTGCATGCACACACTCTCTCTCTTTCTCTCAAAAATAAGTAAACATTAATAAAGGGGGGAGGGTGTTGAGGGTTGGACCTTGAAGATGTGAATCAACTCTTCACATAGAAAGTTAAACATTTTAGTGTAATTTTTCTGCACAAATTGACTGTTTTCTATATATTTGGACTCTTGCATTTATTGCTTTTGATCAAGATTTAGCCTATCTAAAAATAATTTCTTAAAGATTTGCTATGCAGAAGTGGGAGTTAAATCTGCTTTTCTTTTTTGGAAAGCATATATTTTATTTTTTGTGCCCCTCCCACCGTTTTCTTTATCTTTCTTTTTCTTTCTTTTTCTTGTATTATTCTCAAGTTAGTTAACATACAGTGTAGTCTTGGCTTGAGAAGTAGAACCCAGTGATTCATCTCTTACAAATGACACCCAGTGCTCATCCCAAAGAGTGCCCTCCTTAATGCCTGTCACCCATTTAACCCACTTCCATCAACCCTCAGTTTGTTCTCTGTATTTAAGAGTCTTATGGTTTGCAGAGAGGGAGGTAAATCTGACAAGTGCTTATGAAAATGCCAACTATGTGCCAGACAGTGTTGTTAGCACTTTACAAATAACCCATTGAATCTTACAACAGCCCTTTGAAATAGATGCTATTATTGAGCCCATTTTACAGATGAGAAAATTACAGCACAGAGAGGTTAAGCAATTTGACAAAGGTCACACATCTCATAAATGGAAAAAAAGGATTTGATCCCAGACAGTCTAACCCTACAGTTCATGCACTTAATCCAGTCTGTGAATTATCTCCATGGAAAAGCAATTGAAGAGCCCTTATCTTCCATGTTGTAATCTTAGTTGTAATGTTAGTCTAAAGAGGTTCTATTGTTTTTTTAAAAATTCTTATAATGTTAGGGTGATTTTGAAATGATTTTGAAAATAGGGTGCTTATTTTACCTATGTCACATTAAGTGAACAAACCATGGATGATTACATGTTATGTGTGTGTGTGTGTGTGTGTGTGTGTGTGTGTGTGTGTGTGTACAGTTATAAACCAAGTAAAATGGAGATTTCATTTACTTTTATATAGCTTATAGGTTTAAATTTTATATTCCTAATTATTTCATCATTTCTTAATGACAATGTTGAAGTTACTTGTGTTAGCAATTTTAGAAAAAAAAAATATATCCTGGATTCTTTTCCTCTTTCCTTTTGATCTCTGTGTTATTTCCTGGTAGTTGTATGTCTTTATCAGGCACTAGCAGTTGGAGAGGGGCAAAAAAAATGGCCAAACTTAAAATTAGCCAGTTTTGACAAAACTTAGTGGAATTAGGGAAAGATTCTTCAGTGTAAGGTAAAAATCACGGGAAAAATATTTTGTTTTGAATTCTATTCTGCTCTCCGTGTGAAAGTATGTATTACAGTTTATTTTGTTCCCTCTTGGTATGTGTGTGTGTGAGAGCAAAATAGGGATATATTTTAATTTTGACAGTATTTATAACCTTAGATAATAATGTGATCACTTGAAAAAATTAATAGTATTCTAATTTTTCATATAGCTGAAGCAAGATATGGTTTACTGACTTGTAACCATCTTTTTTTTTTTTCCTTTCTTCCTTTCTGCTTAGCAGTTCCACTAAGTTGGCATATAAATTAGATAACAGGCTATGTCAGCTTAAAACTTCTTGTTCTGGGCATGCTATTTATTTTGCTAAGCCTGTAGCACTGGAGAGTATTAATAAAAGCATTATTTACCCTAAAGTGAGTGACCCAGGAAACCTGCCTTTCTCCTGTCACTGAGAGGAGAAGAAATTATTCAAGGCAAAATTAAAGGGTAGTGAGCAAAGAGGACAGAATTGATACTGAGATTGGGGGAAAAAAAGACACAAAATTTTGTCCTCAGAGAGAAATGGTGGGAAGACCTTGAAGGGAAAGGAAGTTGGGCATCAAAGGATTAAGGAAGTGTGGACTATACATTACTGCCCATGGCGAACCTGTGTGATGCAGAAGCGGAGACTAGAGGCTTGCTCAGCATCTTCTGAGAGTTAGTCCTCCGGGGTGGTTCCCTACACTGAGCTTTTGTCTCAGTCAGCCTAGGTTGGTGCATTTTCTCCATCTCTCCTTGGAGTTCCACATCTGTAAATTACAGATACTGTAAGATCTGCCACAGGTCCTGGCTAATTTCAAGATCTTTCATGAAGGCTGTTTTGTTTCTAGGTTAGAATTGACTTAGTTTGTCTTTTTGCAAGTTCTTCTAGATATATCATTCTCCAACTACTCAAGTTACACTTTTCATTTTTTTTTTCTTCTGATGATCATTGATATTTAAAAAAATACCACTTTTTACTAAATTCTTGTGTATCTTACTTTATCAATTTCCAATTTATATATAATATGCAGATAGACTCAGTAATATTATTTACAATGAAACTGAAGATAATAGCACTTTAATTTAATGGCCCTCTTTGATTGAATCTAGCTTTGCTCTCAAGCACACACAGATACTAGCAAAAACAATTTCCCAGCTCATTATAGGAAAACTATTTTTTTAAGTTTATTTATTTATTTTTAGAGAGAAAGAGTGAGTGAGGGAGGGGCAAAGAGGGGGGGAGACAGAGAGAAAACCAAGCAGCCTCCATGCTCTCAGCACGGAACTGCGGTGGGGCTCAAACTTATGAACCATGACATTATGACCTGAGCTAAAATCCAGAGTCAGATGCTTAACAGACTGAGTCACCCAGGTGCCCCATAGGAGACCTTTTTTATATTTTCTTATCTTCTCTGTATTTCTATAAATGAGAAAAATATATTTGAAATTCTGGAAATATAAATTCTTAACATTTTTCTGGTACTAATATTGCCAGATGTGTCAAATTGCCAAAAATGTCATAGAAATTAAAAACCCTTGTGGACTAAATTTTTTGTCATAAACTAACTTGACATCAACGTAAATATCACATAGTAATAAAACTGGATCGCAGGGTAATTAGTTTTGAGTATTTATTTATTTATTGGTATTTGATAATTTAGATAAATAAAAATAAATTTCTTGTCCTGGCGTGCTTGGGTGGCTTAGTCAGTTGAACATCCAACTCTTAATTTTGGCTCAGGTCATGATCTCACAGTTGTAGGATTGAGGCCCATGTTGGGTTCTGTGCTGACAGTATGGAGCCTGCTTGGGATTCTCTCTCCCTCTCTCTCTCTGCCCTTCCCCTGCTCATGCGCTCTCTCAAAATAAATAAATAAGCATTTAAAAAAAAGTTCCTAGTCTTAAAATAGTATCACTTCATCTGATATTAAAAAAAAAGTCATATTGCATATTGATATTCCTGTATGTAACTTTTAATTGGCACCTCTATTTTAAACATTTTTATCAGCCAACCAACTCTGGATGACTAAGGAACTTACCTTATTGGCCAACATAACTGTAGAAAACACAAGGTATGGTTTTTCTGTATAGTAATGAAATCAATTTATGTGAAATTAGTGGAATCAGATGACATTTTGAGATAAGGTTATATTACTGGTTAACTAAAATGTTCATATTTCATTCATTTAGCTTTTACATAAGATTTGCACTCATTTTTATACAACGTATTCTGTTTCTGCTCTTTACCAGGATTAAATAGTGTTACCTTTAGAGTGTCTAAGTATAATCTTTATGTATAGAATTTTGTAATTACTCATAAATTCTATTTTCCTTTGCAGATATATTTTGCAAAAGGAACTCAAGGGAAGTTCAAAGATAACTTACTTATTACTTTTAGTAAAATATGCTATAATTTAGTAAACTTGAGTTGAATCTTCTAGCAGAGATGTAATACAGAGTAAATTTTTAGTATTTTCAATAACTCTGACTCTTCAAGGACAATTTGCAATGTGAAACCATTGACTTTGAGGACCAGAACTTACTTTAGAAAATCCAGTTAAAATACATTCTGTTACAATGTGAGGATAATAAGGTCCAAAATTTTTGAATGACATTTTATTGAATGACAGTGGTCATTGGATCAAATATAATTATTTTATGCTAAATATCATTAATAATTATTACTAAATTAAAAATTGGGCCTCTTCAGCATCTTGATTAGCCAGCCCTATGAAGGTATTGTAGCTAGGCAAATGAAGCACGGAGGTAGATATGATCCAGCTCCGGACCTCATGGGAAAAAGAGAAATAAAGCTGATGTCAAGTGTGTGTAAGGATATGGGAAAGATGTTTTAGGAATTCACAGAAAGGGGCAAAGAACGCAGCCTAAGACACTGGGGTAGCATATTGGAACCATGGCCATGGGTGGTGAGAGAGAGAAAGGGAAATTGAAGCTGGATTCTGGATTATAAATTAGTGGCAAGTACTGGTACTGAGACACTAGTCTTCAGTGGTTTTTCCACTTTAGTCCTATGCTAAACATCAATGGAAACAAAACTTTTTTTATCATGAAATATTTAGTAAATCTTTGTGTGTGTGTGTGTGTGTGTGTGTGTGTGTGTGTGTGTGTGTGTGAGTTACTTAACATTACAGGCTATTGATATAAGTGTACACTTTAATTTCAGAGTTATTTAAAGGTAGACAGGTCCTACTGCATGCGATAAATTGATGTAAAAGATAGAATATTTGTTTCTGATATGGACTTGTATACTGTTGACAAATCTATAAGGTTTTATTTTGTTTTTTCCCTAATAGGCTCTTTTTATTATTCGTTCATTGAAAAATAGAAATTTGGATTAAAAAGCTGTTTTACTAAAACATAAAACATTTAGAAAAATAGGTTATATGCCTGCTTCAAATATTTGCTTTCAGTAAATGGCCAAAATAAAAAAAAAATAAGATATTCATTAGAATTCTTCCAAATTTAGGGAGCCAGAGTCACAAGATTTAGAATCCAAATTTCAAATGAATTCTTACAAACCAGATTCTTTAGGTTTCTCTATGGTATTGTATCTGTGTTGGATCTTAGAAAATAGAACTGTGTCTAATTTTGAAGATTGAATAATTTACACACACAACTCCCAAATATGTAGGTTTTTACAAGGTCTATTCACAAGTAGTAGGTATTTATGCAAGTGAAATTTACATTATTATTTAGCATTTATTATAGTAAGTGATCATTATGCCTCTCATATATGTCAATTATTGTATCTCAAAGGTCTTCCAAATGTGGAAAAAAATAGGACTGCTTTTTATTTTGGTTCCTAATAAACTCACACTACTATATATACTTTTTTATGAGCTCTTATATCCGAAAAGGAAGTTAATATTATATATGCATATAATATTTGTGTTTGATTGATCTTGGATAATAGTAAATTGAATTCAGATTCTCTTTTATTACTAATTCTGTGACTTTGGGCAAATTATTTAGCATCTCAACATTAGTTTATCCATCTGTAAAGTGGGATATTTATAGAATTTATTTATAATACTGTGTCAAGAATTAAATGAAATAATCCATGTAAAACATCTAGTAGAGCTTAGCACAGAGTTATGCTCAATAAATGTTAACCAGTCTGTCATTGTTATCAGTGTCATCATTACTTTTTTAAACATAAAAATATTATCAGTAAATATTATATGTGTAAATATCTTTTTCCTTTTGGTGAAAGATAATAATGGCTGTTTTATTTTTCTCTGTTTTATTTTTCTCTGTATCTCAAACTTCCCTTAATTTTCATGACATAAAATTTATAATTAGCAATGGTTTTTTCATCAGTACATATGCTCCTATGTGCTCAGAAGACTTTTTAGTTGATATCCATGTGCTTAGATTTGAAATCAATCTATAATGTTTAACATAGTCTTTGACTCTTTCATTCCATGCCAAATTCAAATTGGGACCAATTCTCAATAATCTGTAGCAGTGGATCATATTTCTGTATTTAGAATATCTACAAAAAATGAACAAATATTTTTTTTCAAATGTGCTAATTAATAGTTCTTCAATCTAAGAGAGACTCTAACAACAACCAGATCTCTGTGATATACATGAATGTAATGGTATTTTTAAAGGCCTCAGGACTATAGGGAGCATGATGTTTTCACAGAATTGCAAATTCCAGTATGGCTGTATCCTAGCTGAAAAGCAGGGAATTAAAGAGGGATCCAAAATGACCCTAGAAAAAGATTATAAATAGTAGCAGTCTTGATCCTGAGAGCAGCAGGTACCCACTGAAAGTTTTAAGCAATGAAATGACAAAATAAGAATTTCCATTTAGGAAGGCCATTTTGGCTGCCACTGAATTCCACACTAAAGGGGCAGGGATGCCAGTAGACAGATTATTATAATAATCTTCATGAGAAGTGATGAAGGCATAGATTAACATGCTAAGGAATAAAGCTTGATGTGAGGATGTAGAGAAGAAGAGAGGCTTACTAGCTGGTTAGCATAGTTGTATCTGGAGTGAAGTAGATGTAGTGGGTTTAGATGCTACAGGCTTGGTTATCATGGTGGTTATGTCCTGTACATGAGAGGGAAAAGGAAATGGAATAAATTGGAGTTGGGTGGAGTCAATGAACAACACCCTTGGGATTGGACATCACGTATCTTGTATCTCAGATCAAAACTGTGTATCCTCTCCTGTAACCTCTGTGAATAATATTTATCTTATATTTCTATCTTATATTTCTTGATAGTTTGCAAAGTGCTTCCACATGTGTTACTTCATCTCATTCATGATTTACTATGTATGGAAAAAGGAGAGAACTCTCTCTATCCCCTTGTAGAAACCAAAGCTCAGAGATTAGACACATACAAATTGTCATGTCTAGAACTGAAGTCAAGGTAATTGTACTATAATCATGTAAGAATCTTTTTGGGTCAAAAAGAAAGCTTACTTGAAGGAAGGAAACAGGATTTACAAGGAATTTCTCCTGTCTTCATAGAAAAGAAAAATATCTCTATGCTTAAAAATTTGCTAGTCTTGCTGAGAAACCCAAAGAGCATTTTCCATCAAAAAGCAGTGCACAGCAGGTAAATGCTATGATGATATTTGCTTAAAGAGTTTAAAATTTGTTAAAAGGAGGCTCACACCAGGATCTTACATGTCAATTTTCTGCATGCATTTTATAAGTGAGTTGGAAATGTTGTAAATAGTGTATTTTGCAGTGAAAAACTGACAGTGTTGTCTTCAATATGTGAAAGTAAACTCAGGAAGAATCTTTTTTTTTATGGCTTATGATTACAGTTCAGTAAATTATTTTATGCTCATCAGTTGGAATTTATATCTATGTGACAATTGGGATTTTAAATGCAATTACTGAATTTAAAATCTATAAAATTCCATGTGGTTTACTTATTAAAGAACTTTGAGAACTCTAATTTATGCTAAAGAGAAGTTAAATAACCCTGAATTTGACATGTACCAAAAAAGCATTGAATGACAAGTTAAAAATCATTGTATCAAAGGATATATACAGTATATATATGGTCACAATATCTATGTATATCTCTATGCAGAATTGGGTGGAGAAGTAGGCAGATTTGAAGAATAGGTACGGGTTAGGTAGCCGTTTGCATACGGCAAATGCAGACTGAGGCTCAAATCCCGGATATGCTGATATCCGGCTTGATACCTTTGGCACATAGTTGTTGGCTTCTATTTCTTCACCTGTAAACCTGGATTAGTAATAATTTATATGGTGTTAAGAGGACTAAATGCAAAAAATTATTTATGAATGCAACAGACATATATTGAGGGACAACTGTGTGCTAAGCACTACTTTATTTTCTGCATCATTTTATTTTTATTTTCATCAAGATAAGTGTACCCGTTAATCCCCATCCCCTCACCACCTCCCCTCTGGTAACCATCAATTTGTTCTCAATAGTTAAGAGTCAGTTTCTTGGTTTATCTATTTCCTTTTCTTCTTTGTTTTGTTATTTAAATTCCACATATGAGTGAGATCATGTGGTATTTGTCTTTCATGGACTTATTGGCTTAGCATTATACTCTCTAGCTCTAGCCATGTTGTTGCAAATGGCAATATTTCATTGTTTTTTATGGCTGAATAATATTCCATTGTGTGTGTGTGTGTGTGTGTGTGTGTGTGCGCGCACGCACGTATGTGTTTGTTTGTATACACACACATACACACACACACCACCTCTTATTTATCCATTCATCTATTGATGGACACTTGGGCTGCTTCTGTAATTTGTGTTATAAATAATGCTGCTGTAAACTTAAGGGTACATATATCCTTTTGAACTAGTGTTTTTGTATTTTTGGGTTGAATACCAAGTAAGTGCTATTACTGGATCATAGGGTAGTTCTGGCTTTAATTTTTTGAGGAACCACCATACTGTTTTCTACACTGGCTGCACCAGTTGGCTTTACCACCAACAGTGCAAGAGGTTTCCTTTTTATCCACATACTTGTCAACACTTACAGTTTCTTGTGTTTTTGATTTTAGCCATTCTGACAGGGATGAGATGATAATCTCATTATAGTTTTGTCTTGCATTTCCCTGATAAGTAATGTTGAGCATCTTTTCATGTGTCTGTTGGCCATCTGGATGTCTTCATTGAAGAAATGTCTGCTCATGGCTTCTGCCTATTTTTAATTGGATTATTTGTTTTTTGGGTATTGAGGTGTATCAATTCTTTCCATATTTTGGATACTAACCCTTTATCAGATACATCATTTGCAAATATCTTTCCTCATTCAGTATGTTGCCTTTTAGTTTTGTTTATTGTTTCCCTTGTTGTGCAGAAACTTTTTATTTTGATGTAGTCTCAATAGTTTATTTTTGCTTTTGTCTACCTTGCCTCAGGAGATATATCTAGAAAAATGTTGCTATGGCCAATGTCAGAGACACTACTGCCTATTCTTTCTGAAGGAGTTTTATGGTTTCAGGTCTCACATTTAGGTCTTTGATACATTTTTTTAAACTTTTATTATATTTATTTTTTAAAGTTTATTCATTTATTTGAGAGAGAGAGAGAGAGAGAGAGCAAGAGCATGAACAAGGGAAGGACATAGAGAGAGAGAGGGAGATAAGGAATTCCAAGCAGGCTCCACACTGTCAGTATGGAGCCCAAAGCAGGGCTTGGACTCACTAACCGTGTGATCATGACCTGAACCAAAATCAAGGGTTGGATGCTCAACCCACTAAACCACCCAGATGTCCCTAGATCTTTGTAACATTTTGAGTTTATTTTTGTGTATGGTGAAAGAGAGTAGTCCAGTTTCATTCTTTTGCATGTAGTTGTCTAGTTTTCCCAACACCATTTGTTGAAAAGACTGTCTTTTTCCCATTGGATATTCATTCCTCCTTTGTCAAAGATTAATTGACCGTATAATTTTATTTCTGAGTTTTCTGTTATAACATTGTTATATCTGTTATAACATTGATCTATGTGTCTATTTTTATGTCTATTTTGTCTCTATTTTTAGCAGTACATACTGTTTTATTTATCTTTTAGATTTTTTTGTGAGTACCATACTGTTTTCATTTCTACCACTTTGTAATATAACTTTAAATCTGAAATTGTGATACCTCTAATTTTGTTTTTCTTTTTCAAGATTGCTTTGGCTATTCAAGGTCTTTTGTGGTTCCATACAGATTTTAGGATTATTGATTCCAGTTCTGTGAAAAACGCTGTTGGGATTTTGATAGAAATTGCATTAAATCTGTAGATTACTTTGGGTAGTATATACATTTTAACAATATGAGTTCTTCCAACCCATGAGCATGGAATGGCTTTCCATTTCTTTGTCTTGAATTTGTTTCATCAGTATTTTGTAGTTTTCAGAGTATAGGCCTTTGAACTCTTTGGTTAAGTTTAATTCCTAAGTATTTTAGTGTTTTTGGTGCAGTTGCAAATGGGACCATTTTCTTAATTTCAATTTCTGTTCCTTCATTATTAGTTTATAGGAATGCAACAGATTTCTGTGCATTGATTTTGTATCTGCAGCTTTACTGAATTCATTTATCAGTTCTGGTAGTTTTTCTTGTAGCCTTTAGGGTTTTCTATATATAGTATCATATCATCCACAAATAGTAAAAGTTTTACTTCTTCCTTATCAATTTAGATGCTTTTTATTTCTTTATGTTGTCTAATTGCTGTGACTAGGACTTCTAGTACTATAGTAAATAAAAGTGGTGACAGTGGACATCCTTGTCTTGTTCCGGACCTTAGGGAAATAGCTCTGTTTTTTTTAACCATTGAGTATGATGTTGGCTGTGTGTTTTCCTTTTTTTCTTTTTTCTCTTTTTAAATTTTTTAACATTTATTTACTTTTGACAGACAGAGACAGAACAAGAGTGGGGGAGGGGCAGAAGGAGAGGGAGACAGAATTCGAAGCAGGCTGCAGGCTCTGACCTGTCAACACAGAGCCTGACCTGGGGCTCAAACCCATGAACCACAAGATCATGAACTGAGCTGAAGTCGGACACTTAACCAAGTGAGCTACCCAGGGCCCCCTGTGGGTTTTTCATATAATGCCTTTATTATGTTGAGAGATATTCCCTCTAGACCTACTTTGCAGAGGGTTCTTATCATGAATGAATGCTATACTTTTTCTGCATCTGGTGAAATGATTCTATGGTTTTTATCCTTTCTCTTATTAATGTAATGTGTCACGTTGGTTGTTTTGTGAATATTGAACCACCTTTGCATTCTAAGAATAAATCCCAGTTGATTGTGGTGTATGATTGTTTTTAATGTAGGATTCAGTTTGCTAATATTTTGTTAAGGATACTTACATCTATATTCATGAGAGATACTGGTCTGTAGTTTCCTTTTTTCTTTCTTTCTTTCTTTCTTTCTTTCTTTCTTTCTTTCTTTCTTTCTGCCTGGCTTTACTATAAGGTTGATACTGGCCTCATAGAATGAATTTGGAAGTTTTCCTTCCTCTTGTATTTTTTGGAATAGTTTGAGAAGAAGGAGTATTGACTTGTCCAAAAATTCTGGACTTATGTGTTTTCATTTTCATTTGTTTCCATGTAATTTTTTATTTTTCTTTGATTTCTTGGTTGACCCATTCATTGTTAGTATCATGTTATTTAACTTCCATGTATTTGTGCTCTTTCCATATTTTTTTTTTTTTTGGTTGATTTCTAGTTTCATAGCATTATGGTCAGAGAAGATGCATGGTAGGACACATTTTTTTTTTTGAATTTGTTGAGACTTGTTTTGTGGCCTAATATATAGTATATTCTGGAGAATGTTATATGTGGGGTTGAAAACAATGTATATGCTACTGTTTTAGGATGCTGTTTAGAATGTGTATGCTGCCGTTCTGAATATATCTGTTAAATCTGTCTGGTCCAATGTTGCATTGAAAGCCATTGTTTCCTTATTGATTTTCAGTTTATATGATCTATCCATCAATGTAAGTGGGGTGTTAAAATCCCCTTCTATTATTGTATTATTATCAATTATTTCCTTTATGTTTGTTATTAATTGTTTTATGTATTTGGGTACTCTCATGTTGGGTGCACAAATATTTATAATTGTTATATCCTCTTTTTTTGAAAATAAAGTTTATTTATTTTGAGAGAGAGAGAGAGAGAGAGAGAGAGAGAGAGAGAGAGAGAGACAGCAGGAGAGGGGCAGAGAGAGAGAGAGAGAGAGAGAGAGAATCCTAAGCAGGCTCTGTGCTGTCAGATGGAGGGTCTCGATCTCCTGAATCATGGGATCATGATGTAAGCCTAAATCAAGAGTCAGACACTTAACTGATTGAGGCACCCAGGCACCCCCACTTCTCTTGCTCTCTTTCATGGTTTGTTCGCTTTAGTGATATATTTGAATTCCTTCTCTATTTTCTTTGCATATCTGTTACTGGTCTTTGATTTATGGTTACCTTTAGGTTTATATACAACATTTTCTGCATATAGCAGTCTATATTAAGTTGATGGTCACTGAAGTTTAAACCCATTCTTAACTCCTCTCCCCCAACCCTGACCCACATTTTAGATATATGGTGTTATATTTTACATAATTTTATTTTATGAATCCCTTAACTGATTTTTACAGAAATATTCAGTTTCATTGCTTTTTTTTATAGTCTCATTTATGGTTTTTCCACTCTGAGTCTTCTTTAATATTTCTTTTAGGGGTTGTTTAGTGGTCATGAGTTACTTTAGTTTTTGTTTTTGTTTTTTGTTTTTTTTTTTTTTGTCTGAGAAACTCTTTATCTCTCCTTCTGTTCTGAGTGATAGCTTTGCTGGATAGAGTATTCTATTCTTGACTGCAGATTTTTCCCTTTGAGCTCTTTGAATATATCATGTCACTCCCTTCTGATATGCCAAGATTCTGTTGAAGAATATGTTGATAGCCTTTTGGGGTTTCCTGTGTATGTAACTCTCCTTCTTTTCTCTTGATGTTTAATGTTTTTTTCTTTATTGCTACTTTTTGCAATTCTAATTACTATGTGTCTTGCTGTGGACCTCCTTGGGTTGAGGGTTTTTTTTTTTTTTGGAGGATCTCTGTGCCTCCTTGATCTGGATCTCTGTTTCCTTCTCCAGATTAGGGAAGTTTTCAAATATTATTTCTTCAAAAACATTTTCTGTCCCCTTATTTCTCTCTTCTGAGATTCCTATAATGCTAATGTTATTGTGCTTGACAGAGTCACTGAGCTCCCAAAGACTATTCTCAATTTGCAATTTGCACAATTTTCTTTCCTCTCATTTGCTCAGCTTGGTTATTCTCCATCACTCTGTCTTCCAGGTTGTGAATTCATTCCTCTTTTTCATATAGCCTGCTATTTATTCTATGAAGTGTATTTTTAATTTCATTTATTGTGTTCTTGATCTGTGATTAGTTCTTTTTTATCTCTGTGTTAGCGGGCTGACTGATGTCCTCTTCTCTTTTCTCAAGTCCCTTGGGTGTCTTTATGATTATTACCTTAAATTCTTTATCAGGTATTATTACTTATATTTGTTTTGCTTTGGTCTCTTGCTGTGGTGTGGCCCTGTCCTTTCATTTGGGAGATATTTCTCTGTCCTCATTTTGTCTGACTTTCTGGGTCTGTTTCTGTGTATTAAGAAAGTCAGCTACTTCTCTTGCTAAGTGATAAGAACCTTATGAAGAAGAAGTCCGGTAGTGCTCTGCATGCAGTGTCCCCTGTTCTTCAAGACCTCATGCTTCAGGGAGCATCTCCTGTGTG
Organism: Herpailurus yagouaroundi; assembly: GCF_014898765.1. Lineage (NCBI taxonomy): Eukaryota > Metazoa > Chordata > Mammalia > Carnivora > Felidae > Herpailurus > Herpailurus yagouaroundi. Next base: position 80,693,402 of record NW_024412394.1, read on the forward strand.
TTTTGTGTGTGCTCTGCCCTTGAGTCTTGTCCTCCTTTTACTTCAGTCCATTTGCCTGCAAAGGCTCTCTTTGCCTGTTGTAGGCAGTGTTTGGTCCCCAATAGGGATGGGGTACATTTTAACAAGGTGTGCAGTGGTCTGCTTGCTAAGGAGACCTACCACCACTGGAAGTGAGGTCCTGCAAAGTGTGAGGGTGAGGAGATGTGTTGGTAGTGTTTGCATTGGTCTTCTGAGGGAGGAGTCTGCAGCATCAGGACTGAGGGGAGCATGACTGAGAAGAGCAGATCTGTGAAAGCGCGGGTGGGGGGAGGAGCTTGGTGCAAGACAGGTATGTTCTTGCTGATTCCTGAATGTGGTGGTTGTTTATGCTGGGGGTGGGAAAATGGAATCTGCTAGCTCCTTTGTTCCTTGAGGGCTCTCCTGTGATCTCAGTCTCTCTGGCTGATGCTCTAAGATTAGCAAATCACTCTCTCTCCCATCTGCCCCCAGCATTTTTCAAACTGCTTGTCCTAGGCTGTATCTGCCTAGGCTGTTTGTCCTGCTGTCTCTTTAACGGTGAGGATTCTCCTTTCTAATGCTCTCCCAGAACCCATGAATTTTGGCCACTCCCATTTTCAAAGACAAATATCATGGGGATTCATCCCCTCTGTTTGTGCACTCTCCAGTGTGAAAGTCTGTTTTCTGCCCTTCTGGGTACCACTGGCTCCCTCTACATTGTGGACAGGCACCATCCCTTTTGTTTCCAAACTGTGTCTTTGCCATGCCTGCCTTCTTACATGTGGCCTCTTTCCTAGCTTTAGTTTTGGAGTTTGTTCTGCCAGTCTTTGGGTTGTTTACTGGGTTATTAATGCTGATGTGTGTGTTATCTAGTTGTATTCCTGGGACAAAGTGAGCTTAGGGTCCCCCCACTTTGTTGTCTTCCCAGCTGACCCTGCCAGGTGCTACTTATGATTCTTATGTGAATACACAAGGATACCTGTTATCCTGGAGATCTTACATGTCAAGAGCTCTACAAAGTGTCCAACAAAAAGCTTACTAAATTTTAGTTGTGAATAATAGGTGATAAAGAATTAGCAAATCTTCATTTACTTTTATGAAGGGAAACAGTATTAAAGCAATTGAAAAACTCTCCCACGTCTCCTTATTTCTCAATTAAAATTATTTTTCTAGATGCAAGTACAAAACTGAAGGTATCATATTCTTCCTTCCAGGTAATCTGTGTTCATACTAAACATTGTCAGTGTCCTGTATATTAAAAGTAAAATAACTTTCAGTTCCCTGCTTTCAAAGAAGATAAGAATTTTCTTTATTGTAGATTGCCGTTGCCATATTGTTCAAATTACTTCAGATTTCAAAAATATTTCAATCTTAAAAAGCTCAATAAATTTTTAGTTATTCATTACCACAGGTGTTTTCACATCTACTCCAAGTGTTGTCTTGTACCCAGCTCATATAAAAATTTCATGATGGTAATGATTAGAATTTTGTGCTTGAATTATGGCTGGTTACTGTAGAGTTACTTAACAAAAGAAACTAATAAACTTTAGATCATATTTTCTGAATATATATTCATGGTTTGCTTCCTGATTTCTTGGAGAAACCAGTGATATTAGACATGACAATAAGGAGCTAGTGAGAGATACATAAGTAAAACAGACCATAAGCAATATGCCTTTTTAGGCATTGATATTTGTTTCCTTTTTCTTATTTTGCTTCATGTGGAAATTATAGATGTTTTCCCTCTTTTTTGTTGGTGGGGGGGATGATGATGATTTCCAGGTGTATAGTTAAGGCAAATTTGCTGGACATTAGGAAAGATCCTGTCGACATTAAAATGAATATAAAGGAGTAATATGAAGATCTCTATTCCCATAAATTTGATAACCTAGATGAAATGGATCAATCCCTTGAAAGATACAATTTGCCAAAATTCACATAAGAAGAAATTTGCAGCCTGAAGAGGATTGTATATATAAAAAAATTTGAGTCAATAGTTAACAACTCTCACAACTAGAGAAGATCAGGCCCAAGTGGATTCACTGGTGAAGTCTACCAAAAATTTAAGAAATACGAATTCTCTACAATTTCTTTCAGAAGATACAAGGAGTGAAAATACTCCTGACTCATTCTGCGATTGAGCATCCTCTGATACCAAAACCAAAGAATGTACAAGGAAATTATAGACCAGTAACTCTCATGAACATAGATGTAAAAATCCTGGGGTGCTTGGGTGGCTCAGTCATTTGAGCGTCAAACTCTTGATTTTGGCTCAGATCATGATCCCAGGACATGGGATTGAGCCTCACATTGGGCTCCACACTGAGTGCGGAGCCTGCTTAAGATTCTCTCTTTCTCTCCCCCTCAGCCCCTCTTCCTTGCTCACTCACTCAGTCTCTATCACAAAAAACTAAATATTTTTTAAAAAGTCCCCCACAAAATATTAGCAAATCCATCCATAAATGTATGCACAGAATTACACAATACAACCACGTGACATTTATCCTGGGTATGCAAGAATGGTTTAGAATTTGAAAATCAATAAAGCAATCCATCATATTAACTGGCAAAAGAAGGAAAAACACATGATCGTAATAATAGATGCATAAAAGTATTTTCAAAATCTAACACCCATTCATAATAGGAAGTTTTAGCAACCTAGAAATAGACGGGGACTTCCTGAACTTGATAAAGAACATTTGCAAAATCCTACAGCAAATGTCATACTTATTGGAGAGAACTCAGGGGGTTCCTGTTAAGGTCATGAATGAGACAAGGATGTATTTTATCACCACTTCTTCATAACATCATATTGGAAATTTTACTTAATGTAGTAAAGTAAGGAAAACCAAATTTAACAGCCTGAGAAGGAAGAAATAAAACCACCTTTGTTTGCGGAGGATTATATACAGAATCCAGATCACCCCTCCCCCCACCCCCGGCACTTCAAAACAGCCTAGAACTGATAGGCAACTATATACAGCAAGGTTGCAGGATATAAGGTTAATATACAAAAGCCAATCACTAAATTATATACCAGCAATGAACAAATGGAATTTAAAATTGAAAACACAGTACCACTTATATTAACACCACCCACAATGAAATACTTAGGTATAAATCTAACAAAATATGTACATCTACATGAGAAAAACAACAAAACTCTTATTAAAGAAACCAAGGAACCCAAAAATGAAGAAAAGTATAATGTTCATGGATAGGAAGATTAGTTATTGTCAGGATAACAGTTTTCCCAACTTGATGTATAGATTCAATGCAATCTCTATAAAAATCCCAGAGGATTATTTTTTGGGTGTCAGTAAACTGATTTTATTTATTTATTTATTTATTTATTTATTTATTTATTTTTAAGGTTTTATTTATTTAAGTAATCTCTACACCCAACATGGTGCTTAAACTCAAAATCAGGAGTTACATGCTCCACTGACTGAGTTCAGCCAGGCACCCCAACAAACTGACTTTAAAGTTTAAAAAGAGAGACCCAAAATAGCCAACACAGTATTCAAGAACAGTCAGCAGACTCGTGCTTACTTCAAGACTTGCTATAAAGCTATAGTAATCAAGATGGTGTGATATTAGTGAAAACTGAGAAGTAGGTCAATGGAAGAGGAAAGAGAGTCAAGAAATAGACTCACATGAATAAAGAAGCAAATGCAATTCAGTGGAGCAAAGAAAGTCTTCTCAACAAATGGTGCTGGAAGAACAGGACATCTAGGAGCAAAAAAGTGAATCTAGACCCAGACTTTACACAGTTTGCAAAAAAATAACTCAAAATAGATCACAGACTTAGGAAAACACTAAACTGTAAAACTCCTAGCAAATAACATAAGAGGAAATCTAGGTGACCTTGAAATGATGATAGCTTTTTAGAAACAGTATCAAAGTAAGATCTTTCGGAAAAAAAAAAAAAAGATTGATTAGCTAGACTTCACTAAAGTTAAACTTTTGAGGCGCCTGGGTGGCTCAGTCGGTTGATCATCCATTTCTTGATTCCTGCTCAGATTATGATCCCACGGTTGTGGGATTGAGCCCACGTCTGGCTCTGTGCTGAACATGGCACCTACTTAAAATTTGCTTTCTTTCTCTCTCTCTCTCCCCTCCCCCTGCCTCTGCCCCTCTCCTGACCCTCCTCTCTCTCTCTAAAAGAAAAAAATAATAATAATAAAAATAAAGTTAAAAACTTTGGCTCTGTGAAAGATAGTGCGAAGGTAATGAAAATCTGGCCATACATTAGGAGAAAATATTTTCAAAAGAACACTCAAAACTCAACAGTAAGACAAGGAAAAGCTTGATTCAAAAAAAATGAGCCTAAACAAATGAGCCAAAGATCTTAACAGTCCCCTCACTGAAGAAGATTCACTGGTGACAAATAAGTATATGCAAAGATGCTCTACACCATATATCATCAGGGAAATGCAAATTAAAACGAGAGTGAGGTATTACTACACCCCTGTTAGAAAGTCCAAAATCTGGAGCATTGACAACACCAAATACTTGAGAGGATGTGAGAGACAGGAACTCTCATTCATTGCTGGTATGAATGCAGAAAAGGGGGCACCTGGGTGGCTCAGTCAGTTAAGCATCCAGCTTTGGCTCAAGTCATGACATTGCAGTTTATGGGTTTGAGCCCCACATCGGGCTCTGTGCTGACAGCTCAGAGCCTGGAGCCTGCTTCAGATTCTGTGTCTCCCTCTCTCTCTGCCCCTCTTCTGCTTGCACTCTGACTCTCTCTCTCACACACACAAAAATAAATAAACATTAAAAAAAATTGAAAATGGAACTTAGAAATGTACAACTTTGGAACACAGTTTGTCAGTTTCTTACAAAAATAAACATGCTTTTTATTATAAGAGCCAGCAATTGTATTCCTTGGGATTTACTCAAAGAAGCTGAAAATACATGTCTACACAAAAATCTGCATATGGATGTTTATGGTGGCTTTGTTTATAGTTGCCAAAACTTGGAAGCAACCAAATTTTTCTTCAGGGTTGAATGGGTGAATAAACTGTGGCACATTCCAACAATGGAATATTATTCAGTTTTTAAAAGAAATAAGCTATAAAGGCATGAAAAGATAGAAATAAACCTTAAAGCACCTTACTAAGTCAAAGAAGTGGATCTGAAAAGGCTGCATATGTGTGATTCCAACTATATGACATTCTGAAAAAGGCAAAACTGTCACGACTATAAAAAGATCAGTAGTTACCAGGGGTTGGGTGAAGGGAGTGGTGAATGGGTGGAGCACAGAGGAATTTAAGGCAGTGACACTACTCTATATGATATTGTAATGGTGTATACATCTTATTATATGTTTGTCCAAATCGATAGAATGTATAACATTAAGAGTGAACCTTAATGTAAACCATAGACTTTGCGTGATAATGATGTGTCAGTGTAGGTTCAATGATTGCAACAAATATACCACTTTGGTTTGAGGAATTAATATGGGGGAGGTGTGTGTGTGTGTGTGTGTGTGTGTGTGTGTGTGTGTGTGTGTAGGAACAGAGGGGATATGGGAACGTTCTGTACTTTCATTTCAGTTTTGCTGCAAACCTAAAGCTGTGCTAAAAAAGAAATTCTAGAAAACGAGAGAAAATGCAATTGCTTATGTAATAGTAGTGAAAGAGTTCCACATAAAAATCCTATAGACTGTGTTTATCTTGAGTATCTTAACCAAATTAGCATACCTTGTTAGTATTGGTAGACATGAATAGTTGGCCTACTACTGACCACCTGTGCGGGAAAACGTTTTAGCTATAGTCTAAGAATGTACACAACTGAGAATGTCAGTTAACGCTCTGTAGATTGTATTTCAGTGGAATCTATTTAGTTGTGATGTCCCCATAGAATCCTAAACTGTACAGCATAAGTATTTACCTCAATTATTAGAGAGTGTGTATATTACATACAGTTTCACTTGCACTTTTAGGATTTCCTTCAGAATAAATAGTTTATGGTAGAATCACACATCCCGAAAAGCAGCTGTAATAAAGCAGATGAGTAACATGAAGTTGCCAAAGGTCTGCATGGCACAAAATGTATCTCACAGAAAAAGAAATTCAGTTATTTGCAGAAGACAGTGTTTCAGAAGTCTGTGCTACAAAAATAACAATTCAAAACATTGACAAGTAACTCAACTTGGGAAATGGAAAATTGATTTGGTTCTGAGGTCAACTTTTATCAGTCACTTGTTAACTCACCCACTTAGCAGTTTGGTTACTAAAAAGTTTTTCATTATTCCAAAAAATGATCTATTTAACTTCACCTGCTCAATATAGTCATCTTCAGTACCCTTGCTTTCTGTAGGAGTAGTAGAACCTGACCAAAACAGAAATCTAGAAAATACTCATTGGAGGGGCTGCTGGGTGGCTCAGTCAGTTAAGCATCCGACTTCTGCTCAGGCCATGATCTCACAGTTTGTGAGTTCAAGCCCTACGTCGGGCTCTGTGCTGACAGCTCAGAGCCTGGAACTTGCTTCAGATTCTGTGTCTCCCTCTCTCTCCCCATCCCTGCTCACGCTCTGTCTCTCTCTGTCTCTCAAAAAGGAATAAACGTGAAAAATTTAGAAAAAAATACTCATTGGATTTAATGATTTAAGCAGAGTCCATAGGAAGGAAACAATATTTATGTATTGATTAGCTACATAAGATATTGAGTTGATCTATGTATGACACATTATGTATTACCATGGGTTTCTGTTTAGCAAAAGTATCTGGTAGAATTTATGTGTTAAAATCTTCTGAATTTATATGTATACCATTCTTGAGTTCATAAAATTTACATATAACTACCTGAATACATTGTATTCTACAGTAACATTAGGAAACTTCATTTTCATATGATTTCATTTTAGTATAAAAGAAGGAAGGGTTGCTGTAGTATTACCTATAGGACTTTTGCAAATACTTTAACCTTTTGAATAATATTCCCTACATCTTCAAAAATGCTTAGTAATATTACAGTGAAAATCGTTGGAGGTCACTATTGTATCACAATTTTGATTGAATAGAAAACAGTCATCACTGAGTTGATATATCATGTATTCCAGTTCTAATTTCTTTTGAAATTGGACACTCAGGAAAGTTACTGTCAACTGAATTAGTAATATGTACCATTCTTGATTAAATAAAATGCAATGCATAGTTGTAGCCGACTTCTTCAAAATGGGCTATATATAATGAATGATATGAATTACTTTGACGTCACCGCTTATTACCCATGCTAATGCAGGTGCACCACGTTCATTGGATACGTTATATTATTTATTTTGAAATAAATCGTATGCTTTTATGTTGAATATTAGCAGAAATACAGATTGCTTTACTATTTGGGTGGTTAAGTTGAAATGAAAGACATGCTGTATGAGCTTTTATAAGAAATGTATGAACTCTCTCCCACTTCAAGTGGAAGAGTATTTGAAAAAAAAAGTACTCTTTGTTGATCTAATTAAAGTATTAATTTGTGTACTTAACATAGAATTGTGAAGTTAGTAACAGAATGAACCAAATAAAGGCAAGGTATTATCACTCAGTTGTTGCTCTCAGAATATATTCAGCAGAAGCTACATGACAAGGTTGGTGATTCTCTTATGTCACTTTAAAATTCATCAATTTTAGAGGTGCCTGATTGGCTCAAGTCAGTTAAACAACCAACTCTTGATTTCAGCTCAGGTCATGATCTTGCCATGATCTGTGTCTGGCTCTGTGCTGACAGTGCAGAGCCTGCTTGGGATTCTCTCTCTCCTTTTTCTCTGCCCTTCCTCTCTCTCTCTCTCTCTTTCTCTCTCAAAAATAAATAAATAAATAAATAAATAAATAAATAAATAAATAAATATTTTAAAAAGTTATCAATTTTATTCAATAAGCATTTACTGAATACTTAATTTAAAGAAGCCACAATTCTACCTAACAAACTAGTGCTAGGCTTGAAGAGTCATGGCCTTGCCCCTTGAGTTGTTTAGCACCAACTAACTCAGTTGACATTAGAGGATTCTTGCTGGCAGACATGTTTATTGTCTTTCTTTTAGTTCTGTCTTTATAATTAGTCTCTTACAACTTCTTTCATTTCCCTTTCTAACCCTACCATTTTAACCCCAAACCCTATGTTCTGTCTTACTGGAGCTTGGCCACTTCACCGTGGACCATACATTTCCCATTCATTCCCTTAATTAGGTGGTTACCTCTCTCTAAAGTATATTTCTACTTTCTTCTCCATGTAACCGAATCAGGACAGAGGAATAATGTAGAACTCTGCCAAAAATTCCCTAATTGCCCGCCTCTCTCCCCTAGAAAGAATAGGTTGGCCTTTCTTCTGGGTTCCCATAGAACTTTATTCATACAATTTAGCACATTCCATGATAATAAGTAACACATATTAGCTAGTAACTGTGAGGCACAGGCATTATATTGTCTAATTCTCAATATTGCCTTATACAGTCACTATTCTTATCCCCATTTCATAGATGAGTAACCTGAAATAGTTTATGTAAACTTCACAGTCTTACCCAGGTAGTAACATGGCTTTGTGTCATTCATTGTTCAACTTAAGAATTCACTTTCAGTCTTCCTTCTTAACCAGTTTGCTATTATACAGACTGTATTATAGGTAGTTGCATGTGTATATTCCATTATACCTTTGTTCTCCCATCTCAATATTGATTTTCTAAAGTTAAGAAACGGTATTTATATCCATGGCATTCAAAATACTAACCATTTAAGAGATGCTTTGTAAATATTGGCAGGATCATTGTCAAGTAGACAAGTTACAAGTGTGTCATGTCTTATAAGAATGCTTTGGTATTCTTGTTTTGAGAGATTTATAAAATTTTGCTTTTGCCTTCAGCTCTTCTAAACGTAACCTTGTTTTAGAACCTTCAGTTAAAATCAACGTTTTGGTAGGAGGACAGAAAAAGCGGTCAGAGTAGCTTCAGTATGAAAGAAAATGGCTTCAGGGTGTTTAATCCTAACAGGAAAAGTTTAGTGTGTGTGGGTATAAACTCTGACTAAAATTGTGGCTTTGATATAATTGAATAATAGTTATAGGAAGTTATAATATCTCTTGTATAAATTAATAGCGGAGTTTTAACCCTGTTCTGGATGTTCTGGAAATTGTCCATCTAGAGTCAGATTAAGTGACAATTGCTATAGTGTTTGAGATTAGAGCTTCTAAGTTAGTATACATCTTTCTAAATCTAAGCTCTGTTGTATATTCAGAAAGCTACTGAAATTCTCTGAGCTATGACTTGCCACTTAAATACTATGCAAGTTACTTAAATTCTCTTCATCTCAGTGACGAAGGATAAAGATACAACCTACCTCTGTTTCGTTGTTGTTGTTGTTTGTTTTGTTAAGATTAGGTCACAGAGCACTCAAAGTGCTCAGCATGTTGCCTATACATCTTACTTGCTGAACGATAACAATTCAGTTTATTTACCTATAAGATATGAAGAATAGCATGTAGTACCTCACAGAGTTATTTGAAGAACTGAGTGAGGTAATGAACATAAGACCTATACCACTAGGCCTGGTAAGTAGTAAGCTATAAATAAATGGTACCCATAAACCATTATATCATCAGGTAAGCATCCACAAGTTCTTCCAATTGCACACTCCTTTAAATCTGAGTCATAAGAATTTAATAGCCTATTACATTTTAAATACTTTTGAATTGGAAATTAGTATACCACAATGTGCTTGTTGTGCTATATTGCTGTGGTTGTTGATATGGTCTATAAGACCAAACTCAAGGTAAAAAGACTAACAAATTGAATATGAAATACACATTAAATTGATTTTAAATGAGTCCTAGCAAAGCATTATGAGATCTAAGGAAGCCATACCCTATATAAAGCATTGAGACCACATTATAATCCACCAGACCAAGAGTAACCCAAGGCTACAAATTAGGAAGATTATTAAACAAGAGCAAAATCACTTGAGGTCCTACATGGAAAATGTAAGATATGATTGCAAGAATCTTCCTTTAATGCCATATTCTGGTTTACCCATATCAAAGTGTGAATTTCTGAGTTAGAGAAAATTTCACTGATAAAAATGTGAGTATTGGTTAAACTACCTAGATAATGGGAAAACTGAGTTTCATGAAGACATAGTCTCTAAACGTTTTTTTTTCTTTTTTTTCATCAAAGATGGTGGAGAATCTGAAAATATTTTTTTCCTAAATATTGGCTGAGTCGACCAGAATATCATTACCAAGTTCTGAATCATTTACCACAAGCCAGTCACCCGTTCTCTCTCAGATGAGCACCCAGATGGAGCTTTGTTTCCCCTGCTAAGTAGTCTCCCACACTTCAGCCTCCCTTCAGTGGCCACTTCTCACAAATCATGCTTACATCACACCACTGATTTCAGTGGTTTCCTCTATCACATGCATTGAAGTCCATCTTTTCCACCTTCTGGACTTTTGTCCCCTTACTCTTTCCTTCCCTTACCACAGCCAAATCTCAGTCTTCCATTCCTTTTCACCAGGGGATTTCTGCTTTAGTCCACAGTTTAGAGTGTGGACTCAGGGCATCATATTCCCTCCCACCTAAAACTGTTCTCATCTTTGCATTTTAATTTTCCTCCTGTAGTGTGCTTTGTTAATCTTAATTTCATTGTCTTTTGATTTTTAAACAGTTTAGTCTTCTTGATGTCTGCATGCCATATACCCTTTATCCTCAGGTACTATTTGAAGAAAGTAAAATAGCATATAGAGACTTAAAATTCTCAGTTGCCTATATTTTATATTTTACATCTTGCCCAGGGGGTGAGAAATTGAGAAGAACAACTTTGTGGTTGGTTTAATCTCCAGGTATATTGAGAACATGCAGAGATCATCTGAGTTTAGAAAATATATAAGGGACATTTATCTGTAGAAGTATTTTAATGATCATTATAATTTTCCATCTTTTATAATGTCTTTGCTGCTGATTTTCAAAAGGACTTAAAGGCAATATTAAAGAGATTTTTTTTTCTGTAGTCTTTTCCTTTGTGTAACACTGCATGTTAGAGATTAATGTAAGCTTTATTATTTTGGTTTTCACTGTGGACTCTGCCACTACATAACTATCTTACTCAAGCTTACATTAATCAACTTTAGAGTGACCTTGAGAAAGCTTAATTAACCTCTTTTGGTCTCATGTCTTTCCTGATGGGGTTGGATGATATCTAAACTCCTTCCTAGCTCTCAAATTTTGAGCCTATTTAGATAAAATTCTTTCTTTATGTGGAGTTCATCTCAGTCCTACCAGACTACATGTTCTTGGCTTACCAGAGTAAGTTATCAAGAACTAGAAAATCTGAAAAAAAATCACCTGAATAGGGCTGATCTCAGTAGATATAAAACTATTAACCATTTCTACATCATCAACTCCTATTGTCTTCAGCACTTTGGCTTGATTAAAGATTCCCCCCCCCCCCCCACTGATTTTTCTCTCTATTTAATCCACTTAAATTTGCATCATTTTGCTTTCTTTTATCATCACTCCTTGCGGCTTCCTGCCAGTATGAATTTTAAAGTCTTATAGTCGCTAATTCTCATCTGCTTAAATGTTATAAATGTCGTGCAGATCTTAGCTGCATGATTCCCTCTGGGCTTGTTTTTAAAAAGCTTCCTTAAAAACATTGAAATTTCCCCCCCCTCAAATCTATAAACTCAAGTTTGATTTGGTATATATGTTTACAGAAACCTGCATGCATAGAATATTAGAAAAATACATGTACAGTCCAAGTGCAAGAAGAATTGGATTCCTGTGCCCTTTCAGATGAGCAGCTTATTGTTATAACGATGCTGTCAAGATAATTGGGGTAAATAAAGTAGTTATAGGATATAAGCTCTAAAATCACACTCCTAGGTTCGTGTACAGGATCCACTGCTTCCTATGACATTGAGCAAGATGCTTAACCTTTACCTCATAGGGTTGTTATGAGGGTTAAATGAAATAATTATGGAAAAGCAACTAAAAGAGCACCTAGTGCATAATTAGCTATCAACAAATGTTACTTGGCGTTATTAATGTATTAAAAGTATTTTTAGAGTAATCCTTTTAATAGAGAGAGGGAAGATAGCATACTTCTCCAAGATTCAGAAATATGTATATTTTGGTATACTTGTCAATATTAGTTTAAATAAATGAAGTTTCACATGAAATCCATTGTTCTAGAAAAAATTGTAAGTTGGGAATATTGGTGTATTATTTCTCAGCCTATAAGCACCCTAAAGAATAAGGACATGAAAAACTATATAAAGAGGGCTGCTATAGCTATTAAAATACACCCACAGCCTCATTTCTGCTACATTATATAAGGCATCTCTTAGAACACATCAGAGAGAACATTGAGGAAAAGGATTACATTTAACATCATCTATTTTCTTGAGATTTTTTTTTGTCTAAAATAAATTAATTGAAATGCAGAAATCACTGTTTGTGTGATTTTAAGGGCCTGACTTTAACCAACAAGCTAGTCATTTGATATATGGAACTGGGTTTTTGTGTTGCTCATGCTTTGCTATGTCTGGAAAGAACTATAGTCTGTCAGAACTGATGGCACACAATACCAACATAGCCTTAAGAAAAATTTATCTTTTCCTCTTGTGAATATTTACAGTACCTCTACTAACACTCTACAACTTACCACTTTATCAGAGAACTAGAGATTTATTTTCTCGTTGTTTCATATACGTAAGTTTTATTTCCTCACGTAGATTAAAAATTGAGGATTGAAGCCTTCTATCTCATTGAGTTTTTATATCTTATCCCAGTTCTGGAGTACTTTTTAGTTAATATTTTATGTAAAAAAAAATAGCCTGGATACACCTGGGTGGCTCAGTCGGTTAAGCATCTGACTCTTGATCTCCGCTCAGGTCTTGATCTCAGGGTCTTGAGTTCAAGCCCCATGTTGGCCTCCGCACTGGGCATGACACATACCTTAAAAAAAAAAAGAAAGGCCTGTAATTGTGTATTTACTGTTTCTTATTTTCCAGAAATTATCTTTGTATTAGTTCCTAGGACAATCATGAGATAAAAAATCAACAGAACTCTATATGTTAGGCGTTTCTGTTTTTTTATGAGGACTAAGAAAGAGAGAAAGCAGGTAAAAAAGATCACAGATCAGATTTGAGAACTTTCTTAGTATTTCAACTTTAATTGGGCAAGAACCACTGGAGCTGGTTTCCAATTGCATAATTAAATGTGTCTGGTCCCTTATCGGGACACCAATGTCATCATGAGGGATCCACCTTCATGACCTTATTCAAATGCAGTAAGTTCAGAAAAGCCCAGTCTCCAAATTCCATCATATTGGAGGATTTAGTACTTCAACATGTGAAATTTAGAGGAACACAAACATTTATTCCATAGCATTAGCCCTATTATAATAAGTGTAATGAAGAATCTAGAGAGTCTTCTTTAGAGAAAAACAGATACCATATGTCTTCACTCTTATGTGGATCCTGAGAAACTTAACAGAAAACCATGAGGGAGGGGAAGGAAAAAAAAAAAAAAAGGTTAGAGAGGGAGGGAGCCAAAACATGAGACCCTTAAAAACTGAGAACAAACTAAAGGTTGATGGGGGGTGGGAGGGAGGGGAGGGTGGGTGATGCATATTGAGGAAGGCACCTGTTGGGATGAGCACTGGGTGTTGTATGGAAACCAATTTGACAATAAGTTTCATATTTAAAAAAAATTTTTTTTAAAGTAGTCTCAGATGATCAGTGTGGTTGAAAAACTTCTGACTTTTATGATGTCATGTCAACCCAACAGTTCCATTAAAAAGTCATTATAGACTAAAAAACATGTTGGCTAGATGATTTTAAACTTTTTAATCTGTCTAAATGAATTCTCAGTTTTAACATTACTTAATCTAATTCTATAAACATTGGGTGTTTTCCTTGTTACAAGCATACACTTGTGAATAAGACCTACGTAGATCCCAGTTGATCAGGGTCCCTACATATAATCATTATGATGCTTTCTGAATCTAAATAAGGCCTATTATTCTAATTTTAAAATGTGCACATTATATGTATTTATTCATGTATTTTAAATTAAATGTTCATTTAATTATATTATAAAAAATATGTATACCACCTTTCAAAAGTATATACGTATAGATGTATATATGATGTGTAGAATTATTTAATCAGAATGTGGATTTTGCTCTTCGTTGAAGCCTACTTTTAATATGATCTATATTCAAGTTATACAAAAACATATTTTATATTCTAAATAATTTTGCTGGAAATCCTAGGCTTAAAATTTTTCTAATACTATATTCCACTTACCTTGGTAATTATACAACCAACCCCCTATGAGATAAATTCTGTGAATATACATTAAATATCTCCCTGGGGCCTCATTTTTTATTTTATTGCTTTGTAATATAATATGAAGTGATCCTATTTTTCAATAAGCTGGTTTGCATTAAACATCAAGCTTACTCATTCCCCTGGGTACTGTTAAGTATACTGTTCTGACAACTGGGCTAATGGTTAGAAATCAGAATCTGAGGTTGCACTGTCTTTGTATCCATGCATGCAAGTGATAGTGTATAAGTATACCTCCCTGGGTCTAGGGATCTCTTTGCTTTGACTGATTGTGGAGAATATCTTATTTACCTAGGAAGATCAGACAAATTATTCCTCTGTGAGCAAGAAGCGAAGAGTGGAAAGCAAAACTGTACGAAAAACTTGGAACAAGAAAACATTGATCTAATGAAGTGAATAATAGTTTTCACATGAACAAGTAATTACAGCATCTATTTGCTAGTCTGTTTGATTACAAGAGCTGAGGTGAAATATTACAACTACAGGATTTTCATTGCATTTCCTATAATGGGACTTCTCCAAAATATTGTACAGGATGGCCTAACATTATTAATCAAATGATAATGTCAAAGAGTAGCCATTTTCTTCTCTTCCTTTAGCTTGTTGACATCTGTCTGGCCATCCATGGCCTAGTTAGAAAAGTTCTCTTTCAAAGTGACACACATCTGGATACCATGATTCTTTGATGTTTTAATGAACAAGTCCACGAATGGCTCTCAGACCTCTCTGTTCTGGGACCCTCATTCCTCACACTAGGCTCTCCTAATTCTGAATTGTCTTTAGTTACAGTTAAACACCATGCTGTTCCACAGCCTTGATCATATTATTCCTGAAAATCCTTCTTATCTTCTTATTTTTAAAAATTCTTACTTATCTTTTAAGGCTTACGCCATGTTCATCTTCCCCAGGAATCCTTCACTGAGCTTCAGGTTAGGCTGTAGATATATTTTTTTCCCTTACATTTTACTTATATTATTAAAATGACCTATGATCTGTTTTTTTTTCCCCCACTGGGTTTTATAGCTAGTCACTGAGAGAAGTTTCTTACTCATATTTAGACTTGGAAGAAATGTTTGTTGAACTGAATGTGATTTAGGAAAATAAATGAAGTCTCTGATAAGATAACTAAATAAAAAAGCATGTTTTGTTACTAATAATTAACTATACTGGAGATTATAGAAGCCTTCATGATCAAGGAGAATGCGAGAAATTTCAATAAAAGTATCTTTTTTCTTCTAAAATATAATTAAATTAAATACAAGCTGTAATAAATGTAGATTTCAGTTTTTGATAGCAAACTAGAGAGTTTTCCAAATTACATAGGCCTGGTAGATAACTAGCCTGTAATTTTTGCTACTTGCTTGAGTTTTGATTTATTCATAAGAGAAGTGATTGTTCAATTATTTGTTATCTATGTAGAGTTAGTAAGCATATATCCTTAAACCAGAACTGCGAGCAGTAATGCTAGATGAGGTCAGCAGCCTGGCTAAACTGTGGAACAAATGAGATGTTGATAATCCTATACCTGGAAATGCTGGCTCATATATTGGACATAGCCTTATGCTTTGGACACAAATTTTTCTAAACATTAACATATTCTATTCATGTAAAGTGTGCACAGCAAAAGTATAAGGTGAAAGGAATCTTACTGCAGAAGGAGCTAATCTAGTCTGGTTGGCAAGGTCAGGGAAGCCTATCCTATGGATCTAACATTTAAGCTGAGACCTGATATCTTGGAAAATATTTGGCAGTATTGCAATCTGGCTGAGTGATGGACTATACTATATCATCATTTTTTATTCCTGGGTGTCACCTGGAAGTGGGGAATGATTTGACTGGGCCCATGAGTTTCTGTAAGAGAACAAAGCATTTCTGGAGCTGTTACCTGGAGAAAGAAGAAGGGAATGTTTTAGCAAATTGAGGAGATCATGCATCCTGGAAAAGATGACTAAGTTCTCAATATTGTTTCTACTTTGATTATTTCCAGACACTTAATATGCGTTTATTAGAGTTTCATTTTTGGAAGTGTAAGCTTCTTAAGGACAGGAATCATGCTTGATTTGAGTTTCTCATGAGAGGAGCCTCATAGTTTCAGTTGTTGTATACAAAATAGTGTGCTGCAGGTGATTCTTATTGGAATATAATATTGAGTAATATATCACACTATATGTCTACTTAATATCAATAGTATGCATTTCATTGGCTTTAGACAAGTGCTTAGGATGAATGGGTTTCAGGATGGTTTTGTAAGAAACAGCAGTCCAATTCTTTAGTGCAGTTAAGTTATGTCAATTGTGTCCCCCCTTCAAACTTATTTATATACAGCCAGAGTCTTAAAGGTGAAAGATGAAATAACTATTAAAGTTATGCTTACTCTATTGCCTTATTCCATCATAAAATCAAACTGAAATAAATTTGAATTTCACTATTTTAGAGATCTAGAGGATGTTCCAAATGATATAATTCTAGTTTAATTATTAAGAAGCTAGAAGAAAAAAAATATGCTATTTTGAGGGGAAAAAGAACATATACATAATATTTTTATATCTTCATGGTTATACACATAAGATAATAGATTGATTATCTAAAGTGTGGCCAGCCCCTTCGGGTGTTATCCCATTTTATTTCTACAGTAATGTAAAGTAGTGATATTGTTATCTGCCTTTTCAATGTGAAGACTAGAGGTGTCCAGAATTTAACTTAATCATAGTCACACAGCTTCTAAATGTTAAAAATGAAATTTTAATTTAGGTTGCCTGACCTCAGTGATCTTAAAGCCCCGACATTCCTTTAAATACACTCTCTCTTCATTGAAACAAGCCCCCTAAAAATTCATGACATTAGATTTCACTCATTCCTTAGTTACAGATACCAATATAAATGCATTGTTCAGCCTTTGCTCCTTTTTACTTTTATAAACATAAAAAATCAAATCCTTTCTTGCTCAATAAACAGCTGCATGAAGGAAATGCCACTGAGAAACTAGCTAGAACGGAATGAGATTAAAACAGTAGTTTTAGGGGTGGGAATTTTGCTTTGAGGGGACATTTGAGAGTATTTAGAAACATTGTTGACTATCACAGGGTGTGGGAAGGGGGAGGGAAGGAGCAACTGGCATTTGGTGGGTAGGTCCCAAGGATACTGCTAAACATCCTTGAATACACAGGTTAGACCACAACAAATAATTGAAATATCTGACCCTAAATGTCAATAGTCTGAGGGCTGAAAATTGACTTAAAGCCTCTGCATGGAACCTAAACATTACTGGATTCTTTTTTTTGTTTGTTTCTCATTTGTTTTGATTTGAATTTCCCTAGGGTTAAAAGATCAATTACTACCAGTATTGCTGCCTTCCAGGATACTGATCTTCTAGAAGAGACATCTTAATTTTTAAAGACCTTCATTCTAGTGATTGGATTTTAAATGAAGTGGAAGTTGAAAAAATGTTCTTTTACATGTTAAAATTGAACATGGTTTATTCCTTACTGCCGACATTTCTTCCTTATTCACTACCTGACAAAGCCACTTATTGTTTCTCTTAAGACTTCCTGATCCTTCAGACATAAAGCGATGCTTGAGTGCTTCCTTTGAATTGGCAGATTTTTGAGAGTTTATGCAGGACAAGTAATGAGGTTAGAAAGTAATTTAAATCTAAAAAGAATACTATTAATGAAGTTTGTGTAGAAGAAAAATGGTTTGGAAGATACTATTCTTTAGAAAAATTAGTTTTTGGGGCGCCTGGGTGGCACAGTCGGTTAAGCGTCCGACTTCAGCCAGGTCACGATCTCGCGGTCCGTGAGTTCAAGCCCCGCGTCGGGCTCTGTCTGGGCTGATGGCTCAGAGCCTGGAGCCTGTTTCCGATTCTGTGTCTCCCTCTCTCTCTGCCCCTCCCCCGTTCATGCTCTGTCTCTCTCTGTCCCAAAAATAAATAAACGTTGAAAAAAAAATTAAAAAAAAAAAAAAGAAAAATTAGTTTTATCATGTTTGAAAAGTAGGGACAGATATATAAAATTTACTTTTGCCTTCCAAATATATATATGTAATTCCTATCATTGATATGTATTGAATTTAACATTTATTTAGTGCCTATTGTTTATGAAGAGCCAATAGACCCGTATTTCTCAACATCTTCAAATGGCAAAGTACTCAGCAGCAAATAGTTTAAGTGAATGTTAATACAAATCTATAAATAGAGACACAACTCTTTTAAAGATGTGACTATTTCAATGTTAATTTAAAAGAAGAACTTTTCTGTCACTCATTTACTTTGTGCTGTTCCTTAAAAGTGGAAAAAAAATTCTTTCTTGCTTGTTAATATCACAATGTGATAATTTAGACTGTTCTGTTTTTTTGAGAAGGAGCCGGTAAACTCAACCACAGGCTTCTGACAGTTTGGGGATCCCTGGACTTCTGGCCCATTTTGATTTATAGAACTGTCCCCTCTCTTCTGTCCCCCTAACACACACACACACACACACACACACACAGAGACTCACACACACTCTTCTCTAGCATACTGATTGCAACTTCTGCTTTCTGCCCAGTGTCACACACCCCCCGCCCTCACCCGGGCACAGAAGCACAAAGAGGCTGGTGGCTGTCTTTTTGGAATTTGAGGTGCGGACAAAATACTGGAAGAACATGACAAGGTTATATCAGAATGAATTATCCTGCCATAGGTAATATATTTACTGGTATAACAGAATTGTTCAAATTTTATATCTGTTTCCCCCATTGATACAATGAGGCCTATTCTGAAGCCATTCAATTATTGTATAATATCCCCAAAATGCCTAGGGGAGCCATAAGTGTGTATTTCAAAAAGCAACTGAGTAGACAATGCCAACTTGTGAAAGAACTGACCTTTAGACTTAAAGATTGACATTTTAGACTCCCTAGATGGCCACCTGAACATTAGAGTATACAGGACTGATGCAGCCTTCTGGAAGTCAGGAGGGGGAAGTGATGGTTGTCCTTGAAAATTGGTGATCTCGGAAGCCCTACTGAATGCCTGAGGAAAAGTGCTGGGAGAATCTGGCCAGGCTATGCTGGTCACCATTCCATATTAGACAGGAAGCTGACTGGAGGAAAGACTATCATTTAGAGATAATGCTCAAGAGTAGATCTTCCAGGAATTCACCAGACATTCAACTAGCTAGATGATTGCTGGGCACAGAATGTCAGAGTCATTATTTCTATTAATTTTTTTTTATACCTCTTGAAGCAGTTTTTTTTTTCTATCTACTTTAGTACATTGGGACTAAGAACCAGCCTGCCTTTGTATCTGTTGGTGAAATAACTAAAATGTGTTCGTGTCTTGAGAGAAAGCATATATCTTTATGTTCTGGAGTACTAACTCACTCAGCAGCACAATGATAGGTGTGTGTATCAAACGTGAGTGACCAATTTAGGATGAGTCAAGCTGACCTGGGTGTTAGACATGGTGAGCCCTCAACCTCAAGTACAGGTCCCAAATGTGGAAAAATAAGCTGAATAGAATCCTACTTACCAAGGCAGGGCAAGGACTAAAGAAGGTGACTTGGCCACAGAGCCTATGGCCACCAAAGAGTCTCTGCATGAGTGTTCAGTAGGGCAAAACTTCCCTAATCCAGAATTCCCAATTCTGGAAGCTGTCAGTACCAGGATATTAGAGTAGGCAGGGAGAATATTCAAAGGGTGCCTTGACACTTGTGGTCCAGGCAGGTAGCAAGACTTGTATCAAGAGACTTGACAGCTTTAGTAAAAGATCCAACTTCAAGGGAGAAAACTGGCATATGCTAGGCAGTCTCTCACCTGACAGGAAGTAGTGGGTAGAGTGGAGAAGGAAGTGAGCTCTCAGACCTAGGAAATGCAGATGCACAGGCACACGGTCAGAAAACACAATACAGGGTTGGGGAATGTTGCCACTTCAGTGGTACAGGCCACCTGGATCACCTTAGCATCAACTTCCATGATTTAGTTGGCCATGAGGAAGCCTGGATACATTCTTGGTGCCAGTCACCATGCCTGAGTACCTCACGCTCAGGTCTGGAAATCTAACTTCATTCCAGGCTGTAGCTCCCATCAGAAATGAATGCCTGGGAGGCTGGATGTGGAGGTTTTCAGGAGATATTTGCCTTTTTGGAAACTGGGAATGGCCTGAACAAGAAGGTGAATTAATAGGAGGTGTTAAGGAAGGCAGAGTCTAGAAGTAGGAGTGATTCTCCGTGGGTGAGTGGTGGCAAGCACCCCAAGAGGGAAGGTTGTGGTCACAACACACAGTACTTTCTTCTTTTTTTCTAAATGTTTATTTATTTTGAGAGAGAAAGAGAGGTAGTGAGTACGTGGGGGAGGGGCAGAGAGATAGAGAGAAACCAAAAATCCCAAGCAGTCTCTGCACTGTCAGCTGTCAATGCGGGGCTCAAACTCACAAACTGTGAGATCATGACCTGAGCCAAAAGCAAGAGTCATTCTGCTGCTCAACTGACTGAGCCACCCAGGATCCCCAACACGGTGCACTGTCTTATGGGAGTTGGTGGGCTTCTGTTTGTTTTAGATTCAACTGTATTGAGATCCATAGTGATGCTCAAAAGGAGCATGTGACTCCTTGCACAGGACAATTCCCTGAAGCATGTCCTCTTTTGTGAATTCATTGTGCTTTTTCAAAGAGCCTTTTATAACTATTCCACATCACATCGATTGCTTCCTTTTAAAAAAATTCTGTAATGCAGCTGGAAAAATGTAATGGAGCATTTAAACAGCTCTTGCTTAATAGTGTCTAATTGTTTAAAATATGTGACTCTTGCTTTCTAGACCATTGGTAGAGAGAGCTGTCCTGTTGCTTTTGTTTTTTCTCATGAGAGACCTTATACAGTGGTAGCCTAAACATGTGATGAGAATATCTTTGTTTTTTGATCAGTCATCTGCAGAATTCTGGCACATTGGCTGGAAACACTTACTTCCTGTGTGACATTACATTCAGAAAAGAGTAGATTGGAAACCCAATTTATTATTTAAAAAAAATTAGACTAAAAGTCTAATCCTAATTCTGTATAAATTTGTGTATGAATTGAGCAAATGGTTACTAGGTTATTTATCTGTAAGGTAAAAAATGCCATAAACTGCGATCCAAATTGCTCATATACGCAACAGAATTTATTTCAGTGTCTAGGTAGACTGCAATGAGAGGAAACCAGATTTTGCTTCTAGTCCCAGTTTGACTAATGTCATGTAATATAATATGCACAGCAATTTCATTACATGAAGAACATACTGCAGGTGAAATAAAAGGATTTTCCTAAATATTATCAACATATGGGATTTATTTTGAAGAGTTTGTACATGTTCACATCTACTCTTCCAGAAAACTGGTGTACGAGTGAGCTATGGAGCAGTCCTGTGCAGTATGAAAAGCTGTATCTACATTTGTCTTCTAGGGTCTATTAATTTAATAGTTCACAGCACTTTACTATCAGTATCCTTAGTAATTTCAGCTAATTAGAACTATCAGGGGGGCATTATTATAGAGCTAAAGAACGTCTGACCCTGTAATTCATGGAATTATTTTTCTAATAATGACTTCAAACTTATTTGAATGAGGGTTATTCAGTAGAATAATTTTAGAATTACAGGATTATATTACATTTTGAAATAAGTCTTTGTTGCCTATGAGGCATGGAAGTGTCCCTTTTTAAATATTTAATGTGGCAAATAATGCAATAAAGTAGAAGTGACTTAAGCCACTTTCTCTTTTCTTAGTCATGTGATGATTTAAAACAAAACAAAACAAAACAAAACAAAACAACACAAAACAAAACAAAACAAAACAAAACAAAACTCTGTAACTTACCTGTTCAGTATTTTACTTTCCTCTTTTCTATAGATGTAGTAATATGAAGCAATGAAGGAATGCTTCTCATACAAATTTTAATTTCCTTCTTCTCTTGCCTGAGTTTTAGATTCATTATCTTCATGGAAAAAAAGCTTTGAATTCATCTTGAATTCTGATATCATTTCATGTGGCCTGAGGTTTTTAGAGGGTGCTCTTTTTTGGTTGCTGAGTTTGTTGATGATGGTGCTGATGATGATATTTTGGTGTCATAAAACTTATAATTAAATGCTCATTTGAATTTTTTGCCTCATCAAGAATGACATCTTTTTATGTTTCTATAATTTTTCATCTCAAGTTAGGAACGAAATATCATTTCCAGTGGTTATATATGGATTAGGGAACTAAGGTATTTTACATTTTCCTTTGGGATTTATATATATTTTCTAAATTACCACAATTCCTGTGTACATATATATGAATGCAGTATACATCCGTATTGTTAATGTTAAGAAAAAAAGAACACTTATTTTCTTTTTATTTATTTATTTTTTTTTTAATTTTTTTTTTAATTTTTTTTTCAACGTTTATTTATTTTTGGGATAGAGAGAGACAGAGCATGAACGGGGGAGGGGCAGAGAGAGAGGGAGACACAGAATCAGAAACAGGCTCCAGGCTCTGAGCCATCAGCCCAGAGCCTGACGCGGGGCTCGAACTCACGGACCGCGAGATCGTGACCTGGCTGAAGTCGGACGCTTAACCGACTGCGCCACCCAGGTGCCCCACTTATTTTCTTTTTAAAAGCCTCTAACATAAATGAAAGAAAATATGGTATTAGAGATTCATGAATAAAGATAATGTTCATACTAATGATCAACCTGAGAACTTAATATTGTTCTAAATGAAATTTATCTCTGTTCAATTTTATAATTATTGCACAGTATTAATTTGCAATAGTCAAGGAAAATAGCACTTTCTCTTTTGTAACAGAGTGTCCCACTGGCCCCAAGCTATGACACATGTAGCTAGTGTATAGGGTTAGGCAACATTCCGTCCTTAAAATCCATTTAGGTGTCCTGATTAACATGGGGTCTGAGACACCTCTGGCAGTGGAAAAGACATGACTTCTGTCCATAGTTGGAGTTTGGATATGTGTAAACATATCCTATACACTGTGGTTGTGAGGCACTATGCACAAAGCAAGGTAGCAGACAGGGCAACATTCTCTGTAAAGAATGAAGTGTGACATAGCAGGTTGGTATAGCTGTATTTGACCACAGGTACAATGACCCAGACAGATATAAGTGTATGAGTAAGAAAAAAGAAATCTCACATTTTCTGGGAATGGGCCAAAACAAACCTTCTTAAGGTTTAACAGCAGAAGGTATTTATGTCTTAGAGGGGCTCTTGTGGCATGGGATTGGTTGACAGCAGTGTTTGCCTGGTCCAATGGACAGAGATCTTTAGGATATAGGAGTGCCATCAAGATACTGAGGCCAGCAATGGAGTTCTGATTCGGTTAGAAGGGGGTAATTATAATGTCAGTATTTTTACTTTAACAGTGATGGAAACCCAGCAGGGACAAAGGCCTTTGCATCAGTGACTCTCTGGCATTGTGTCTGGCAGAGTGATCAACAAAACTATAGTTTGTTAAAATTAGTTGGGCAGAGAGACACTTATGCTATAATCTTGACTTTCTGATCTATAGAGCGGCGTATTGATATCTGTGTCACAAAGTAGACTCATGCTTTATGATAAGGATTTCAGGTGCTCATGGTCAAACCTCTCTGGTGTTAAAAATTGGCAGCCAAATATTTAATACAAGTATAAACCCAATCACATAAAGATTATTTAACTCACATATGTTCATTCAGCATTTGTCATTGTTTTCCTATTTTAATATTGTTTCAAGCCAAGTTATCAGGTTACAAAAGGAAAGTTATAAGGACAGAAAACATAATTGTGCTATTTCTTTTACAATGACATGTAAGTCATAATAATAGCAAATTCTGTTGAACAGTTTACATTCATTATCCCACTTTATAATCTGTATAGTCTATGAGAAAGTCATCATTTTATTTTTTTTTATAAATGAGGAAACTAGGGCAGAAGGAAGTTAAGTAACTTGCTGAAGATCCCACAATTAACAAATGGTGGAAAAAGAACCAAGTGTGTGCTTAACCAAGTTAAACTCACTACTAGGAACAATATGTAACACCAGAACATGTTATATGGAAGTCAAATGGCATATTTCTTTGAGCTTTAGTAACAAATATACTGTACTTTTTGAATGTTAAAATAATTTATTAAATCAAGTTCCCATATGAATTTCCCTGCTCTGTAATGATGGTCCCAAGTTACAGTGACACTAGTTATGTAATTGTGTACTTGGTGGTTCTATCAGCTGTGGATTGATCGTATGACAGAATGAATAGAAGAGTTGAAAACACCGAGAAAATATTATTTTAAAGAGTTTATGATTTTTCTTATTGTAGCTGTTGGGGAAATGCCTATACTATTGCAACATGCTTTAATTAAAGACCAAATGAAACCACTTATGGGTTGTATCTAAAATATGTTGAGCTAAACTCAATTAATGGTATCAATCCAGCAAGCGATTAATGCTTTGACTTTGTACTATGATGAAAATTCTACTTTGATGAAAACTTACAGGGTTGACTTTGTTATGCTAGGAAAGGCAGAAAGATTTAAGCTCGGCAAATAAATCCAAAACAAATGCTGATTACTCTTTCTAAGTAAAGCAGGGAAATTTCCCTGGTGATATGTTTTATGCCCGTCCTTCACTCTGTCTACCTCAGTATTTTAATAAATAACAGAATGAGGACATTGAAGAAAGAGTAATCATATTTATAGATCCATTCATTCATTTGTGCATTAATCCATACTTACTGAGTACCTTCTGTATGTCAGGTACTATTTTACTCAATATAGCAGTAAACAAAATCAAAAATGTCATTGCCACATAAATTTTTACATTAAAATGTCGGAAAAGTTTGGGGCGCTTGGGTGGCTCAGTCGGTTGGGCGTCCGACTTTGGCTCAGCTTATGATTTCATGTTTCATGAGTTTGAACCCCATGTCGGGCTCTGTACTGACAGCTCAGGGCCTGGAGACTGCTTCCAATTCTGTGTCTCACTCTCTGTCTGCTCCTGCCCTGCTCACACTCTGTCTCTCTCTCTAAAATAAAGAAATATTTTTTTAAATATGGGACAAGTTCTACAAATTCTACAAAAAAAAAATCCCCAAATGAACAAATAAACGGCATTTATTTGTACATTCGTGTAGGTACTATGTAAAAACTGAAAGAAGGAAGTAAAATAAAAAGTGTTGAGGGTTTACAGTTTTATGTACAGTTGCCAGGTAAGGCCTTACAGAGTAGCTGACATGTGGCAAAGACTTCACAGGTAAGGGAGTATATTATTCAGAAATATGGAGCAGAGCAAAGGGGACAGCAAATGTGAAGGTCCTGAGTCAAGAAACATCAAGTGTGGCTGGAGCTGAGTAAGCAAGGAACCAGTGAGATGTGAGATCAGAGAGGTGTGGCATGGAACCCAATTTTGAAGAACCTGGTAAATTATTAAGAGAGATTGGCTTTACTTCTGAGAGAGAGTTATTGGAAGGTTTGGATCAGCACTGTTATATGACTCGATTGTTTTTTAAAGGGTATGATTCTGGTCAACTGGTAGAAAACAGTGTAGGAAAAATATGTTGTAGAAGCACAGAGATCTACTTCAATAATTAATTCAGCAATAATTAATTCAATAATTAATTCAGCAATAATTAATTCATAATTAGCAGTAATTATGCTAAATTTCTGGATATTTATTACTGGGGTAAAATTTATATACAGTGTAGTGTACCAATCTTAGTTGTATAATTTGGTGAGTTTTGGCAAGTCAATACTCTTAGACAAGCAATTATCCAGTGAAGTTACAGGAGATTACCATGTCTGCAAAGTTTCCTCATCCACCTTTCCTGTTATTCCTTACACCACCAGAAGGAACCACTGTTAGGATTTTTCCCCTGAGGTTAGTTCTGTACATTCATGTGTGTGTGTGTGTGTGTGTGTGTGTGTGTGTGTGTGTGTGTAGTATCAGGCATTTTGTACTCTCTTATTTCTGGCTTTTACTATCACATTTTTGAGATTCATCTGTGTTGTTGTGGATACCAGTAGTTCTGTCTTTTCATTGCTGAGTAGTATTCCATTGTGTGGATTATGTCACAATTTATTTATTAATCTTCCTATTGGTAGACATTTAGGTTGTTCATACATGTTTGCCATGAATAAAGCTATTACAAATGGTCTTGCACAATTATTTTTGTGGATGTATTTTTCTTTCTCTTGGGTAAACACTAGGGCAGGGTGGGTATATATTTAATATTTTAAGAATATTCCAGTGTTTCAAAAGGCTTTAACATTTACTCTCTCACCAAAAATGCATGAGATTTCTAGTTGCTTCACATTCTTGTGATATGTTGTGTTATCAGTGTTCTTAATCTTAGCAATTATGGGGTGCCTGCATGGCTCAGTTGGTTGAGTGTCCAACTCTTGATTTTGGCTCAGGTCATGTCCTCCAGTTCATGGGTTCCAGCACCACGTCAGCCTCTGTGCTGAGTGTGGAACCTACTTGGGATCCTCTCTCTTCCTTTATTTTTGCCCCTTCCCCCATCACATGCACGCTCCCTGTGCGCTCTCCCTTTCTCAAAATAAATAAATTTAAAAACATTAGCAATTGTAATATATGCAGAGTAGAATTTCACTGGGGTTAATTAGAATTTTATGATTTTTTGGGGGGGCGCCTGGGTGGCTCAGTGGGTTAAACGTCCGACTTCAGCTCAGGTCATGATCTCGCAGTCCGTGAGTTCGAGCCCCGCATTGGGCTCTGTGCTGACAGTTCAGAGCCTGGAGCCTGTTTCAGATTCTGTGTCTCCTTCTCTCTGACTCTCCCCCGTTCATGCTCTGTCTCTCTCTGTCTCAAAAATAAATAAATGTTAAACAAAAATAAAAAAAAAGAATTTTCTGATTTTTTTAAATGGAAGAGTGAATAGGATTTCTTAATGGTTTGGAAATTGTTATGAGAGAAAGAATAGAGTAAAAGATGACTGTAAGCATTTTTGACTCAGTTAACTGGAAGCTGTATTGTCCAATAACTGGGATGGGGATTACTATACTAGGAATAGATGGGAGGAGGGGGAGAACTATGAAAAATCTAGTATGGAATATGTTGATATTTCTATTAGATAAGGTCAAGTGGAGGTATCAAGTAGGAATTTGGCCATAAGAGTTTAATAAGCTCAGTGGAGAGGTTTATTTGGAAGTCATCAGCATATAGATGACCAAGTCAATGGGGTTTCATGACATCACTTATAGAATACATGTAAATGGAATAGAGATTAATTCTAGGTACTAAGCACTGGAGTCCTCCAAAATCAAATCTATTAAAAGAAACCAGACAAGACTGAACATGAAATGAAGCAGTCCAAGAGGAAGGAGGAGATGTATGAGAGTTGTGGCACTCTTAAACCCAAGAAAGGAGCCTTCAATAGATAGGAGTGATGGACTGTGCCCAATGTTGCCTAAAGAGTGATTGGTGCAGTTAAGGTATTGGGGGACAGGAGGTGGTGGCCAGAGAGCAAAATGCTTGAAACTGGTGGTATATAGGATTCCAGCTATTAGTAAATGGAAACATATGGAAATTGACCATTGGGACAATGGCTTTATGAGGATGAAGGACAAGGTCACAGAAAGAAAGTTTAAGGGGTAGAAGGGTCACTGTGTTTTGAAGTATGTTGGAACAAATGATCGATACACAATTGGGAAAGGTTGAAAAGTTATTATTTGACAAGCCAGAATAATAGGCAGAATTTATCAACATGCCATTTAAGATGAAAAAATGAAATTCTGAATTTGAATTTCAGTCTAATATACTGAATGCACCAGGGAAATTGTGATTTTTACATTGAACCCTATATACAGAATTTAATGGATTTACTTGACTTGCACACTTAATAAGGGATTGTCAATTATTTTTGGTTTTATTCAGTGTGATGATCAGACTATTACATTTAGCAATCAACAACATGGGTGCAAAAAATACATTAAAACCCTTTGTTGGAATGCTTTACACTTTCCACAGAACAGAAACTAAAATAAACTGTTACACAGTTAGTCACAAGTACAATCCTTGAGTTTTTTGCCTATACACATGAGTATTGTCTAAGACATGTCTTTGTAGCAGCTAGGCCCTGCTACCACTATATTTGGCTGGGTTCACAAGTTTGTTGTAACTTGTAGCTTCCCTGTCACTTCTCTGTCTCTCTTCTCCTGCTAAGCTTTGTTTCATGGCAGTAATTACAACCTTCTGTCACTACCATAGTTGGTGCTGCTGGACTTGCCACCTTGGTTTTGTGGTTTGGCAAAATATTGGCCTCAATCACCATAACAACCAGACCTTCTGCCTCCAAAATTTCTTCCTTTCATGAGTCCAAAATATGAAGGCCGATTGTTGTAATTGCCAAAATCATTATAACTTCCACCAGCTCCAAAGCTGTTTCCATCTTTACCAAATCCATTATAGCCACCCCCATTGCCACCACCTTGACTGCCACCAAAGCCACCAAAGTTTCCTGCATAACCTAAGTTGTCATTTCCACCATGGCTTCCATGACCACCACCAAAGTTTCCAGAACACCTTCGACCTCTTTGGCTGGTTGAAGCATTAGCCATCCCTTGTTTAGTAGGGCTTTCCTTCCTTCACAGTATGGTATTTTTGAATGACATTCTTATCTACAGAGTCATGGGTCACCAAATGTTACAAAAGCAAAGTCTCTCTTGCCACTGCCTTGGTCAGTCATTATTTCAGTCACTTGAATTTTCCCATATTGTTGAAGATAATCTCTTAGATGGTGTTCTTCAGTGTCTTTAGTGCCACCAACAAAAATAGTTTTCACAGTTAAGTGGACACCAGGTCTTTGAGACTCTTTTCTTGAGACAGCCCTCTTTGGTTCCACAACTCTCCCATACACCTTGTGTGGCCTTGCATTCATGACTGCATCCACTTCCTCCACCATGACATATATGACAAACCCAAAGTTTCTGAAGTATTTGGTGTTTGGATCTCTCATTCCCACAGGGTCTGTAAGTGTTTGCCATTGCTCATAATGGCTCCTCAGACTCCCATCTGTTGTTTCAAAGCTCAAACCTCTGATGAGGAGCTTCTGAAGCTGTTCAGGTTCCTTGGGAGACTCTGACTTAGACATAACAGTAGTGGAAGGGGAGACTTCAGTGATGCTTACTGGAAGGCATCCGTGAGCAGAAAAGCAAGGGTTTGTCAATTAGATTATCAATAATGTTTTCCAATAAAGTTTTTCAGGAACAATTTTATAGAAACATAATTCATTTTAATCTTCGTTAAATAATAGCACCCAAATAAAGAAGACTGTGTCATGTTACTAGCACAGGTAAGCAATATTTAAATACCATGTTCTTTTACATATTCTACACAGCGTATCAAAAGATGAGAGACTGGCTGGGGCATGTGAGATTTTTTTTTTAAGTTTATTTATTTTGAGAGAGACAGAGACATCACGAGTCGGGGAGGGGCAGAAAGAGAAAAAGAGAGAGAGAGATTCCCAAGCAGGCTTCATGCTGCCAGCACAGAGCCCAATGTGGGGCTCAAACCCACAAAGCCATGAGATCATGACCTGAGCTGAAACCAGGAGTAGGGTGCTTAACCGACTGAGCCACCCAGGAGCCTCTTTTGTGAGAATTTCAAACAGTATCACATAATCATAGTGTTGGCAAGCAGACAGTCTCATATCTGTCGCTTAAGAAAGAGAAGTTGAGGAAAAATAATTGAGTGGCATTTAATATTCTTCCTTGAGCAATAGTAATAAGAAAACGTAGAGGAACCTGGGTGGCTCAGTCAGTTGGGCATCTGACTTCAGCTCAGGTCATGATCTCACGTCTCGTGAGTTCGAGCCCTGCATTGGGCTCTGTGCTGACAGCTCAGATCCTGGAGCCTGCTTCAGATTCTGTGTCTCCCTCTCTCTTTGCCCCTCCCCTGGTCATGCTCTGTCTATCTGTCTCTCTCAAAAATAAATAAACATTAAAAAAATTTAAAAGAAAAGAAAATATAGAGATATCCCTTTTTGAACAGCAGTATTTTTTTTATTTTAATGATTCATAGCACTGCTTCATCAGTAATGTAATCCTTTACAATTATGGAAAATGAATAAACTGGAGTTAACTTTATGGGGAAGACTTATATTTTATAGATTCTAAGAAACTATCAATTAAAAATATACCATCATTTTATGTAGCAAATCACCATTAAAACTATGACAGGCCTTCACTTTTAAGACCTGTCATGATTTCAGAAATGTCAAAATATGAAAAAAAGTTTAGCTTATATTAATGATATATATATAGGGTGTGTGTGTGTGTGTGTGTGTGTGTGTGTGTGTGTATACTATAATTTCTCAACTTATTGTTTTTAATAATGGTGTCTTAAGGCGGTATGTATTTTTCAACTATTCCAAACTGACATAGAAATACATTATGGAAAATACATACTTTTTGGTGGAATATCAAATCCATTTTTATACAAAAACCACATTTTTGTTACTGTTAGGATAGCTTTATCTTTTCCTTAAATAATTTTTAGTACATTAACCCTTTCACGTAAGTGACAAAATTATTATTAGACTGATATCAGTTATCCGAGCAAAATATTATCCTTCACTTGTTGCACAGAGGCCTTTTTTCCCCATTAATAAGAAAATGGAGATTATATAACGAGTATGTTAGAGAAAACTGTGTATCTTTAATACTCCATCTACAGTGCCGTCAGCAAGTTTCCATGAAGAAGTCCCTCTGGCTGTGTTGAAAAATAGTTCATGCCCTTCTTGTACCTTCTACGGATGGATTTTGTCAGCACATTCCATCTTTATTATTAAGAGATCTTCCTTGACGTTATATTAGACTGTCATGGGAACAGCACGCTTCTGAGATGTCTGTGTAATGTTGATTAATGTGACGTGCTGTAACTTATGTGGTAATAGTGCATTATCATTTAAAAATAGCTGAAATCAGGATGTTTTAACTTTAATCCAGGCTCCCTTATGAAGAACCCTAAACACTTGGCTGTAAAAGTACAGTTGAATGAGCACTGTTTTTTGCATTTTTCAGTAGAAAGCTGAATTTGAACATTAGTAATTTCAGTGGAGAGTACAGAAGTAGCATTTCAAGAAGTAGCTGTCAAGCAGATATTAACACCAAACATGTGGTAACTTGTAAGCTTGATGGTTTTCTAATTACTGAATGCCAGCTATAGTAACCACAGCACTTATAAACCTATGTCTACAGATAAAGGAAAATGTTAAAGATCTTGGTATTCTTTAAACTTATCAGTTACTACTTCTTAATTATTACTTCTTGTGACGCTGTGTTTCATTTCTTAAAATGAGTAAGTATAAAATGCTTTCTGGGTTAGGACTATTTACCTTTCCAATTCTTTATGTTTTCATTATGATATAGGGTCTAGGGTGCAGGTAGAATGAGTCAATTGCTTTCTTCAAATATTGAATTAGAAGTGAATTCAGTTTTGTGAAGGTAGAAAAGCATTTCATAGAAAAATTCTCCAGTTTAGATATAATGGAAAATCTAATGTCAATATATTTGCATGCCATAGTGAGGCTTATAGAATGAAGTTCAGCAATACTGATTACTTATTTTTTTAAGATTTTCTTTTTCTAAGTAATCTCTACACCCAGTGTGGGGCTTGAACCCACAACCCCAAGATCAAGAGTCACATGCTTCTCAACTGAGCCAGCCACGTGCTCCCTGATTACTTATGTTTTAGCAAAAGTTGCAGTACTTTCTCCTAGGGGATCTCTATGAGGCATTTGATCTCTCTCAACACTTCGAATTTCCCAGGAAGCAAGTAGCAGGGAAGAAGGGTCAGCACCATCCTGCATATGTTATTTGGCAGTAAGACAGAGAGTTGACCCAAACATCTGCCTGTGTTCTACTCTATTCTGATTTTAGTAGCACCACTATAATTCTATATTAGTATCCCTTGCTTCCCCTGTATGTAGCATTGCCATGAAAAGCTGCCATTACAGTAGGTACTCTGTCCTAAATCTCATTAGATCTGTATATAAAAATACTTAAAACTGTCAGGATGAGATGACCATACCTCAGGAGGTGTTCTGTCTAACTATGGGAATGTTCTCTTTCTTCTCAAGATACAGCCCTGTACATAACTGCAGATTTTTTTAGATAAGGTCTTTGTGGGGTCAGAGTATTCTCTTTCCTTCTTATTTTCCAGAGGTTTAAACTGAACCCCAGGGATAGGGAATGATGCAATCTTAGGAATAGATTCCTGTGACAGGGGCAGAAGGTGCAAACATCTTTTCTTTCTGTTCTTTTTCTATGTAACCACTACTCTCATTCCTTTCTGTCCAATCTTAATTAAAAAGAGTTGCGATATGGCTAAAATAATGTATACATTATATAACAATGTAAAGTGAATAAAGAAAACAGGGAAAGGGAAGCAACACACAGGAACTAAAATGAAACCAAGGGCAAAGTACTAAATTGGAAGATGTGCTCAGTGATGGAAGCTAGTAGATTGCAGTTTTAGCATTAAAGTTTCTAGCTTTTAAAGGAAAGAGAAAACAAATTATAAGATTTGAAGTGGTTATGTGATTAATGCTAATTCCTCATGAGGAAAAGAAAAAAGACCTTTTATTGTACTCCAACTACAGATATATTGTTTCCATAGGGAGCCCTGTGATGAGTTTAACATCCTCAATAAATACCTCTCCAGTGAATGCAGCACAAATCATTGTATGCGTTTTTCTTATTATCAACATTTAATGTAGGCCTGTGGGTGACAGAAGCACGGACTCAGTAAAAAGTTATTGTATGAGGGTCTGTAAGGAGTGATCTCTAAGGACAAAGGACTCTGATTTTGTTCCTAAATTAAAATATTGCAGTATCTAGAACAGAAGTTGACAATCTTGTCTTCTATAGGCCAGAGTAAGTATTTTTGGTCTTGTGGTCCATCTAGCCTCCATCACTTACCATTCAGTTCTGCCATGGCAGCATGAAAGCAGCCAAAATAAAGTGTAAATGGGTGAGTGAGGCTGTGTAAAAGTTTGATTCATAAATCAGGCAGTTATCCAGATTTGGTTCATAAATCATATTTTGCCAACTCCTGATCTAGAGAAATAAATGTCATTTAACCAGTTACCTCACCTCCGAATAAGAGAAGGTAAGTGAGTAGAGGCAATAGAGGCAATATTTCTACCCCACCAAATTCCACATCCTACATAAGAATAAATGTATATCCATATGTGGGACATGGGAAGTGTACTAATAAATAACTATGCACCCAGGAATGGCCAGTTATTGCTTTGGCTCTTCCACCTTCCAGATCTGTGAACTTGATCAAGTTTCCTCATCTGTCTATAATTTGATCCCCTTATCAGGAAACTGGGCATAATAATTCTTTTCTCACAGGGTTGTTATGAGGCAAAATACTTAGCTATTAGCTGAATGATTAATTTATTAATTAATAGATAATAGTTTGTGTACTGAAGTCTATGCTAGGAGTCTCAAATTGTTGGCCAGGGGACTGTATCCAACATACAGAAATGTATAACTGGCCCTGGAAAACATGGGCTGTTAAAGTATCTGGAATGCTAATATGAAAAAAAAATAGATGGTGACTTTATATGAAAATAAGGATTTTAGGGAAAAGAAAAAAGAAAAGGTTTAGCTGCATTAGATGTGTAATATTGAATGGACACGATGAGCTGTCCGTGTTAGCAGGGCAGGTAGACTCCAGATTGTACAGTCCCCACCAGCACACCCTGTCTCCCTGATGCTCCAGCTGGGCTTGGTTGGCATTTATAATCCAGCTTGTTCTGCTGTATTCCTTTTGCAATGCCCAGAAAAAACAAAAAACAACAAACAAACAAACAAAAAAAAACACATATCCTCCTTGGTACCTTGTCTATATCTTTCTTTTTATTTTTCTGTATGTTGCCCACTTAATTGACTGTGTTACCTACATGGTTCTTGTTAGGACTCCAGAGAGTAGTGTCTTAGATAGTATGTAAGTCAAGAAGTTAATAGGATATTTCTGATCAAAGAATTCTGTAGTTAAATAAGTTTAGGGATGCTGAAAGAAGCAAAGAAACCAGGTGTCTTTTCTGTGAACATTTTATTATCCTTTAATATATTAACTTATAGTTTTAGTTTCCAAGATAGGAGTATACTCTGCAGATTTCTTGAGTTGATATTAACAACAACAAAATATAGAAACTGTCTGAAAAACCTGGACTCTGAAAACTATAAAACATTGATAAAGAAATTGAAGAAGACACAAAGGAATGGAAAGATACTCCATGTTCATGGATTGGAAGAACAAATATTGTTAAATTGTCTATACTACTTAAAGCAGTGTGCAGATTTATTGCAATTCCTAGCAGAATACCAACATCATTATTCACAAAACTGGAACAAATCATCCTAAAATTGTATGTAACCATAAGACTCCAAATAGCCAAAGCAACTTTGAAAAAGAAAAACAAAACTGTAGGTATTACAATTCCAGATTTCAAGTTATACTACAAAGTGGTAGTAATCAAAACACTATGGTACTGGCACAAAAATAGACACATAGATCAATAGAACAGAATGTGGTCAATTATCTTTGACAAAGGAGGAATCAACATCCAGTAGGAAAATGGCAGTCTCTTCAACAAATGGTGTTGGGAACACTGGACAGCTACATGCAAAGGAATGAAACTGGACCACTTTCTTATGCCATACACAAAAATAAACTCAAAACAGATTGAAGACCTAAATCGTAAAATCATAAAAACCTTGAAATCATAAAAATCCTGGAGGAGAACACAGGTAGTAACCTCTTTGACATTGGCTGTAGTTGCTGTAGCAAATTCTTACTAGATATGTTTCTGGAGGCAAGGGAAACAAAAGCAAAAATGCACTATTGGGGCTTCATTAAAATAAGAAGTTTCTGCATAGCAAAGAAGACCATCAAACAAACAAACAAAAAAAAACTAAACTAAAAAGCAACCTACTTAATGGGAGAAGGTATTTGCAAATGACATATGTGGTAAAGGGTTGATATCCAAAGTATATAAATAACTGGTACAACTCAGTACCTCAAAACAAATAATTCACTTAAAATAGACAGAAGACACGAACAGATATTCATCCAAAGAAGACATCCAGATGGCCGACACACATATGAAAAGATCCTAAACATCACTCATCATCAGAGAAATGCAAGTCAAAACTACAATGAGATATCGCCTTACACCTGTCAGAATGGCCAAAATCAACAGCACAAGATATGGAGAAAAAGGAACCCTCTTGCATTGTTTGTGGGAATGCACACTAGTGCAGCCACGTTGAAAGACAGCACGGAGGTTCCTCAAAAAGTTAAAAATAGACCCAGTAATGGGTCTTAGGACTCAGTAATCACACTACTGGGTATTTACCCCCAAAATACAAAAAGACTAATTCAAAGGGATACATTCACCCCTTTGTTTACATCAGCATTATTTGCAATAGCCTAATTGTGGAAGTAGCCCATAAATGTATATGAATATTATTCAGTCATAAAAAAAAAAAAAAAAGAATGAAACCTTGCCATTTGCAAAGACCTGTTTGGATCTAGAGTGTATTATGCTAAGCTAAATAAGCCAGTCAGAGAAAGACAAATACCATATGATTTCACTCATATGTGAAATTTAAGAAACGAGTGAGCAAAAGAAAAAAAAGAGACAAACCAAGAAACTGACTCTTAACTTTAGAGAGTAAACTGATGGTTACCAGAAGGCAGTTGGGGGTGGGGGAAAAGGGTGAAATAGGTGATGGAGATTAAGGAGTACTCATATGATTAACGACTACTCATCACTTGTTGTGGTGAGAACTGGGTGATATATGGAAGTGCTAAATCACTGTATTGTACACCTGAAATTGGTATAACACTGTATGTTAACTATAATTGAATTAAAAACTAAAAAAAATGGAAATGGTTATCCTTTAGTTTTCTACTTCACCATTGACTATTATTCCCATAGAATATGATTTGGGAAACCTTGCCATCACAATTCTAAAAATCTCCATAGAATTTGTAGTTTTAAGACAAACATTCTAGATATAAGCATTGCAAGTTGTATCTACTGAAATAGTATCACTGTTAGCATTAGTAATACTAATAGTAGTAATAGTATTCACTGATTACCTGATGATAGAACCTACTTTATAACATTGCTAGATAATAATAGTTAATCAGTAGTAATACAGCCAAGATTAATGGAATACTTGTAGGCAATGGATAAGTATTTTGTTGAATTATCTCATTTAATCCTTACATAAATCCTTTAAAGTGGTTTGTCTTATTCCTATCCTACAAAGGATGAAAATTAGGCATAAAGAGGCTAAATGATTTGCTAACAGTCACATAGCAATTACGTACGGCAGCTGAAACCCTTAGTTCTCACTCTTAGCTAGTTGTCTTGGCTAAATGCAGTGACAGTTGGAAGACATCCCCCCCAAGTTATATCTAAATAAGTGTGATCTTGGGCCATGTTTCTTTTACTCAATAAATATGTATAACAATAAGTTGCTATTGAGAATGACTCTATTTTTTTTTTTTTTTTACTATCATAAAACTTTAATAAGAAAAGTCTATGTTATCTTTCACTTGCTTGTTTTGTGCCCCAGGACATGTATAAGCTAATGTGGTAGACTCACAGAATTGTAGTAAGATTTAAAAAGAGTACTGAAACATCACTACTTTATAGTTTTAAAATATTATATGATCTAATGATTTTTTTTTCTAAAGACGTTGATACCCCTGGAACAATTAAGGCACAGATTACTTATATCAGTCCCTGAAGGTACTGATTAGCCCCAAACTGTTCCCTACTTGAAGCAATAAAGTCCAAGAAAGACCAATAAAATCTACTCATAATTTAATGTTCCTAAAATCTTCCCTGCAAGAAGAAATTTCTTTATTTCTTAATAAAGAAATAGATACGCTTAAATTCCCCTTGTTTCTGTCATCACTATTCCCCTTTTCGTGGAGTATTGTGTATAATTTTGCCCCAGATACAAATGTCCAATTTATTAAGGGAAAAAATGTGAGAGTATTGAAAAGATGTTTATCGAGGTCCAAGAATGGTCAGTAAGGCAGGAGACATTTCTTTTCAGTAGATTGGAAACAAATACACAAAATTATAATAAAATATTATTAGTTTTAAGTGTATAGTTATATACACAAACATAAACATATACATGTTGCATTTCATTGATACCAAGATACTATTGTTATATACACCATTAATATAATGGAAGCTTTTATTAGAGAAGATAAACAATGTATCAAATTTACAATTATAATTTTTGTAAGAAAGACATATTCAGATTTTAGGATCTATATCAGTTCAAATGTATTTTGTGGTAGAGTCTGGCTTAGATGTAATTAATGGATTACAGACTAATCTAATATGGGGGGGTGATAAAATAAGAGAAAAAGAAATTGATGGAGATCAGTTCCAGGTGGCTGGCTTAAGGGTAGGGGTTGGGAAACAAACTGAGATTGTAGCATGCTGTGAAGTTTATTTAAGGAGATCTTAATCATGTCAAGTTCAAAGCCTTGTTGAATTAGTTGGGGGTTACCTTTAAATGGGTTACCCTCTAATCATGCCTTATTTGTTCCTCTGGTGTATTTACAGGTACTGAAGATGGATGGGCATCATTAGGTATCTCTTATTATATTGTCCCACAAATATCTTAACCGTGAGTTTTTCAGAGTAATATTTTTCCATTCATGTCTACAGGGCGATATCCATTTGAAGAATTCAT
Source organism: Herpailurus yagouaroundi (assembly GCF_014898765.1). Classification (NCBI taxonomy): domain Eukaryota; kingdom Metazoa; phylum Chordata; class Mammalia; order Carnivora; family Felidae; genus Herpailurus; species Herpailurus yagouaroundi. Next base: position 80,731,485 of record NW_024412394.1, read on the forward strand.
GACCATGCCTAAATGTTCATATTATTCCATTAAATCAAAACATGATTATCTTCCAGAAAAAAAAAATTAAATAATATATTTTTCTGGTTCTGAAAATGATTTATGATAATTAAAATCAACTTAGAAAATGTTGGTTTAAAAAAGATGACTTAAGTCACCCCATTTGTACATCTACCTATAACTACTTAATTTGAAAGTTTCTAGTCTTTTTTGTCTTTATAATTTTTTTCACATAAAATTGAGATTGTGTGGTATAATTTTAATTATTTCCCATTTAAAATGAACACCTTGAACATGTCACTTTACAAATGTTTATCTGGGTAGGTGAGAAAGCACATATTCAATAATTGGAATTAATAAAATATTTCACCCAACTTGGACTCATGTTCATCTGTGTTATTAGACTGACTTCAGAGAGGAGAGTCGTATAACCTATAATTTTAAGGAAAATCGATTGCAGTGTAAAACTCAGCAAGAGGAAAGTAGACCTAATTACCATATATTCCAATATATTTTGTAATGTTTTAATACCATGAGCCCTAACATTCCATTATATTTTGTAATGTTTTAATACCATGAGCTCAGGTGGCTCCATATATTTGCATATTGGACAAATTAAATTGGACTAATTATAATTGACAATAACACTTCAAAGTTCTGTAGTATTTCTGGAAAATTTAGTGACTCCCTGTAATTTCAAATTTTCAGAAATATCCTTAAACTTATGTTTTCTAGACCATTTCTAGTCCTTAAAGATCAATAAGCATATTCCTAATTGATAAAACTCTTCAAGTCATAAGCCTTTGTCTTATAAGAAATTTCCATAATATCATAATTCATTTCTTTCCAAAAGGATCTGATATCCACACTGATGTTAAAAAAATAATAGAATAATTGCATAGAACTTTTAGAAATGAATCTAAGTGATTTATAGTACATATCACTGGGCCCATGATTTTAAGCTCCATTTTGATAACTATCAGGCAACATATTTCAAAATAAACTTCCTTTCTTTTTTAGCTTGACCATTTGTGGCACTGGGCAAAATAATTGGTGCCCTGTAAATGCATGACTGACTACCTGCTAGAAGGCTGCTATGGCCTGGCCCATACAAGGGGGTGGAAATGTGGAACATGGGAGGGTTTGAAACAGGGAAGGCTCTTAGAGCAACATGGTTATGTTGGGGAGGGAGAAAGCTACTGAGGAAGAAGTAGGAATACTCAAAAAGAAGACAGAAAAGAGTTCAAGTACATAAAGATGAGCTAACTCTTGTTTTTCGTAAAGTGTTTTTTAAATTACTCTTTTCTCATGATTTTTCTTTATCTGATATTACACCCTAGATATATTATGGAAATCAAGAGATATGTGCATGGATTTGTATTTAACATTTATAGCAAATTCTAAAACTCTCATTTCAGAGATTATATATCAGTCATCAAGCAATAGATGAGAAAAACCATTTAGTATCACTTTCTGATACTGGACTGTGACACATTATATAGAGAGTAGCTTCTCATTTTCTGATAATGACTTTGTGGTCCTAGTCATATGCTACAAGTAAAAGTTGACTTGTCGGTTACATAGAACCTAATAGCAGGGACTGAGTTCTTCAGTGTGTGTTATCCTTTCCTGTATATTGCCAATGACTCAAAAACACTCAAAACTGCAAGGAGATGCCATTGCATTTTAAGACAAAATTGATTGCCTAATCAATGTTAAGAGATGTTGAGAGAGAGAAATCTAAGACTTTACTTTGGATTATTGGATTGTCTAGTTGTTCTCATGATGCAGGATACTGATTCATCAATATCACTGGCCACTTAGGATGAACTGTCACAGACCTCCATGTACATTATGTTATTACTATCTTTCACATTTGGAGGATGCAGATATCGATGTTGCCATACTTGTTTGTCCTGAAAATGTCCACAGTTCATTGAATTTTTAAAAATAATGGACTCTATTAATCTCATTTTTATTTATTTCTAATTCCAAGAAGGATGGATTTAATTGAAATATTATACTGGAAAAGGTGCTTTATCTTTGTTTTTAGTTGGGAGAGAAAAGATGTTATAGCATCTCCATTTGTTTATCAATATATGCAACTTCATTGTCTTTTTTTCAGTAGTTACCTCAACAAATCATTTATTTTTAATGTCATTTATAGAGATTATATAAGTTATTGTGTTTCCTGTTACAAAGCAATATTAATGGAAACTGTTAATGGAAATTTGAATCATTTAAATATTCAGAATTTCAAAATGATGAATCTATTATTTATTAAGAATAATAGTCCTGCAGTTTAATATAGTAACTTTTTTTGTTTACAATTTTAATCATTCAGCCTGTTTCTTTGTACTGTAGAAGGGGATACAAATGTTAACTAAACCAAGAATGTGGATTTCCAAAAATGCCTTCTACTCCTTTCTATGTATAGGCTCATTTCTTGCCTGTACAGAAAATGGAATTGAAATAATTTTTAGTTTTTCTTTGTATCTTTGTCTTTCTTTGTATCAGTTTTTTTTTTCCTTCTTCAATTCGCTTACACATAACTGTATGATTTAGTAAACATTGTTCTTCCAAGTTAAGATTTACAGGTGATCTTGCCCTTTGCCACAACATGGATGGACCTAGAAGGTATTATGCTAAGTGAAATAAGTCAGAAAGAGAAAGACAAATACCATGTGATGTCACTTACACATGGAACCTAAAAAATAAAACAAATGGACAAACAAAACCAAAACAGACCCAAAGATACAGAGAGCAGTCAATCTGGTGTTTGTCAGAGAAGAGAAAATCAGGGAGATGGGCAAAAGAAAGAGGATTAAAAGGTACAAATGTCCAGTTATAAATAAAGACAGTGTGCTGCAATATACAGCATAGGGAATATAGTTAATATAACAACTTTGGTGAGAGATGGTAGCTAGGTTTATCATGGTGATCACTGCATAGTGCATATAAATGTTGAATCACTGTGATGTACCTGTGAAACTAATATAGTATGTCAACTATGTTTCAGTTAAAAACCAGGTGATATTTGCTTTGGGAGTATTATGGTGGTGGAAGTTGATGGCTCTGGGTCTTTTGATCATTGTCTATAGTTTGCTTTTCTTCTCAGTGTTGTCTCTAGTTTCCTTTCTTCTCATACCCCAATCATAAATAGAGCTAATATCGTGGAGTGAGTTTCTGCACTTCAAGTAACAGATAATAGGCACCTTGTATCTATTCCATTGTATAACTAAAACATTCTTTTTCATTTATATTGATTTTGGTGACTAGAATTCTCTCCTTATTTGAACATCGTCTATAGCTAAGTCATTCCATCTTTTAGCTGTAACAATGTTCTATCTGCTAGATTGTCAGTTCTAAATATTTTTAAACATCAGTGACAGTAAAATATATAGAAAAAAGCCTTTTCCTTAAAGAGGCAAATTACACACAAAAATATATTTGGGTATTTTATAAAGGTTTTATAATAGCTTTTTACGATTGAGTCAGAACTTCGTTTTCTGTGGGGGCGTGCACATGTACACACACATGCCTCCAGGTGCACACTGTATGGATTATTTCATTTTGCCTACATGATACCATTACCTACAGTGGCCTTTCTCTATTCCTCTTTATTCTCTTCTATAAATCTCAAATTACTCTTTAATATGTGTTTATGAGCTATCAATTTTTATTCCCTCTGTATTTTAAGAAGGCAAACACAGTTAAGTCAAGATGACTAATGGGATGGTGGGGAGAAGTATGAGCTGATAAAAATTAAATAGGGGACAAATGATTCCCCTTCAGAGCCATCCATTTAAAATAGCCAGTTATTATGAATAAAAAACAGCATTATTAAACATTTCTTTTAATTAAATTTTATAATAGAGACATTTACCCTTCTACCTTCTGAGTCTCATGTTATCTACAGTATGCTTCAGTAGGCGTTCACAATCTGGGAGAATATCTGAGTTCCGGAACTTTGTACAGGAAGGTAGGAATCTTATTTTATATGCTTTAACGTGTGAGATACATTTTTTGCACAAAAACACAAAAGACAATCAGTCATTAGCAAAAATCTGTTTCCATCATCTTCTGGGAATACTCTTTCCCCTTCTTTCTCTCCTCTCTGAGAGTTCCCTAGTCTGTTCTGCTTCCTACTTATTCAAAAGACTTACATGTTTTCTTGATTTTTTTTTGAAACCTCAACTGTCTTTTCCTCCATGTACCCTCTTTCCTGGTCAACTTGATTCTTGCCTCACTGAGAAAATTAAGGCTATCACAAACCTCCACAAGCTTTCATCATCATATTTAACATCTATCTGTGATTAAACTGAGTCTACTATTGATGAATTGTTCATGCTCTTGTGGAAGGCCACTCCCTCCAAAAGTCTCCTAGAAAGTACTTTGTTTACTCAAGAATAGTGGTCTAGCAATTATTGTTCAGTCCTCCATAACAATAGACAAATGCAGTACAATGCAATGTTATCTCTTAAAAATCAAAATCTGTTTACGTACTGTGACAGATGATTTAAGATATGTTTTCCAGTTAGAGAAATATGTATGTTATATATATGGAAAAGGATATATGTTATATAATAAAAATATGTACTATATGTTATAGACGTTATCCATCATCAGGGGTGTGAGAAATAGTCAGAAATGGCTTCAAGAAGGTAAGACTTGAACTGGACATTTATGGATAGAGAGATTTTGATACGTGAAGAAAGAATTCAAAGCAGCCATTCCAGGCAGGAGACACAGCATGGGCCAATATACAGAATTGCAAAGGAGCATGGTATAATCAGGGTTCAAAAAGGAAGCCTGACTAACTAAGCTAGAGGCTTCATGAAAGAGCTCAGAAAGAGACATGGTAGGAAAGGAAGCTTGGATGCTACTTAATGATGCCCTTGAATTCCAGGATGTATTCAATAGAGATGATAGTAGAATGTCCACATGGAAATATCTACTAATGAATTTGTGTTTTTTTTATCTGAGATTTTATAATAGGATATGCTTAGATTCATGTTTCCTTTGATTTTCTGTTTGGTACCTTGCAAACTGAGTTTGTGTGACATATTTCAGGATTGAGGAAAAATGCATGTTGGTGGCATTGAGGCAGGTGGTACTCTGAACTGCGGTAGAAGCCTGAGCACATCCAAGTTCTCCTCATTGAGATGTGTGAGGGACAGACCTAGTCGGGATGGGAGGTTTTGCTCAGTGAACTCCAGTTGAATTTACTCGTTAGCCTATCTGGGCTTTCAGGGTCCCAGCATGAGACAGCAGGCCCTGTCAGAAGGCACTAGGCCTTTTAAGAGAGGAGGCCGAGGGGTGCCAGGTTATACATCTGACTTGGTTTCGGCTCAGGTAATGATTTCATGGTTCGTGGGTTCAAGCCCGACATCGCCACTGACAGTGCAGAGCCTACTTGGGATTCTCTCTCTCTCCTCCTCTCTCTGCCCTCTCTCTTTCTGTCTCTCTCTCTCAGATAAATAAACTTAAAAACAATTAAAAAGAGAGAGGGAGAGAGAGAGAAAGAGGAGGTTGATTGTTGCCATTTCATGTACGGACGGGGCAGAGACCTGAGAGTCCTTTTCACCTAACCAGCCATGTCCCTTAATCCCCTTCTCTGACTTTGTCATTAGCATACTAATTCATAGCGTAGAGCATTGATGTCTAGTAAAACTTTTTCTGATGATGAAAATATTCCATAATCTATGTGGACACTGAACACTTGAAATGTGGCTAATGAAATGTTTAAAAACTATTTTTAAATTCAAATCTAAGTTGTCATATGTAGCTATTGGTTACAGAATAGCATAAGGCAACTATACTTGCATTTAATGAGCATGTATCATGTGCATGGCTTAATCTAAGAACCTTACATGTACTAACTCATTTAATACCTATAAGAATCATAAGGAGCAGGCATTATTATTTTTTCCCATTATAGACATGAGAGGACGGGCAGAAAGGTTTAGCAGAGGGAGGAAATGACAAAGTTGGGATTTAAACCTAGGCAGTATATCCACATAGCTTAAATAACTGTGCTGTCTCATCTTTTTTTATAATTTTTTTTTTCAACGTTTATTTATTTTTGGGACAGAGAGAGACAGAGCATGAACGGGGGAGGGGCAGAGAGAGAGGGAGGCACAGAATCTGAAACAGGCTCCAGGCTCTGAGCCATCAGCCCAGAGCCTGACGCGGGGCTCGAACTCACAGACCGCGAGATCGTGACCTGGCTGAAGTCGGACGCTTAACCGACTGCGCCACCCAGGCGCCCCTCATCTTTAAACCTTACACTAATCTTGCTCTTCTTTCTGTGCTCACATTCATTCATTTGTATATGTTATTACCATCAGTGATGTGAGAGAAACTATTTTATGCATAAACTATGTTAGCAATTCCTCTTGAGGCTTTAATGCTCACTCACTGCTGCCTCTGAAATAGCATAGGCTCCCTTAACGTAAGAATCACTGAATAGCTTACTGACCATCATACCGCTCCCCAAAACAGTGCCTCTGAAACTTTAGAGTACATCAGAATCACAAAGAATACAGGTGGTTGTTTCTGATACAGGAGGACCAGGATGGGCCTGGGAATTTGCATTTCTAACAAGTCTCCAGGTGGTGCTGATACTACTTTCTGGTCTGGTGGCCACAGTTGGAGACACACTGCCCTAAACCAAGTTTTAAATCTGATGCCAGGCTAATTGACTTTAAAATAGAATTGTTAATACTTCTCAGATTCTCTCAGTAAAAGCCGTATGTTTCCTTGTTATTTTTTGTCTTATCTGTTGCACAAATATGTAATGTATTCTCTTCTTGCCAAGAGGTGAAAATACAATGAAAAGTGAGGAAAGAAAGAAAAGAATAAAGGAAGAAAGTGTGAGGGAGGGCAAAGCCAAGAAGCATGAGAAGGCACCAAGAAAAATGAAAAATAATTGATTTATATAACTGAAAGTCTAGATTACATCAAAACATCTAAGATCCATGCAGGGGTTGCCATCTGGTACTCACCAGAAAAAATCTTGTCACAAAACTATTGTGATCAGAATACTTGGGAAAAAAAATCAGATTTCATTGTTTATGATTAGCGTATATCTTCCTTCATTTTCCATAGATCCTGTTAATCCATTTTGTTTTCCAGGTAATGTTTTACACATTTATAGACTTTCCCTCTCAGTGAGACTTTTCAGTTTACTATTCCAGATTTAGGACAACAAAAAATGGAATCAAAACTTGGTCGCTCCCCATCTATTGGTTTTTTCCTTCCTCAAAATAAGCTTTATTTTCACATTGACTGTCTCGATATTGTGATGATGGTGGCATCTGTCAGCTTCAGGCTTACATGAATTTTAGTCTCTGAATTTCAGTGAAAAGAGGATTGCTTTTTTCCCCAGTTGATTTAACAGAGGTCCATGGTGAATCCTGATTGGCCCTGCTTTAGTCACGTGCTCACCTCTCTAACCAGAATGGCAGGGATTGGGGTAAAAGAGTAGACTCTGGCCGGAGAGAGAGTGTGAGTGCTGGCTACTCAAAGTAGAATTAGGGTACTATTAATTACCTGTGCACCAGTGGTAGGACTCTGGAAAAAAATGCACCAGGTATTCACTCCACAGGATACGGACCCCAACCATATTTTGAATTGTGACCTTGATAATGTTGTCCTTTCTACCTGAAATACAGCATCAATGTACTTATCAGTATAAGAGGTTTATTAGTAAATACACTGTCTCAAAAGCCTCATCCATAAAAACTGTTATAGCCCCTACTTGAAATTAATGTTCCTTACTTTTAAACCAGTAGGACGTTCTACTAAAATATCTCCCATGTGTACCCAACCTAAAAATAACTTTATATATATATATAAGCTCTCTTTCTCCTATATTTCCAAGCATATGTAAACAGGAGCAGTTTTAATGCATTACTCCATAATTAAAGTGAATTAATGTTTGCATTCATTTCTTCAATGGGTTTTTGTAGAATGTTGATCTCTAGTGTTAAATCTAGCACCTAAGATCTTTGGGCTCATTTTAATTTTGAATTATTATTCGAGGGCAATAGTCATGTATGTTTTAGGAGGATTTTTTTTTTAAATAGAGATTGGGATTGCATTCATATAAAAATATATAAAATAATTAAATGAAGTACAGAAAACAATATTATATGTGTTCCAGGTAATGGCAGGTAGAAACTGATATAGATGATATTATCTGGGGTGTAAATTCAGGACAGATCCCAAACAACTAAATCTAATTGCTTGTTCAGTTAGTGACAAGAGACATATACATCAGCACTTACCAGTGTCCTATCATGGCTTGATGTCTGTCCAGGTTTTATCACAGCTTGGTTAAGATCATCAGTACTGACAAAGACACACTAAGAACTGTGCTAGTTCTTACTTTCCATGATTTTTAGAATATATTTTTAAAAAAAAATTAATGTTTATTTTTGAGAGACAGAGCACCAGTGGGGAAGGGGCAGAGAGCGGGCAGGGAGACACAGAATCCGAAATAGGCTCCAGGCTCTGAGTTGTCAGCACAGAGCCTGACATGGGGCTCGAACTCATGAATGGAACCATGAGAGCATGACCTGAGCCAAAGTTGGACACTCAACTGACTGAGCCACCCAAAGGCCCCTATGGTTTTTAGAATATCTTAAAACTGAACCAAAATTCCATTAGCTTTATCCTCCACAAGAAACTTTTATCTGAGTTAGGTTTTAAAAATTAGTCCCTCCACCAAATTATAATTTGGAAAAAGTAGGAACTATGTGAGAGGGGTAGTTTTTAACCTAAAAGCTAGTTTATATTACTATTTTTTGTATAAGGATTTGCATGATAAATAACTTTGAGAAATTAATGGGGGTAGAAAAAAATGGTCTGTCTAAATAAACTGGCATAGATTTTTTTTTTTATTTAAAAAATAAAAGTTTCCCGTTACAATTGATAAAGAGTTAAAAATTGGGGGCGCCTGGGTGGCTCAGTTGGTTAAGTGCCTGACTTTGGCTCAGGTCATGATTTCATGGTTCATAAGTTTGAGCCCCGCGTTGGGCTCTGTGCAAACAGCTCAGAGCCTGGAGCTTGCTTTGGATCTGTGACTCCCTCTCTCTCTCTCTCTGCCCCTCCCCCAACTGTGTGCACATGTGCTCTCTGTCTCTCTTTCTCAAAAATAAACGTTAAGAAAAGTTCAAAATTGAATTTAATGCATAAACAAAATTACTAAATTACTCTGAGATTTATGTATAAAATCTTCTTTATGATATTTTCAACTATTTAAGTTTCTTATATATATTTTTTCTGACATTGCCTTGAATTGATTTTCATCTTATTCTTCCTTAAATAGTCTGAAGAATGTAGAAGAGTGGGAGAAGCAGGGTATTTCCATTCTCTTCCCTTCCTCTGGGAAAATGCAAGTTGAGGTCACAGTAAAGCTTATTAAAATATAAATTTTATAGCCAAAACATGTAGCATAGTTTTAAGATCTGTCTTTCCTAAGATGACAAAATTTCAAAAGTTAAGCTCTCATTAATTTCCTTTTTTTTTCCACTGGCAAACAGAATTTCAGAGAAAATCAGCCAACACTTCCTAGTTGGTATCACAAGTAAAATTCATTGACATTAGAAATAGGAACTTTAGAAGGAAACTGGCAATACTGAAATTCTTTAAACTGAAACTAGTTATAATATAATATTACACTGATGAAACAGTGAAGCATCACATGTTACTATTAGATCTCAATCTTCACCTTCAATCTTTCTTCTGCATAATCGAAAATGTTGCTACCCTAAATGTCCATCAACTGATGAATGGATAAAGAAATTGTGGTTTATATACACTATGGAATACTACGTGGCAATGAGAAAAAATGAAATATGGCCTTTTGTAGCAACGTGGATGGAACTGGAGAGTGTGATGCTAAGTGAAATAAGCCATACAGAGAAAGACAGATACCATATGGTTTCACTCTTATGTGGATCCTGAGAAACTTAACAGGAACCCATGGGGGAGGGGAAGGAAAAAAAAAAAAAAAGAGGTTAGAGTGGGAGAGAGCCAAAGCATAAGAGACTGTTGAGAACTGAGAGCAAACTGAGGGTTGATGGGGGGTGGGAGGGAGGAGAGGGTGGGTGATGGGTATTGAGGAGGGCACCTTTTGGGATGAGCACTGGGTGTTGTATGGAAACAAATTTGACAATAAATTTCATAT